>NC_066584.1:139673914-139995581 GCF_024323335.1 Lathyrus oleraceus
CATGGTAACTAGGCCACCTATGATTATTGGGGTACGGTTATTCTTAGCAAGGTGGACAAATCTTTCCATCATGAATGTCACTATATTGACGTGTCGACCTTGATCGACACACAGCAGGATGAAGTGTTCATCGCGGGACACTAAGGTATTATTCTCTTCCTTACCAAATAAGGTGTGGGCTAGTATTTTATAAAAATATCGGATAGCAGGGTTATGGATCTTTTGTGAGTGCATCTCATTAGGGTTTAGGTTGGATTCTCCGGATATGCAACCCCAGAAGTCATCGAGATCAATGTCATCGATAAGGTCCTCCTGGCGGGTAGTAAAGACGAAAGGGCCACTAGGGAATCCTAGGAGGTCAGCAAGGTCTCGACGGGTGTAGGTGAAGTCCATGCTAAATAACCTAAAGGATATTAACCCTTTGTTTAGTCCGTAACTATGCTCAGGGATGTATGCAAGGGAACTCAGGAATTCTAAGGTTAGTTCACGGTACGTGACAAACCGTCTCTTAATGGTTGCGTTCTCCCACCCAAGCTGGTTAAACATATAAAGGATGCTATCTCGGATGCCTAATTTATCCATGGTCGGTCCATCATAATATATGGTCAATGCCATATTCTTCCGGGCTAGATAATCATACCGCCTGCGTTGAACTCTGCCTCTGAAAACTGTCTCTGGTTGTTGCATGATGAAAGTAATTAACTAACTAGTTAGTAAATTTTCCTGTTTGTCAGTATCCAATATGTCTAAGTTAGTTACTAGAAACAACAAGAGTGTCTGCAAAGAATCAAGAAGGGGGGAGCAAACAAAATAAAGAAGAAAATTAAAGAAGGAAAAAATTAGATTGTAAGAAAAATAACGAAAAGAAAAAAGGGTGGGTTGTCTCCCACTAAGCACTTTGTTTAATGTCGCAAGTTCGACAGTAGTGTCGTGTTGTACTAGGTTTGGTGTTGAGCGGGCAACTCTATGAGTCTGAGACTGTTTGAATAGTCTCTGTTTTCTATATTATGATAGTGTTTGAGGCGCTGCCCGTTTACTACAAAAGGGTCACTATTTCTACCTTTTATTTCTATGGCACCACTATTGAGAACTTTGGTGATCTCGAAAGGACCAGACCACCGAGATTTGAGCTTTCCTGGAAAAAGTTTAAGTCTTGAATTAAATAGCAGCACTACGTCGCCGACTTTAAACTCCTTCCTAGAAATGCGTTTGTCATGCCATCTTTTGGTTCGTTCTTTGTAGATCCTAGAATTCTCGTAAGCGTCCAATCTCAGTTCTTCTAATTCGTGGATGTCCAGAATCCATTTCTCTCCTGCGGAAGTGTAGTTGATGTTAAGGGTTTTAATCGCCCAATACGCTTTGTGTTCCAGTTCTACATGGAGGTGGCATGATTTACCATAAACTAGTTTGAAGGGTGTTGTTCCTATCGGGGTCTTGTAAGCCGTCTGGTAGGCCCACAAAGCTTTGTTTAGTTTGGATGACCAGTCCTTTCTGGATGTTCCTATGGTCTTCTCAAGAATTTGTTTTATTTCTCGATTCGAGACTTCGACTTGCCCGCTAGTTTGTGGATGATACGGTGTTGCTACGTGGTGTCGGACTCCGTACTTCAGAAGGAGTTTTCCAAATATATTCGATATGAAGTGGGAGCGACCGTCACTAACTACTAGTTTCGGCAACACCGAATCTGGGAAAGATAATGTTTTTGAATAGCTTGATTACTGTTCGTGTGTCATTTGTTGGAGAGGCTACATCCTCAATCCATTTTGAGACATAGTCCACAGCAAGGAGTATGTATTTATTGCCAAAAGAAGCTGGAAATGGTCCCATGAAGTCAATCCCCCATACGTCAAATACTTCGACTTCAAAGATTCCTGTTTGTGGCATTTCATCGCGTCTTGAGATGTTGCCAGTGCGTTGGCACCGGTCGCATTTTATAACCGTGTTATGGACGTCTTTCCATAGAGTAGGCCAAAATAAGCCGGATTGCAGGATCTTAGTGCAGGTCTTTGACGTACTTGCATGCCCTCCATAGGGGGCAGAATGGCAATTAGAGATTATATCTTCGATTTCATCCTCAGGAACACATCGACGGAAAATACCGTCGGTCCTTCTTTTGAAAAGAAGGGGTTCATCCGAGTAATACTATTTTAGGTCATGAAAGAACTTCTTATTTTGTTGATAAGATAGGTCCGGTGGAAGTACTCCAACGGCTAGGTAGTTGACAAAGTCAGCGTACCATGGCAGAGTTGCATTCGCGTGTACTTCTTCCACGGATTCTTCTATTTCTGTATCGTTTAATGTCAGTTCAGACATATCACTTTCCATTTGGGCTATGAGTCGTTCGTAAGGGAAATCGTCATTAATTGGGATTTGTTCAGGCTTGTTCCCTTCGATACGAGATAAGTGGTAGGCTACTACGTTCTCAGTACCTTTCTTATCTTTTATTTCTAAATCAAATTCTTGTAAGAGCAGGATCCATCTTAAAAGTCTTGGTTTGGCATCCTTCTTACTTAACAAATATCTAATAGCGGCGTAGTCGGTATAGATGATAATTTTCGCCCCCACCAGGTAGGAACGAAATTTGTCCAAAGCGAACACGACAGCTAGAAGTTCTTTTTCAGTGGTGGCGTAGTTCATTTGGGCAGGATCAAGTGTTCTACTCGCATAGTAAATAGCATGAAGCTTCTTATCCTTCCTTTGTCCTAGTATTGCGCCCACTGTGTAATCACTCGCATCACACATGATTTCAAATGGTAATCTCCAATCAGGTGGTTGCATTATGGGTGCGGTGATTAAAGATGTTTTCAGTTGGTTGAATGTTGTTAAGCATTTTTCATCAAATATGAAGTCAGCGTCTTTCATTAATAATCCTATAAGTGGCTTGGTTATTTTTGAGAAATCTTTAATAAAACATCAGTAGAAACCGGCGTGTCCTAGAAAGCTTCTTATCTCTCGAACAATTTTCGGAGGTTGAAGGTCCTCTATAATTTCGATTTTAGCTTTGTCCACTTCAATTCCTCTATCAGATACCACGTGACCTAATACAATTCCTTGTTGAACCATAATATGGCATTTCTCCCAGTTTAAAACGAGGTTTACTTTCACGCATCTTTCGAGTACCATTTCGAGGTTAGATAGACATCCTTCAAAACTCTGACCGCAAACAGAAAAATCGTCCATAAAGACTTTCGTGATGTCATCTATAAAATCTGCGAAGATTGCCATCATGCATCTTTGAAATGTTGTGGGAGCATTACATAGGCCAAATGGCATTCGTCGGTAGGCGAATGTACCATAAGGGCATGTGAAGGTAGTCTTTTCTTGGTCGTCAGGATGGATCGGGATTTGAAAGAATCCTGAATAACCGTCTAGATAGCATAAGTGAGAATGCTTATCAAGTCGTTCAAGCATTTGATCTATGAAAGGTAGAGGGATATGATCTTTACGAGTGGCTTTATTTAGTTTTTTATAGTCAATGTACATTCTACTTCCGGTCACAACTCTTTGTGCTATGGATTCACCCTTCTCGTTCTTAACAACTGTAACACCTCCTTTCTTGGGTACTACATGAACGGGGCTAACCCATTGACTATCTAAGGTCGGGTATATGATTCCAGCGTCTAGAAGTTTCTTTACTTCATCCTTGACTATGGTACTTAGGATTGGGTTGATCCTTCTCTGGTGCTCTCTAGAGGTTTTGCAGTCTTCCTCCAGCATAATATGATGCATACAGATCGAAGGACTTATTCCTTTTAGATCGGCGATGTTATATCCTAACGATGTTGGATATTTTCTTAGCACATCTAGTAATTTCTCGGTTTCCATCTGTCCTAAGTCAGCGTTGACTATTACTGGTCTTTTCAGTTCAGTGTCTAGGAATTCGTATCTTAGGTTCTTCAGTAGTGTTTTTAGTTCCAAGTCAAGTTTCTTTGGGCATGGCATGTGGTCGGGTGTAAGTGCTAAGCATTCGCTTAGACTTTCGTTTTGGTATGGTTCATGCCAATCATTGTCTTCAAGGATTGGAGGGATTTGGATTTTCATTATTTCAGAGTACGTGGTTTCTTCCATCTCCATTTCTCTCACGCATTCGTCTATGACATCAAGCAGATAGCAGGTGTCGTCTATAGCTGGCGCTTGTAAGAATTGGGTTAAGATGAATTCAACCTTTTCCTCTCCAACTTCGAATGTCAGCTTACCTCTCTTTACGTCTATGATGGCTCCGGCGGTAGCCAAGAATGGCCTTCCTAGAATGATAGGTGTACTGGCATCTTCTTTAATGTCCATGATTATGAAATCGGTAGGAATGTAAAATTGACCTACACGAACTGGGACATTCTCTAGTATACCGACAGGATATTTGATTGAGCGGTCAGCTAATTGAACAAACATCTTTGTCGATCTTAATTCTCCCATACTGAGCCTTCTACAAATGGTTAGGGGCATTACACTAATGATGGCTCCTAGATCGCATAGAGCTTTGTCTATGACGAATTTTCCAATGACACAGGGTATGGAGAAACTACCTGGGTCTTTTAGTTTGGGAGGCATGTTTTTCTGGATTATGGCGCTACACTCGGCAGTAAGTGTAACTGTTTCGTCATCCTTAATCTTTTTCTTATTGGATAGGATTTCCTTAAGAAATTTGGCATAGGAGGGCATTTGTGTGATGGCTTTTGTAAAGGGTATCGTAATGTTTAATTGCTTCAGAAGTTCAACAAATTTCCTAAATTGATTCGCAGTTTTAGAACTTTTGAGTCTTTAAGGATACGGAATAGGTGATTAATAAGGAGGTGGAGGCACATAAGGTTTCTCTTTCTCTTCGGCCTCCTGGGTATTATCTTCTGTTTCCTTTGGTTCATTCACCTGCTCAGTTGAGGTTTTATCTGGTTTTTGGTACATGGAAGGGTTTTGGAGTCTTGGAACTACGGGTCCGTCTACTTCTTTTCCACTCCTCAGTATAACGACATTTGCATGTCCCTTTGGATTAGGTTGCGGATGTCCAGGAAATGTTCCAGCTGGAGCGGCTGTAGACGCTTGATGTTGAGCCACTTGTGAAATCTGTGTTTCAAGCATTTTATTGTGGGTGGCTAAGGCGTCTACTTTATTCGCTAGTTATTTAAGTTGCTCACTAGTATGTATGTTTTGGTTCAAGAAGTCCTTGTTTGTTTGAGCTTGAGTAGCTATGAAGCTTTCCATCATCAACTCGAGATTTGACTTCCTAGGCATGTTAGGAGCATTATTAGTTGGCTTTTGATATCCAGGCGGAACAAATGGTGCTTGGCCAGGTGCATAAAGGGCATTGTTATTCTTATACGAGAAATTAGGATGGTTTTTCCAACCAGGGTTGTAAGTATTTGAATAAGGATTTACTTGTGTGTAGTTCACTTGATCTGTTGGGACTCCTGCTAATATTTGACATTCTTGTGTAGTGTGTCCAGGGTTTCCACATAGCTCATAGTTTGGAGTTACAGCAGCCACGGTGGCTACGGGTGGTATGGTCAAGTTATCTAATTTTTGGACAAGGGCATCTACCTTTGCATGAACATGGTCAAGGCTACTGATTTCGTACATTCCACCCTTAGTCTGGGACTTTTCCACTAGAGTTCGTTCACCTCCCCATTGGCAATGGTTTTGGGCCATGTTTTCAATGAGTTAATAGGCTTCGGTGTATGGCTTATCCATAAGTGCACCACCCGCGGCAGCGTCTATTGTAAGTCTTGTGTTATACAGAAGCCCATTATAAAACGTGTGAATGATCACCCAGTCTTCTAGACCATGATGTGGACATATTCTCATCATGTCCTTATATCTCTCCCACGCTTCGTAGACAGATTCCACATCTTTTTCCCTGAATCCATTGATTTGAGCTCTCAGCATAGCAGTTTTGCTCGGCGGAAAGTATCGGGATAAGAAGACGTTCTTCATTTCTTCCCATGTTGTAATGGAGTTGGAGTGCAAGGATTGCAACCAAGCCCAAGCTCTGTCTCTTAGTGAGAAGGGAAAAAGGCGCAGTCTTATCGCATCTTGAGATACACCATTCGCTTTTACAGTATTTGCCTACTGCATAAACTTGGCCAGGTGTTCATTAGGACCGTCTGTTGGATTTCCAGCAAATTGATGTTGTTGGACGGCTGATAAGAGTGAGGGTTTCAACTCGAAATCGTTTCGATTAATAGCGGGGGCAGCAATGTTGTTGTGAGGTTCTTGTTGAGATGGGGTAGCGTAGAATTTAAGAGGACGATTCTGTGGTTCTTCTTCAGCCATGTTTGGTTTTTCTTCTGATTTAGGAGGAAAGGAGATATCGGGAATACCGTATTTTTGTTGATATTCGTGTATTCGACATCCCACGTATAGGAAACGCTCTAGTTCAGGGATTGGTGGTGCTAAGTTATCGTCTTGTGAGCGAGTACTTGACATACAATCAGGGAAAGAAGGGAGAGAAGATTAGTTTTTTATTTTTACCTTAGTCTATACCGTGGAACGAAAGAATCACACTATTCGACTAAAACAGGTCCCCGACAACGGCGCCAAAAACTTGATGCTTGTCGTGGCTATATATAAAATATAGTCTGTCGGGTACTCGACTGCAAGTGCATAATCTAGTCGCTTTAGTTTTAAAAGATATCGATCCCACAGGGATCTATGGTCAAACTAGTGCTACTAACGTCACTATGTTTAGCTAAGGGAATTGATTAGTAGAAGTTCGGGGGTAATATAGTAGATCTAAGGGGAATTTTCGGTTTTAAGAAAGAATTAATGGAAGGAATCAGTATGCAGCGCATTAATCGTCAGGGATTCGATAAGTCACCGGTGAATAGTTTAAATGCCAAATATCTCTCAGTAGAAAATGTTTATTTAAAAGACTTTATCTCACACTCTCGTGGTTGTTGATTCGGTCTATAACTTTAAGTCAGAATGTACGCTCTCGCTGTCCCATTTGAAGTCAAAATTACTTTTTGAAAATAAATAAGTTCTAATTGTTTTTAAAGTGCTCTCGCTGTTTTCAAACTCAATGCCTAATTTTTACTATCCAGCTCGAGCCTCACGCTCTCGCGATTGTTGGTTCTCACCTTAGTTAATTTCTCACTCTCGTGGCAAAATCATATTAAATAGCTTTTCACGCTTTTGTGATGAAGTTAATTAAATTCAGATTAAAAACTTCAACCTAAAAGTTTATTTGAGAAAAAGCGTTTTCACCGGTTATTATCAAATCCCATCAAATTAAGTTGCTACATACCGATACCGGTAGTTTAGCCGGACATATTAAATAAAGCAAACGCAAGGCATAAACAGATCAACATTGCGGCAAACATGCTTATAACAATAAATGGGCAATAACAATAATAATTCAATAAAAACCTGGAGATCGAAGTACAAAGTATAGCGATTCTTGGAGCACTTGAGCAGTCCTCCACAAGTCGGTAGGCTTTGCTTCTTCAATACAGATTACTACTAAAATAAAATAAAGTGTAGTAGTTTCCCAGTGTAGGAAACTACTACTATGGCTAACTGGAAAACTAACTGGAAAAAGGGAAACTATAAAAAGAATGGCGAATACAATAAGGCAACGGAAACAAGGTTGCTGGAAAGAAAGAAAAAATGCTAAAAGCTAGAAAGCTGAAAATTAAATTGCAGAGCGTAAATATCAAAGACGGCGTCCCTTATTTTTCCCATTTGAGTCCTTTATATAGTGTCCATTAGGTCTTGGTAGTTGAGAAAATCAAGGAAGATTTGGTCTTGAGAGAGGAATCTGTGGGAAAAGTTTGTTGGAGGAGATTTAGGCACGTTTGGGTGCCTGTTGCTGACTGTTTCAAAGCGCACTTTATGGCCGCGTGACGCTCGTCATGGGCCTGTGACGGTCGTCACAGTCTGGGCCATGACGAGCGTCATGAATGTGTGGCGATCGTCACATCAGCAAAATCTGCATAATCTGTTTTTCTGGTTTTCCTGTGCTTTTTCACTTGTTTCTTCTTCTATTTCTTCCTTATCTTCATTTTGCTCTTTAGTGCATGGAGATTCAAATACCTGCAAAAACAACACGAATACTTGCACAATAATCGGGATATAAATCGAAATGGTGTGATCTTTGGGTGTAAATTAAGGCAATTATCTGATGTGTTTTCGCGTTATCAAGGGGCTCCCTCAGCTAACTTACCTTGAAAAAGGGCTTTTGAAACATCAAACCTTTCATGCCTTGCTTGGTCTTGATAGAGCATCTTGAGGTATTCGATCATATCGAAGGCTGCCATGTTCTCATGTTGCTTTTGCAACTCTGAGTTCATGGTAGCTAGCATGAGACAAGCAGTTTCATTGGCATCATCGACATGCTTCTTATAAGCATCTCTTTCTGCCTTAGGTGCAGAACTAGGAGGTTCCTCTTCAGGAACAAATTTCTCCAAGACATACAGCTTTCTATCAATGATTGAGGACAATCCTCAGATTTCGATGTCAATCCAGAAAATTTTACCCAGACAATTTTTCCTTATCAAGGATTGATCGCAAAATGTTATTAGAGGTGTTTGTTGTCATGGTAATCTACATGAAAATAATGAAAATATAAGTATCAATAACATATTTAATTAGGCCTTTAATTAAATATGCTCCCACTATTTTACTCAAAACAAATGACCCTCACCATTTGATTCGGAAAATCCCGTTGGAAGATTTTCTAGTGGGTCGAGATCCATATTTCACTTTGTTTTAAGTCCGCGTAAGCGGATTACACAAAACTAGGTTATTTAGGTAGGAACTTCTTCCGGTTGTATCTAATACAACTCTCGGATATTTTAGTTGGGTGAATAACTCCTTATTTCAATCCCTCACATGGATCATTTCCAACTCTTGCTTCTAAACATATATAATCTTATTATAATTTTTTTAGTTAAGTTTGACCCATTATTTTAACAATTGGATATTACAATTATCCCATCGCACCTTACTAATATAGAACATGCACCTCGAGTAGGCGAAACCTACATTATCCGATACTAGTCTTGATGAGTGTTAAAACTTGGAAAGCATAAACTTAATATTTAATTTGAGGGAATTTGCAATTATTCTGATCTCACCGGCTTATTTATCATATAAATCGTCTCTCACATGCATCAACATACATACATAATGAAACAGTTATGGCCCCTAGCGCAATTGTTCTCCCAAGCCAATGAGAGAACCTAAGTTAAGCTAATAACGATCTAAGCTTCTCCAAGCAAGATCTTCAAGGTTGTCCTCCTTTGATATTGAATTCTTCTCTTTCTTCATAACATTACACTACATACAAGAAAATCGTTTTACATAAGAGGGAGTGAGATGAGAAAAGAAGTTACATTAAGAGATTAAAAGAGAGGCACGACACGCAGGTCGTATTTTAAAACCCAAAACAAAATAAAGGAAAACTAAGGCCATACCCGATCACCACAAGACAATAATAATAAACACATTATTATTATTAATTTTAATTCTTTTAATTAATTAAAATCAAATTAAATTTCAGTGACTGATCACACTACGCAGAGTTAGCCAGGGGTTCGCTGCCCCTTGCGGGGTTGTAGGGGCAGCGCCCCTGATCGAAAATTTTAATGAACAATTCATTTGAAATCGACGTCATTTTTCGCATCAACACTTGATACTTTAAAGCACAACTCTTGCGCAGTCACAATCCTAATCGCATAACTCTTCGACAATACAACCCTTGTGCCATCATTAACCCTAATGCATAACTCTTTGACAACACAACCCTTGTGTCGTCATTAACCCTAATGCATAATTCTTTGACAATACAACCCTTGTGCCGTCACTAACCCTAATGCACCAATTTCAGACCGTCAAACACATCTCGATTGTTGATTCGGTATGATTGATCAATACGTCATTGCTTCACCATACTAATGTCAGATCAAGAAGCAAACGACCATTGATCGCTCAAAGGAAAACAACCATTAAGTGTTTGAATGAACGAAACAAAAACAGTATATCATATATACCGTATTTTGCATCAGGATTACTTATATCATATATATAACTTGATCGATCTCAATTTAATTACTCGTTTATTCTTTGATTCATTCTGTCTTTTAATCGTATTAATACAGAAAATACAGAAAATAAACAGCTATCAGATGCATGGTTTCGTAAGTGGCTCTGATACCACTGAAGGAGAAGTGTGATCCAAAACGCAACGGAATTTAAAATTTCTCCTTTAATGATCCTTACGAATGGACATGATCAGTGATAGAATCGTTACCTCTTGTGGTGATTGTAACCTTTGATGCAGATCTACGGAGCGATCACGAATGTTGAACGATGACAACGCCTCTACTCAGTCCACACGAACGGATTCCTTCAATCTCAGTGCTAGCTGCTACGAATGAAAGCTTTGAGTGAGAGAGAGAGAGAGAGAGAGAGAGAGAGAGAGAGAGAGAGAGAGAAAAACGAAATTGCAACTACACTAATGCTTCTGCACAAGGGTTCTATTTATAGAACCACTTGTGTGGGCTATAAGCTAAAAAGTCCACTTAAGTGTATGTGGCCCATATCTTATAATATGCCAAAATCACTTAAGCGCGTGGTACCTTACCATATTTCGTATTCTACTTAAGTACACCATACCTTACGATGTTCTACAATTCACTTAAGTGCACCGTACCTTACGATGTTCCTTAGTTACTTTATCTCTCATCAATCCATCCTTTGTGTGTGATCCTGTAGGTTTTCGCGACATTGACAATTATATTAAATCACGCATTTAACATAATAAACAGTGAGCGGTATCTAGCAACACATCACTGTTACCCAAGACACGAAAATGTCATGTGATCTGACAAATCCTTCTGTGATAATACTTATGTGTATAATTACCCTTTTGCCCTTATGTCTATATTGAACACAAGGCATAGACCGTGTCATCCTTGTCCAGTTCAATATTGGGCCCATAGACATTTATCCTGTTACGCAGGATGGGAAAATTTCATCTAGGTCACTCATGTCCCTTAGCATGCTTCGTGGAGTACCCATCAACTGTCTTTATGGTCATCCAGTTACAGACAACGTTTGATCAGCAATAAGGCACTCGACTCTACATCTAGGGTCCATAGTGGTTTCAGGTCGAAGGATGGTATACACCATTATCACCATGAGAATAACTTATGACACTTTGCATAACATTCTATATAGTATTCTCATAACGGGTCAATCCAGTATAAATATTACTCTTAATATTCATACCTATGTTTAAGACTTGATAACTCCTTATCCATGATCCATGAGATGTGATCATCAGTCTATATACATAATAGTCTTAATGCTTTAATGTTATCCCACTTCATAATAAAGCTCGACTACGGATACTTTAAGAATAGTGTCCTTATGTTTAATGTGATCTCATAATTAAGTCACACTTGATACATTAAACGGACTATCTATTCTAGGGACTTTATTAAACAAACATAATAAAGAAAAAGCCTTTTATTATTAATAAATAATTCGATACAAGTACCAAAATTATTGGCCTCTAGGGCTTACACCAACATGTCGTACCTCAATTTTTTCCGGGTAATAAAATTATTTTTACAAAAAATGTGGTTATTATGTTTTTTTATTGCAATTTCTAATTCAATTTCTTTAAATCAAAGTTAATTTACACTTTAACTTTTAATCATCAATATTTTTATTATTATATTAATTTTATTTTAAATTTTTAAAAATGCAAATATATATATATATATATATATATATATATATATATATATATATATATATATATATATATATATATATATATATATATATATATATATATGAGACGTATACTATGAGAAAGGTAATTTAATGTGAGAACATGAGAATGAATTTGTCCCATTATATTCAAAATAAATTGGTGAGAGGGGAGAGAATTTTAATTTTTAGAAATACAAAGTTTTAATTTAAGTCATTTATTTTAATAATGGAAGAAAGAGAAATTTGATTTAGAATAAAAATGACACATAAACCTCACCCATTTATTTTAAATCTAATGGTTGGGATTCATTCTCGTGTTCTCACATGAAATCATCATTTTCATAGTATACGTCATATTGTGGCCCGTTGCGGAGTTATGATGTGGTTGTTATTGTGATTTATGATCACACTATAATTGTGGCCTGATGCGGATATGGACACTACCGCAACTACAATATTGTGGCTACATCACGTGATGTTGTCCGCAGTTTAAATCCATGAACACAACAACCTCTTCTTCTTCACCACCTTCATCAACAACACACCAGCATAACCATTTTATTCACCACACAACATACTTAACTTCATCCTTTTTCAAACACCATAACAACAACATCAATAATCCAACAACAAAACAAAGAAGAAAGAAGAAGAAGAAGCCAATATTTTGTGTAAGTGTGGTTATGTTTTTGTTTTAGTAAGAAAAAATTGTTTTTATGTTTTTGGAAAAGTGAAAATGTGCAACATGAAAAGTAGAATGAGGCATTTAAAATTTGTCTTTTTCACATTGTTTTGTTTTTTTCTTCTTAAACCTAGGGTTTGAAGTGACCATTTGGATTGTTGGGCCTATAATATATCATTTTAATTTTACACCCCATTATTTTGTTTATTTGTTTCTCTATTCATTTTCATCTTTATTTTTATTTATTGTATTTTTAGTTTGAGCTTTGGGTTCAACACCTATATCATGTCTTACTATCTTATGTTTACACCTCTATGTATTTTATTGTGTTGTCATTTTTTATGTATGGGATTTGAATCCAATAGTATGAATAATTATTAAATAGTATGATAAGTATAAGTATTGTTAGAACAGACTCATGGGGTGAGTTTAGTATTAGAATGTATAGATGAGTGATGTTAGCATGAATAACATAAATAATAAATATTTTTTTCAAGTGACAATTCTTCGAGTATACTCAATATTTTCAACATTCTTGTGCTTATCTTAAACTAAAACCTTGCACTTCAGTATTATTTTTCATGTTTCATACCCACTGGATATTTTTTAGGAACGCCCATGGTTTGGTTATCTTCATGCCAATTTTTCCTATTTTTTAACCTTTGTCACATCCTTTTGATAATTTTCATTGTCACTTTGTTAATGTCTTCATTCATGTTAAAGCTTCACAATAGTTGATGTAAAATCTCTGAAGACCTTGTAAATTATGTTTTAACTAATTTTAGTCTAATGACCATTTTAGGGAGAACATGAGTAACCTTTGTTTTGGCCCTAGAAGATTAAAAGATGGGGATGATGAATATTTCCAAAAAATAAAATACACATATTCTTTGAGTAGGCAAGTTCCACCATGTCTTATAGATTTCTTTTCTCTTTTCTCCACCATAAAAGACAATAATTTTGCCACTTTAGGCATCTACTAGTTGGTATTTTGTATTGTGTCATATTTTCTTGTTCTCTTATTGCCTCATCTTTTACTATTTTGTAGGTGACATGGCGGGTGAAAAATTTATAAAGAGGATCATGGAGAAAATTTTGGTTCCTTGAGCACTCGTTTGATGATACTACTATCCACTTCGTCAAATCATAAATCTAATAAGGTGGGAAACATGTCAGATAGAAATAAAGGGATGGAGTTCTCCACAACCCAATTAGGATATGACCATGTTGATCTTGTCTGTCGAAGAATGTCTTTTTCAATGATGAAGGTGACATTCGTTTCTACCTTCGGTTGTGACTCTTCTTCCTCTTGATCCATCTAGGATTCAAACTTTGGTTCTAGAAGTTGACGCCAACTAGGTGGTTGACTTAGGTCCCCTATGTGGTTAATCTTCACTCCTTGAACGTATTCCTCTCGTGGCCAAGTTAATTTCTTTAACATGATATTCCCTTGTGTCGTACGTTGCCCAAACACTAAGGGAGGAACAACTCATCGAAAATATGAAGCAGGCCAGGCTGGAGGCTAAGAATGTTGTTTATAATCTTTTAGAAGCTCAAGGAGTATTAGATAAGGCCCATTGAAGATTGAGATAGAAGGATGCGCAATCAAAAGGTGTCTTGTTTGAGAGTTTGGAGGGAAAGGAAGGGGAAGGGAGGGGATGTCTTTCAAAAGAAGGGAATGATCGAGTGGAAAGAAATGAAGGATTTTGATTCGAAGGATTTTGGAGGATTTGTTTTGAGGTAAAATTACATCAGAGATCCTTTAATTTGGGGGAACTCAAAACTTGTGTTGAATGAAGGTTTTGGAAGGTTTGCATAAATTTTTCAAATATATTTTATGTTATAATACTATGAAAATTAAAAACATAGTAACGATAAGCACTACGTTATCATTCCATACAAAATCATTTTTTTAAAAAATATTAAATATTTTTTAAAAAAATCCGTTTTTGCAAGTCTTCCCTTCCCTTCCCTCCAAACTCTCAAACAAATCCTTAACGAAAAAAAATATCGCGTCCATTACAGCTCAACCTTAGAAAGAATAAATGAAAGCCATTTATGATGGCAGGAAGATCTCATTTCTTGTTTCGTCACCGAGAAGACAAATGGTCATCTATGAGCAATTCACCCTACATCCAAAACCAAAACACAAATTGATCCGGCTCAGAAAGATGTTGACAATCTTCTATAAACGCAAGACACATTAGATAAGGATCATAGGAGATTGAGGTAACATGATGCGCAACCGAAAGATATCTCAGACTCAATCCAATTTCTTGATGAAAAGAAAAGTGTGACCCAAGTTTTGGCGTACATTCATGCTCAACATGAAAAATAATAAATGAAAGCCACTTATAATGGCAGGAAGACCTCATTTCCCAGTTAGCCACTAGAGAGACAAATGATCATCTATGAGCAATCCACCCTACATCCAAGGCCAAAATCCTGATTAAGAGTATCACTTGGTCGAGAACTTCCCTATTACGAGCCTTCGCATCTAGAAACAATGAATAATGACGGAAAAACCCACACGACCAATTCAAAAAGGCGTAGAGGGTCTACATTCGAATATGAATAATTACATTTTCAAAGCTATAGATGACAACCGTAATAGTCTCTTTCTAGCCAAGTTGAAGCACCTCAGAACTCGGCTAAGAAACCAGCAAATCAAAATAAAAGAGCCTTCAAGATGAAAAGCAAAGCAATATTATAATGAATACATAATTTTGTTGCTGTCTCAAGGATTAATATTATAATAATAAATTCAAAAGACCTAAATTGTGTGGACAAATAGATTCGTATATTATGGTTCAATGCGCGTAAATTCCGAGGTAGAAGAAAAACACGTTTGACAAGCTAACATAAATGAATCAATCCAAACAAACATTTTCAATAGATATTGTATTTATATGATTCATGCAAACATAAGAGAATATAACTGTTAAAAACCATCCCATTTCATTCTTCAAAATGATGACATGAGAATTTATTATATTGCATCACAAAACTGTGAACAACTCAGGTCCATACATTTATAACCTGAGACTCAAGTCCAACTTCTTAGCTTTACTTGGACCAAGTCTTAATTCCAAATCTAATTCTTCTCTTTTTTGACTTGAATTGGTGATTTCTTGTTGGTTTTCTTCACGTTTGTTGAGATTAATGATCCATTCTTTCATCACCTTATTCTTCTCTTCTTTGTGGACTCTCATGTGACCATTCAAGGCATTAGTTCTTGAAAAAGTTATACCACAAAACACACATGTATGAATTTCCCTGTTATCCATAGAAAATCAGAAAACAAAATATGTGGACTTGGGTATGTAATCTTCTCCCCAAATATTAACCTAAGAGCTGCAACTAGATTTCACAGTAGAACTTTATATTCGTACAGTATTTATAATTATTAAATTAATTTCTAAATACCTATTATAATAATTTGCTTTGAATTTTTTCTAAATTTGGTTTTGTAAAATAATTATATATTTTATTAATTTGTTTGGTGCAGTCAAAGGAATAATTTCCAAATTATTTGTTTATTTAGTAGATAATTAATTTGCTGATTTTTACCATTCATATTAAAAAATTATAATAAGTATTAAAACTAATATTAGTCTTGATGTTTTTTAAATATTTTTTTTTTTAAATTTAATTTATTAATTTTATTATTCTAAAATAACTGTGATATAAATTTAATCGAAAATTATGTCTTTTTAAGAAAATTTTATTTAAATAACTCATTTTTTCAAATAAATATCCAAAACAACCTACTTTTCCACCTATTTCCTAAACTAGCTCACTTTCAAATAAAAAAAATTTCAAAATAAAGAAGAGGTCAACTCAAAATTTCAAAATAAAGGAGACGTCACATAAGAGGAGACGCCAATTCGATTAACGACAGTGTACAAATATATAGGAGAGAGAGTACATTCTCTCTCCTACGTGTTTGTACACTGTCGTCAATTGAATTGACATCTCCTGTTACGCGTTGTACACATGCACCAATTGGATTGACGCTTCCTTTGTTTTGAGATTTATTTATTTTGAAAATGGATTACTTTAGGAAATAGGTGAAAACTGGATTATTTTGGATATTTATTTGAAAAAATGGGTTATTTAGATAAATTTTTCTCTTTTTTACTTAATACTTTTTTTTGGGATAAATGACAATCTTAAACGGAGAATAATTTTTATCAATTAATTTAATTTATATATTTTTTATAAATATTGTATTGAACCATCACACCTCAATTTTTTTAAAGGAAAACGGACATTGTATTGGCACACATTAGAAATAGAGAGATTTAAAAATATTAGAATAGTAGAATAAATATTTATGACATTGTTTTTATTCACGACATTACACTAAATATTAGAATTTTTTTTTATAAAAAGTTGAATTATCGGATGAATTAGAATTTTTAATGAGATATACACTACTATATTTTTATTTCCGTCATTGTATAGAATACATGTTCTAGATGAAAAAGAAAACTAAAATAGGACATATTGTACACAGAGAAATTTGAAAAAATTTAGGCTAATAGAGTAGTTTAAATTACTAAATTTATTTCTATATTAAATGTCATACACATTGAATATAATTAATTGAATTGTAAATTATTTTGAATAATATTTTTTATATTTTGAATAAAATCAGAATGAGAGATATGTGTTTGATTTGGGTGGTGTTTCATGAAAATGAGACGTTAATTTTTTTCGTTCGATAGAGAGAATGAGAGATTTAAGTTTGATTTGTTTCATTGATTTTTTCTTATCGCTTGTTTGATCATGTTGGAACAAAAGGTTTTCAAGAAAGTTGGGAGAAGAAAAAGAGAGAAAAAGAGAAACTATAAACTAAATGGTAGAAATTTGTATTGAGTGAAGTTGTTCTGTGTATTGATTTACATCATAAAATACCTTTATATAGGCAACTAAAGTTTAGACCCAAAAATTATACAAACCGATCCAAGTCTAAAACATACAAAATATAAAGTACAAATCTACTAATTATATTTTGACACAACTATATGTTGTGTTCTCGAGACTTCTCATCCTGGTGCTTCTCTTCAACTCGTCGAACTTGACTTTCTTCAGGGGTTCGGTGAGTATGTCGGATAGTTTTCGTTCTGTCTTGCAATACTCAAGTTCAAGCTTTCCTTTGTTAATTTGATCCATCAGAAAATGATACCTCCTCTTTATGTGTTTACTTCGACTATGACACACCGGATGATTCGTCAAGTCGATAGCTGACTTATTATCGACAAATAGCTTCATTTTCCTTGGTTCCATTAACTTGAGCTCTTCGATCAACATCTCTCTCCATGATGCTTGACATGTTGCATATGATGCATCCACACACTCAATTTCACAAGATGATAAAGTCACAATGCTTTGCTTCCTTGAACTTTATGAGATTAGAGTGCCTTCGATCATGAATATGCAGCCTGCAATACTCTTCTTTTCATTGTGATCTCTACTAAAATATTAATCAATGTAGCCATATACATCTGCATCTGGGTTAGTCTTCGTCTTCCTTGGTATCAACACACAATGATCAACCGTACACTTTATGTATCTCAACGCCCTCTTAGTTGTAGTGTAATACATCATGTTTCCTTAAATACTAAAATTCATATCAGTTGAGATCAACTGAGCTTCTATGTACTATGAAAGTTGTCAGTTGGAACAATTAGAGTAACTAGTGAACTACGATTGACTTAATTAATATTCTTTAAAACTAACATTTTATTAATTGGTACAAGAAGTGACATTTTGGTAACATTAATAATGAGTCAATTACTCTAGTAGAACAAATAATAAAGTATAGTATCACTTGGGATATTTGCTACTACTGTTGTTATTTTTCTAACCACACATTTCTACTACTCATTTGTGTCCACATGTTTTATCATCACACAAACTCATGCCAACTTCTAAGTACCATTTTTCACTTGCCCATTTCCATATCATATTGCAATGTATCAATAAAAGGAAAGGAAAAAATGAAAGGAAGCATTAGAGAGAAAAAGGAAACTTGTGGAAAGAAGAACAAACTTGGAGGAACCAAGAGCTTGGAATCACCATCTCATCCCAACATATTTCATCAATCTCTTTATCTCTTCATCAATGTGGGTTCGAGTTAGAACTTTTATGTTTTAGAAGTTAGGGTTTATGTTAGAATAGAATACTTAGTAAGGTTCATGATGAGTGTTTTATCTTGGCTATGAAGATTTCCATGAACACATTATTTACTCCTATTCTCTATGATAGTTGTGATTCACATGATTGAGTGTTATTGTTGTTGTTTATGCTTCTATATGCTTCTATATGACCCTTACATGTTAAATTTGTGTTTTCCCCATCCAAATGTGCCTTGGTAGTGTTTTAACACTGTCATGTTCGCTACAGTTTGCTAAGCGAAGTCAGGGGAAATTTGCTACTGACTTGGTTCGCTAGGAGTTCGCTCAACAAAGTCTATTTGCAGGGAGTTTGCTGGAGCTCGCTAAGAGAACTTGACATCATTGAGAAAAATACCCTAGTTCTTGTTTTTACCATAACTCGAGAACCGTAACTTCGATGAATGCGCGATCGAATGCGATGGAAAGCTTATCTAAAACTCTATCATGATATTTTATGATAACTTCTTGCATGTTATTTGTGATGAATGGAATATGCTCTATGTTTCTTATGTGTGCCTTATGACATATGTTGTAATATGTATGCATTAAATCAACAATAATTAAGAGATATGCATGATGAATAATGTGAATTAACCTAGAGCTCTAATTAGGTTAGGAAGATTAAATACATGACTTAGATTACATGAATAACATTAGACGACGATGTTGTACAAGATGATACCTAGGTGAGTATCATGGATGAATGATCGTCATGCATAGGAATGTTATGCCTTGTATGGAACATGTTGTGTTATGATGTTATTAGGGTGAATGTGATCACCTTGTGATTGTCGAATACTATTACGTTGTATTCCTATCTAGTCACATAGTCGAAAATAACACATTTATTGTGTTGTCCCAAGTTGTGATGCTTATATAGAGTAAGAATTGGGATGTATGAACCAATACTTCGCTCAACCAAATGGGTTAGAGTCCCATAGATGACATGGATCTCAAAGTGGGTTAGATTATCATACGAGGCAAAGGCACGAAATGGGTTTGGAGTCCCATAGAAAGCTACGACTCTTGAAGTGGATTGTTATCACTTGGAATCTGAAATGCACACTTAAGTCAAAGTATGATACAAGTATCTGTGACCCGTGTCGATAATCCTATACACAGGGTTGGCCAGGGAAAGGCACCTTGATATGGTTTCCGATTAGTGATTGTTTGAGTTAATTAACTTAAGAGGCATGTTCCCATACATTGTGAGTTTTCCTTTACTCAAGTATTTTCCCCTTTGTGACTTGAGTTAGGATTTGATTAGAACTTTGTAGAGCCGAGTGGACCCATAAGACAGGGAACCCACTGGGATTCTTATCTCACCCCATATTTGTTGATTATTTTCAGGAAGTTATGAGCAGGTGAAGGGTAAGGGCAAGATGGCTTGATGTCCTTGCTCACTTGATATTTTGGATGACTTTTCCGCTGTGTAGGTATCTACTTTGAGATCACTATGAGAATGATATAGCTCCTAGTCATATTTTGGGCACCCTTGTATATATTGTGTCATAGATGTAGTTCTTTTTTGGGCGTGTAACTATGTACAATGTTGACAATAGGCGCTTATGTATTTCAGTACCATCATTAAACTATGTATAATATGTAATACAAGACATATATTATATGTGGGTGTTACAAATGGTATTAGAGAAGGTCGAGTCCTTGACCTAACCATGAAATATTATGAGTTTTCTTTCTGCCTCGTATGTGTTTTTCATCATTGTTCTCGATGTCACAATCATAGTATTGAGCCTGATCAACTTAATTCTATTTGTATGATGTTTATGATCATGGATGACAGGCGCGGAGGTCATGGTAGGCCCAAAACTCAGAACTTAGACTCGGAAGAATCAGTTGGCAGTGATGGTGTTTAGTGGCCTTAATTTATGCAACATATGCAACAACAACAAAACCTATTCATACAGCAAATGATACAACAGTTGAATAATGGCCTTCACCCTCAAGTGATTCCACAAGAAGCAGCAGGTAGAAGTTTTTGGGATTTCTTTCGCATGAATCCTCCTGAGTTCCATGGTGGATTAGACCCTGTTAAGGCTCATAAGTGAGTAACCATCATAGAAAGGATTTTAGATAGTATACTGTAGTGAAGAGAATAAAGTTGTATTTGTTTCTCACATGATGAGGGCCCCTACTATTTGGTGGTGGGAAAGTGCTTAGACTCTTATGACTAATCAATGAGTACCCAAGGATAAGGCACACTTTAAGACTACTTTTTTGGACAAGTATTTTCCTAGCACTTTGAGAACTCATAAGGATTTGAATTTCAGCAGCTTAGACAGAGTGTTATGTCAGTAATTGTGTATGCTTAAAGTTTGAAGATATAGATGCTTACTCTAGACAAGTTGCTTATGCACCATATGAGAAGTGGAAGATTGATCGGTTTCTATTTGGTTTAAGCGGTGAAATCTCTCATAGTGTCCCTCAGAGGGAATTCACTACTTATGCATAATTATTGAGACAATGTTATATGGCTGAGAATAGATTGAAGAAGGTTCAAGAGGAAAGGGATCAACCTAGAGTAGTCCTGAAGGACCAGGGAAGACCAAGTCATCATTTTAGTCCTAGACCTCAACCTTTCAAAGGAAAGCAAGTGCAGAATGTAAAATCTACCCCTCCTCCTTTTGTTGTAGGTGTAACAAGACTCATTATGAAAGGTGTACCATCAGAGGGTTGAGATGTTATCAGTGTCATGGATAAGGTGATTTTATTAGAGATTGTCCACTGAATAATACTCAAATGCAAGGAAAGAGTCTTGCTCGGGTTTATACATTGGATGCAAAGAAGGCTAAGGGTTACAATGCTTTGATTACTGGTATGTGTCATGTAAATGATCATCCTTGTTTTGTATTGTTTGATTGTGGAGCAACACACTCTTTTGTATCAGTTTAATGTATGAAATGTCTCGGTTTGAAAGCAATTTCCTTTATCTCCTCATATGGTGGTAACTACCGCCATGAATGACATTGTAGAGCCACATTTGATTTGTGAAAATTGTTCATTGTTACTGTATGGTAGAGTTTTTCAGATTGATCTTATATGTTTACCACTTAAGAAGGCTGATGTAGTCTTAGGTATGGATTGACTTTATGCTAATTTGGTGTTTATTGGGTGTGAAGAGAAGTTAATTATCATCTCATCTAGTGAAGCCACTCCAAAGGATGTACTAACCACTATTTTGGAAGGTACAATTGGCATGGTTAATTTCATGTTTGAAAAGGAAAAGTCTGTTCTCTTGGTTCTCACCAAGGAATCAAGTGACGATATGAAGGTTGCAAAAATTCCTATAGTTTGTGAATTTCGAGAAGTTTTCCCCGAGGATGTCACTTCTTTCCCTCCCAAAAGGGAAATGGAATTCTCTATTAGTCGGATATCTGGGACGTCCCCAATATTCGTATCTCTGTATCGTATGGCACCATTTAATATGAGAGAGTTAAAGCATCAATTGGAAGAGTTGTTGATAAAGAATTTCATTCGTCCTAGTAAAGAAGAAGGATGGTGGTATGCATTTATGTATTGATTATCGCTAGTTGAATAAAGTCACCATGAAGAACAAACCCAACCAAGGATAAAGGATTTGTTAGGTCAATTGAAAGGAGCCTGTGTTTTCTCGGAGATTGATTTGCGATCGGGCTATCATCAAATCCGAGTTAAGAGTTCTGACATACCAAAGACCGCATTCAGAACCCGATATGGCCATTATGAATTCCTTGTAATGCCATTTGGAGTGACAAATGCACCTGTTGTTTTCATGGATTATATGAATCAGATATTCTAACCTTAACTGGATCAGTTTGTATTAATCTTCATTGGTGACATTCTTCTTTATTCTTGCACTCCACAAGAGCATGGAGAGACATATATTGGGTATGTCCCAACGCTTCTTCTCGTACCCTTTATGTATCTCAACACCCTCTTAGCTGTAATAAGATGACATTTTTGGGGGTTCTTCATGAATCTACTTAACAAACTGCAACTTTGACAAAATGTCTAGGCTTATATTGCAAACATACCTCAAGGATCCAATTATTTGTTTGTATAGTGTCGCACATACAAATTTATTATCTGCCTCCTTCTTTAAATTTGCTCTAGTTTTTAATGCTGTAGCAGTTATATTATAGTTTCTCATCTTGAACCTCTTCAGGATAACTTGGGCATACTTATTTTAATGCAGACATTTCTTCACAAGTGTCTTTGAACTCCGTCCTTAAGAAATATGATAATTTCCCTAGGTCGAACATTTCAAATTCTTGCATCAGCTTCGAATTGACTTTTTTTATCCCTGCTTCATTTGCACCTGTAATCAACAAATCATTTACATGCAGGCATATGATGATTCGACTTGCCCTATATGTATCATTTACATATACTCCATGTTTAGAAACACACTTTTCAAACCTGCTTCGATCAGAAATCTATATATTCTCTTATTTCAAGCTCTTGGGGCTTGCTTCAAACCATAGAGAGCCTTCCTCAATATGTACACCTTCGACTTTTTCCCTTTGATTTCAAATCTGGGTGGTTGGCTGATATAGACTTCTTCTTACAGAGGTTCGTTCAGAAATGCCAATTTTACCTCCAATTAATGTATCTTCCACCTTCTGTATGTTGTTGTCTACACAACAATTATGATTGTCTCCATCCTTGCCACAGGTGCATACAACTCGTCGAAAATCAACTCTAGGTTTTTGTAGAAAACCTCTCGCCACTAATACTGCCTTATGCTTGGAAATTTCACCGCTTGACCTTCATTTCAGCTTGTAAACCCACTTTAGATCCATTGGATTCTTGATTGACTTTTCGACATACTCCCATGTCTTGTTCTTCTTGATTTCCTTGAGTTCTTCTTTCATGGATGATAATCAATTCGAATCATTCATAGCTTGATCCAAATTGATTGGTTATGATTCAACCATCACCACTGCTTCTTCTATTAAGCCACCATCTACATTGACTACTTAATCTGGAAATATCTCATATCCATCTAGCCTTGTCGACTCAATTCTTGATCTAGTCGATCTTCTAACATTCTACACAGGTGGTTCTTCATTCTGATTTGTTGGGACTTCAGTTTGTTGGTCTTATTGAAACACAATTGTGATTGGATTTGACCCCTACCAAACTAACCCTTGACTTCAATCCCACCATTTTCTTTCATCTACTAGAACATCTCGATTAATAACAAGTTTATCATCATTTGGTGAATGCAACTTGTATGCATCAATCAAATGATGACCTATGAGCACCATAGTCTGACTTCGTCCATCTAGCTTATTCCTTAATTGTTCAGGTACATGTCTTAAATATATTGACACAAACACTCTAAGATGATTAACATTCAGCTTCACACCTGTCCAAACCTCATTAGGAGTCTTCTCGAATATCTTCTTGGTTGGACATCTGTTTAGAATGTATATTGATGTTGAAGTTTTTTCACCATAAAGTCTCTTTGGCATATCTTTAGCTTTCAACGTGATCCTAATCATGTTCAGTATACTTTGCTTCTTCCTCTCTGTAGCGGGGTATTCGTTACCTTTAGATTTATTGACTAAATCAAAAGTAAATCATACAATTCGAGTCGCCACCGCACTTCTATTTATCCAAAGGAAAGGTTAGAAAGCGAACAAAAACCGAGAAGTTTTATCAAATCAAAAACTAATTAAAATGTCAGAGATCTGGGTAAGGGGGTTGGTTCTGCAATGGGAAGGTTTTAAGCACCCAAAACATCCTAGGTACTCCTAGGGAACCCTTTTCACAATTGTTGTAAGGTAGGTTGGTATTTGTGAAAAATTATTTGTGCAAACATGATTGGGGAGATGAGAGAAGAATGTACAAATTATTTACAATTTTGTGTTTGAATGGATAAACCCACTGCCTACATACCATCTTAAAAAAGATTAGGATCAAAACCTCGTAGTTCAGGGTAAAAATCTCAAACAAGTTGGTGAATTGATTGGTCAAAAGCCTTAAGGTCTTTTGTTATCAAAGGGAGAAAACTCAATCTAAAACCACAAATCCACCATGTGAGGATAGCTTCAACATGCTAGTGAGGGGTTAACCCTATAATAAGCATGTAAGACTCATTGTCCATCACTAAGGATGTAGGTGAGTATTATATCAACCTCAAGGATAACTCAAACCTAATAGCTAATGTTTATGAAAATCTTTGGCAAAAGTGGCCATTGAAACCATAAAAACAATTGAGTGAGTTGTATTTACCAATGAAAAGTATTTACAAAGCAAGGTCAATGTTAACTTAGAATTCAATTCAAAATAAGTGTTATGAAAAGAAGTTTTGAAAATCAAAAGCATAATGCTTAGGTTTCTAATTTTGAAAACAAATGTTAATGTTTGCACAAAAGTTTGGCTTGGGTTAGAGTGGAGGGAAGAAGAAGAATGGCTAAGTCCTAAACATACAAAGATGAAGGAGGAGAAATAAAACCACAAATGGAGTTCCCTTCTTGAGATCATAGTGATGATCCAAGTTGATCTCCTTGCTTTGGAATAGCAATCAAATAGCAAATAACTCAAGCAATCAATCAAACAATCAAGCTCCTAGGAATCTTCCAATGGCTTTTGTATCTCTCACTTTGGATGCTCATGACAATGGTTCTTCAATTGGGCTCAATGTTTGGAATCCCTAGCACAAGAACATACACATCAAAAAGTTCCATAATGCAAACAAAGAATGGACAAGAGGGAGTTTAGAGTTTAGGGTCCTTTCAAGTTCATCTTCAAGATTTAAGCATTCTAAAGGCATGAGGCCTAGTTGCTCTTTGACATTTTTCTTCTTTTATAGCATTCTAAAGGCATGAGGCCTAGTTGCTCTTTGACATTTTTCTTCTTTTATAGCATTCTAAAGGCATGAGGCCTAGTTGCTCTTTGACTCCATTTAACATAGGGAATGTCCTAAAGTCTAAGTCCTTTTGTCCATTTGCATTTGGTTCACAACAATCAAAACAAAACACAAGCACAATAGTATATACACAATTATGTGCTCAAGTTAGCAAAAGGCAAATTGCATTAACATAAACATGAGCTCAAGTGAGCAAAGGGCAAAAGCAAATGAATTAATGAACAAGATATTAAATGGCATAAAAGTAAATTGCAAGAATTAAATGACTTGAATTAAAAGTTAATGGTCAATAGTTAGTGTTAGTGTGTCATAAGGCAATTTAGCACTATGTGTCGCAACTTGAAAAACACAGTGTGCGAAAAAACAACCGGCAAAAGAAAATGACAGACAGAGTCGCCACCGTGCGTTATTCATCCCAAACCGTAATCTTCTCGGAATCCTTCTAGAGAACCAGGATCCATTAACTTCATCAACTGTTGGATGGGCTCCAGACAGACCACCAGAAACTTGTAGGCGACAAGTCTCTTTCTGCCAATATCCATCTTAAGAGAGCCAGAAAAACCCCGACCGAAATCAAGAAGAAGATGGAAACCCCCTAGAAATGGATAAACATGTGTTAAATGATATGAATGCAAATGATGTGATGCAATGATGTGAATGTAACGCAGTGGCATGTCAGTCAGGATTGCTGTATCTGCTTGAACATCTGTCGGGTTGCATTGTCTGAAGAGAAAACCACTAAGGAATATAATACAAGATCAAAGCTCTGCTTCAGAAAACCGGGTTGGTTGGAGGTTAAGGTTTCCTGAATTTAGCCCGCCCCTCACTGGTAGGTTCTAAGAACAGAAGTTTGTCAACTTCGGCCTTTCAGTCGCGAATAATACGTTTACCTATTGGAAGTTTGGCATTATTACGGGATAAAAGACCTCCACTAACTCCCCTCAACAGGACATCCTAAAGCAAGTTCCCAGTCTCGGGGTCCTCGGATTGATCTGCGAGAATGCGCCCACCAGAGCTAACATAATCACGTCTCGGAGGAGAGGCCTCGACTGAGTTCTCGGGAAATGGTCACCAGAGTCGACGATTTCTAAAGGAACATCATGTCGTTACGGAACACCCGTAGGACATAATATATCCAAAAGAAACCTCGTCTGGGTGTGGTTCTTCACGAACGACTTAACGTAGCAACATGCCACGCAAGCCTCATGATTATCCACTCTAAAACCTGTGTGTACTCTCAAGCCTGGGTAATGGGCTCATCTCTCATAGAACACCCCATCCCAACAAATAAACAACAGATCCAACAGATACAGCAGATGAATGCAAGTAGGTAAGTAAATAAATGTACAAAAGCATGAACACCCAATAAACAAGAAAATCACAAAAGCTAGGAGGGACTCGCTTAGGGAAGATGGACCAGCAAGAGGTCAACTTCTTGTCCCCAGCAGAGTCGCCAGCTGTCGCAACCTGAAAAACACAGTGTGCGAAAAAACAACCGGCAAAAGAAAATGACAAACAGAGTCGCCACCGTGCGTTATTCATCCCAAAGGAGGGAAAGGAAACGCTCGAAGTAAACCTGAAAAAGGAAAGGGCAAGACGGGGTCTCGCAACCAAATCTTGGGTTCGGGAGTCGGTTATGCGAAGGGAAGGTATTAGCACCCCTACGCATCCGTAGTACTCTACGGGATCCACTTTTGTAGTTCTTGTCTAAAGGGTGTGGGTTTATCCAATGTACTATTTACTAAAACTAAAAAAATAGAGGGTTAAGAGAAAATGACTCGCACGGATGTCGCATCCACTGCATACGTATCTCATCTGAATATGAGAATCAGAGTCTTCGTAGCTCGGCTGACCTATGGGTTGGGGGGATGTGTGCTCGCTAAGACATCGCGTCTTATGCCTACGTATCTCATCTGGAATGAGAATCAGAGCAAACCGTAGTTCGGCTAACTGCGGGGTTATGGAGCGGGTTTTGGACGAACGACGTCACTACGCAATCTACCGGATGCTCGACCTTTGGAGACTTACTCGCCTGTAGTAGAAGGAGATAACGCGTTGCTTTGGGTTTTAGGGTTTGGGATGCTCGAGGGCAAAAAGGCAGTCCTTGATGAAGGAACCGCGCTACCTGTGGGGATATGAATACAAAACACAAAACAAGTATCTCAAAGTAAAATGCCACCAAGGGGCTCAAACATTGCCTCCTATCGAGGTCTTCCAGCTAAGAAAGCGGTAAAGTACGAGCAAGGGAAAAAATTACCACAGGGATAAAGATCCGAAGTTTCAGCAATTAAAGGGATAAGCAACCCTGAAATCTCTCCAGCTAGACCATCAAAGAAAGCCAGTCAGTACGGGTAATCAGAATAAACCTCTGAATGGTATCCCTGCAAGAGTATGTGAGTCCTCACAAAAACTCGACAAAAGGGTTAGACAAACAAGATGAAATCAAGAGAAAATGAGGCCATGGCAATACAAGACAGATGAGAACAAAACAGAACAAAAAAAACGAATACTGTCACATTCGCGACTGCATCGCCTAGCGAAAGCTTAGCGAAGCTTCGCTGCATGCTCGCCTAGAGAAGCGGCTAGCGAGCGCCTGCGGGTTTTGGATTTCTCATTGATAACAATACGATTTTAAGGACTCCAAACCCTATGGCATTCATCTCAGAAACGAAACTATTAAACATTCAAGACACTATTTACATATTCATACGCAAACATGAACCCGTGGGCAAAACCCTGACGTAACCTCATATATTCAGAGTATTCAAATTCAACGCATAGAGTAATAAGAACAACGGCATACCTGATGAGAGAGACCGATCGAACGGTGCGACTGGATTTGCAAAGCGATGTTAGGTTTGCGTGAGGCGGAGGCAAAAGAGCGTGTGAGTCGGAGTGAACTTCTCAGAGCTGCCTGAAGGTTGTTGCCGAGTAATTCCTAGGACTCCTTCTCTCAAAAATCTTTCTCCAGTGAAACTCCCGTGAATCTCCCAGTGTAACTCCAAGTGTCCTGCTCCCTCTACTGAAACTTCAGTATTTATAGACTAATTTTCGTGGACTTGTGGGCTTAGAATGAGGTCAGCTGAGGCCCAAGGCTTTTCTGTTATTTTCTGAAATGCGCGCCCTTCGTCTAGCGAAGGATCTGCTCGCCTAGCGAGCATGACAGTACTCTTCGCTAGGTGAAGCATCTGCTTGCCTAGCGAGCATGACAGCTCAGCAGCAGATTCTCGTTTCTTCAAGCTTGGCAATTTGCGCTGTGAATAGGCCCCATTTGGACCTGTTGGTAGTACCTCAAGTCTTTTCCTTGTGTTGACTGATCGTCTAAATAGGACCCACAAAGTGTCCTGGATGATGTTCGAGCTTCTTGGAGCTAATTCTGATTGACATGATGCAACGTGATATGAAATGCTAAATGACCTAAAAATTGAATGCATGAATGAGGGGGGCAAATTTTGGGGTGTTACAGCTGCCCCTATTCAATCAACCGGAGACCCGAAAAGAAGATAGCAGCGGCTTTCGCACTTTCGAGGTATCAAGGGATTGAATACAATAAAAGCCCAAAAATTTGCACTGAAGTGAAGTAACAATGCCTGTCAGAATCGTCAAAGAGGTGGTCTTGAAAGAAGAATCTGTCTGGTACGGTGAGAGTCAGCTTGAACACCGAAAAAGAAAGTTAACCTGGATACCAAAATAAATGGTAACACACAAAAAATAATAACCATGGCCTGAATGCCGCTCATCAGTCTGAATACTGGAAAGGACTTTGATTTGAACATCGGAAAACTGGCCTGAACGCCACTTCGGTCTGGATACCGGAAGATTGGCCTGAATGCCACTTCGGTCTGGATACCAGGAAATTGGCCTGAACGCCACTTCGGTCTGGATACCGGGAAACTGGCCTAAATGCCACTTCGGTCTGGATACCGGGAAAGTGGCCTGAATGCCACTTCGGTCTGGATACCGGAAATTGGCCTGAACGCCACTTCGGTCTGGATACCGGGAAATTGGCCTGAACGCCACTTCGGTCTGGATACCGAGAAATTGGCCTGAATGCCACTTCGGTCTGGATACCGGGAAATTGGCCTGAATGCCACTTCGGTCTGGATACCGGGAAATTGGCCTGAATGCCACTTCGGTCTGGATACTGGAAGATTAGCCTGAACGCCACTTCGGTCTGGATACCGGAAGATTGGCCTGAATGCCACTTCGGTCGGGATACCGGGAAATTGGCCTGAATGCCACTTCGGTCTGGATACCGGAAGATTGGCCTGAATGCCACTTCGGTCTGGATACCGGGAAATTGGCCTGAATGCCACTTCAGTCTGGATACCGGGAAATTGGCCTGAACGCCACTTCGGCCTGGATACCGGGAAATTGGCCTGAATGCCACTTCGGTCTGGATACCGGAAGATTGACCTGAATGCCACTTCGGTCTGGATACCGGAAGATTGGCCTGAATGCCACTTTGGTCTGGATACCGGGAAATTGGCCTGAATGCCACTTCGGTCTGGATACCGGGAAATTCATGCCTGTCGGCATCGGCAGAAATAGGGAACGATAATAGAGGCGGCGCATGGGCCAATGACACTTGCTGGGGATAAAGGTAAGTCATGAACAATCTTCAGTCTGAGTACTGGAAACAACTTCTGACTTATCACTTGGGATACCGAGAATGTTTTATGCTTACATGCGTATGTTTGAATTTTTCAATGGTGTAATGCTCCATGAAAATGGAAATGCTACGCGATTTGGAAGGATGCAATGCAATATGATTCTACATGAAGGGATGCGAAATGCTGGGTAGAATGCCAAGCTGAGGCAAGGGGATCTGCTGGGGAAGTGGTCACCATCTTCTGAACCCTGGCAAGGCTGCTGGAGATGCACAGCGCAAAGAATCGTGTAGGGAAATGACCCGCCACATGGTGTTCTAGCAATGACGAAATGCCGAGATTCAGACTAGGGAGAGAACGACACTGAGAACCTGCTGTTGGGGAAAGCGATAGTGGTTCTGGCAACCACGATCTGCGAGAGATGACTCAGCAGGGGAAGCAAACACTGATACGGTACCGAGGTTCTGCTTCAAGGAAAGAAACCATGATCTGGCATTGGGATTATCGACCTGGCCTCGAACTCTAAGGAGCAGCCACTTCTGCTGGGAAGATACAGTCTGGCACTGTCAGCTCCGCTGGGGATATATAGTCTGGCACTGTCAACTCTACTGGGGAGTGTATGTCCTGAAACAAACGCTTGGGGAAGTACAGTGGTGAGAACCTGCTGGGGATTGAAGAATCCAACACTCTGATCAGTTCTGCAGGGATAAGACACCGAATTCATCTGTTGGCGACTTCACTGGAGAAGATATTCACGATCATCTGCAGGGAATTTTAAGGAAATGCCCCGAGGGTATCTGTTCTGAATAGACGATCCAAGGCACTTAAAATTTACAGCAATTTTAAATGTTTATTAAGCATGTACCTGTAAAGCCCTTATGTGTCATGATGCAATGTTTCTAAAAAATTCGAACGTCATTTTTGCAAACAAAACAGTGAAATGAAAATGAAAATAGAGATATACTGAATAACATGATTTTATTGATTGAATGGCCTCTAAATAGGCATTTACATCAGGAAGCAATCCCTGGAAAGAGGTAATCGCACAGAAGATAAAAACATAAATTAATCTAATGGCAATGTGAAATGGATTTCTATTGGGTTCCAATTCTGCTATGACTTGCCCGTCTTCAAGATCCTCCAGATGATCAGCCTTCGGAAAAGGTGATTGGACTGTTTCCTACCTTTCGAAAATTTCCAGTCATCGACATGAGATGAGATTCAGAACTAACTCAGAATGCAGTCATTCGCTTAATCCCTAACTTTTGCCTGGATCGCCCTTTTCGGGTTTTCAATCCACCGGGATACCCATTTTTGCCTAAGTTGCCTTTTCAGGTTTTCAACTTACCGGGTGTACAATCTTTTCATTTTTAATCCCTAATTTTTGCCCGAACCTTTTCATTTTCTTGGTTCGTCGGGATGCCCATTTTTTCCTGGACTATTCTTTTTACTGTCCAGCGGGTCTATTTTATGCGAAGTATTTTTTAACTGCGTCTGAGGTCACAGGGGAAGTGAAGTTTTCATCATCCATAGTTGCAAGCATTAAGGCCCCACCATCAAAAACCTTGGTGACAATATACGGTCCATCATAGTTAGGAGTCCACTTGCCCCTGTGATCTGTCTGAGGAGGAAGGATCCTTTTCAACACTAAATCTCCGACTTGGAAACAACGAGGACGCACTTTCTGATCAAAGGCCCTCTTCATCCGGCTCTGATACAACTGCCCATGACAAATGGCTGCCATTCGCTTCTCTTCAATAAGACTCAACTCATTGAACCTTGTCTGAATCCATTCAGCTTCATCTAACTTGACATCCAACAGGACTCTTATAGAAGGAATCTCCACCTCGACAGGTAGGACTGCTTCCATACCATACACCAGGGAGTAAGGGGTTGCCCCGGTCGTTGTACGTACTGAAGTGCGGTACCCATGCAAGGCGAAGGGTAGCATCTCATGCCAATCTCTGTACGTGACGACCATCTTCTGCACAATCTTCTTTATGTTCTTATTTGCCGCCTCAACAGCACCGTTCATCTTAGGGCGGTAAGGGGAAGAATTGTGATGCTGAATGTTGAAGTTCTGACACAACTCCTTCATCATTTTGTTGTTGAGATTAGAACCATTGTCAGTAATGATTCTTTCGGGAATCCCATAGCGACAAATGACTTCTTTCTTGATGAAACGGGCAACCACATGTCTGGTGACATTTGCGAACGACGCTGCTTCGACCCACTTGGTGAAATAGTCGATGGCAACAAGGATGAAGCGATGCCCATTGGAAGCAGTCGGCTCAATCTTTCCAATCATGTCAATGCCCCACATAGCAAACGGCCACGGCGAAGACATCACATTCAGAGGATTCGGCGGTACATGCACCTTATCAGCATAAATCTGGCATTTATGACACTTCCGAGCATATTTGAAGCAATCTGAGTCCATGGTCATCCAATAATAACCCGCTCTCAACAATTTCTTAGCCATTGTATGTCCGCCGGCATGCGTACCGAAGGAACCTTCATGAACTTCCTGCATTAACATGTCCGCCTCGTGTCTCTCCACGCATCTGAGCAAAACCATGTCGAAGTTCCTCTTATACAGTACATCGTCTTTATTCAAGAAGAAACTGCCTGCCAATCTTCTCAAAGTCTTTCTGTCGTTGTTGGATGCCCCTGCAGGGTACTCTTGATTCTTCAAAAAGCACTTGATATCGTGATACCAGGGCTTGTCATCGACTATCAGTTCAGCAGCAAACACATACGCGGCCCTGTCAAGGCGCATCACATCGATCCTGGGAGCATGGTTCCAACGAATTACCTTGATCATGGAGGATAGAGTAGCAAGTGCGTCTGCCATCTAGTTCTCATCACGAGGTATATGATACAATTTCACTGTTGTGAAGAAAGTCAACAGGCTTCTCGTGTAATCTCTGTAGGGGACCAGAGTGGGCTGGAGAGTATTCCAATCACCATTCACTTGATTGATCACCAGAGCTGAATCTCCGAAGATGTCCAGAGTCTTGATTCTCAGATCAATGGCTTGCTCAATACCCAAGATACAGGCCTCGTACTCAGCTTCATTATTTGTGCACTCAAAAGTCAAACGAGCGGTGAAAGGCATGTGGGCCCCTTTCGGAGTAGTAATGACAGCGCCAATTCCACTTCCTCTAGCATTGACAGCCCCATCAAACAACAAAGTCCACTTTTCGTTTGGATCAGGTCCCTCCTCAACAACTGGCTCTTCACAGTCTTTCATCTTGAGGAACATGATGTCTTCATCTGGAAAATCAAACTTCATCGGCTCATAATCATCAATCGGCTGCTGAGCAAGATAGTTTGACAGAATACTCCCTTTGATGGCTTTATGGGATGTATACTGGATATCGTACTCTGTCAGTACCATTTGCCAACGAGCCACCCTTCCGGTGAGAGCTGCCTTCTTGAATATGTATTTGACTGGATCCATCTTGGAGATCAGTAGGGTTGTGTGAGACAGCATGTATTGTCTCAATCGCTTAGCAGCCCATGCAAGTGCACAACATGTTTTCTCAAGCATTGAGTATCTCGACTCGCAATCTGTGAACTTCTTACTCAAGTAGTAGATGGCATGTTCTTTCCTACCTGTCTCGTCGTGTTGACCGAGAACACAATCCATAGAATTGTCAAGTACTGTCAAGTACATAATCAGCGGTCTCCCTGGGACTGGAGGCATAAGGATAGGAGGATTCTGCAAATACTCTTTTATCTTCTCGAAAGCCCTTTGACAATCTTCATTCCACCTGATAGCCTGATCTTTCCTCAGCAATTTGAAAATTGGCTCACACGTGGTTGTTAGGTGAGAGATGAACCTTGCAATGTAGTTCAACCTCCCTAAGAACCCACGGACTTGCTTCTCTGTTCTGGGCTCAGGCATTTCCTGTATTGCTTTCACTTTGGCCGGATCCACCTCAATCCCTTTTCCGCTAACAATAAAACCCAGCAATTTTCCCGATCTCACCCCGAAAGTGCACTTGTTCGGATTAAGTCTCAGTTTGAATTTCCTTAACCGTTCAAACAATTTCTGCAGATTCACCAAATGTTCTTCTTCTGTCTGAGATTTGGCAATCATATCGTCCATATAAACCTCGATTTCATGATGAATCATATCATGGAACAGAGTCACCATAGCTCGTTGATATGTTGCTCCGACATTATTCAGACCAAACGGCATCACCTTGTAGCAGAAGGTGCCCCATGGGGTTATGAAAGTTGTCTTTTCCATGTCCTCTGGTGCCATCTTGATTTGGTTATAGCCAGAAAAGCCATCCATGAAGGAGAATACCGAGAACTGAGCTGTATTATCCACCAAAACGTCGATGTGAGGTAATGGGAAATCATCTTTAGGGCTAGCTCTGTTCAGATCCCGATAGTCGACACACATCCGTACCTTTCCATCCTTCTTAGGTACTGGGACGATGTTTGCAACCCATGGCGGATAATTGGTGACTGCTAGAAACCCTGCATCCAACTGCTTTTGCACTTCTTCCTTTATCTTGACATCCATCCCTGGTCTTGTTCTTCTGAGCTTCTGCTTGATCGGAGGACAACCTTCTTTGAGAGGCAAGCGGTGTACCACGATGTCTGTGTCAAGCCCTGGCATGTCCTGGTAAGACCAGGCGAAGATGTCAATGTATTCTTGCAGCAATTCAATCAACCCCTTCTTCACATTGTCTTCCAAAGCAGCCCCTATCTTGATTTCTCTCTTGGCGTCCTCGGTGCCGAGATTAATCACTTCGGTAGGCTCTTGATACGGTTGAATGACCCTTTATTCCTGTTTTAAGAACCTGGCAAGTTCTTCAGGGAGTTCACAGTCTTCATCACTCTCTTTTTCAGCTTGAAAGATTGGATTTTCAAAGTCGAAGCGAGCCATAGCAAAACCGTTATCAATAGGATCCGGTGACGTGCATCTGCATGAGTGATGGTATGTGCTTATGAGTGTGAAAGAAAAAAGTGGAAACTAAACAAAACATTGCCATTTTTTTTTATTTTGAAAAACTGCAAAAATAGAAAGACAGGGAACGAGATATTTGAATGCAAAAAAGACGTCCTTTATTTATGATAAAAAATGCAAGTGTCACATAGATGAGCCCTACAATGAGTCATTACGCCCTGGGCGGAACGTAAGACTTGGACATGCATGAATAAACAAAGAAAATTACTCTTCAAGAAGAGTGACTTGGACAATCTCCTCAGAAGACCAGTTGTTGACGACTTCACCCGGGATCCTCGGACGCACCCAATTGTCAATGTCACAATCACTATCCCCGTCTTCTCCGTTGACCGCAGAGACTTGGCCATACTGAATGATGCCAGCACTGGAGAAAGTAATCGGCCCCTAAAGTGTTGAAGTTGTAGAAGTCAGAACTGGCTGATACCCAATCCCGAACTTATCTTCTTTCATTGGTAACTCCAACAGACGCCCCCAACTGGGAGCAACACCTGAATCCACCACGGCCCGTGCCTGTTTAAAGGATGAGATAGAGGCGCCCGCTTTAACCTCTTCCACCGGAGCCGCATCCTTGATTTGAACTGACTCAAAAGCCTGACACAGAGTCTCATGAATTTCACCTTCTACTTCTACATACTTGAATGTAGACAGGTTACTGACCAGGATGTCCTCCTCACCACAGACGGTGATAATTCGTCCGTTGACCGGAAACTTAATCTTCTGATGTAGAGTTGAAGAGACTGCCCCAGCATTATGGATCCAAGGACGACCCAGCAAGCAACTGTAGGAAGGACTGATATCCATCACGTAGAAGACAGTGTTGAAGGTTTGTGATCCAATCAGAATTGGCAATTCTACCTCTCCAAACACCGATCTCTTAGAACCATCGAAGGCTCTCACAATAAGATCTGAAGGTTTCAAGACCAAACCCTCTACTTCTAACCTCGACAGGGCTCTCTTGGGTAGCACATTGAGAGAGGAGCCTGTATCCACCAGAACATGCGATAACACGGTGTCTCTGCATTCCATCGAGATGTGCAGAGCCTTGTTATGATTGCGTCCGGCTGGTGTCAAGTCAGAATCGGTAAAACCCAACCCGTTGCTTGTATGAACATTTGTAATGATTCCTTCTAGTTGGTTCACTGAGATTTCTTGAGGTACATATGCAGCATTAAGAACCCTCAGAAGCGCCTCCCTGTGTGCCTCCGAACACAACAGGAGTGAGAGAATGGATATCTTGGACGGAGTCTGAATCAACTGATCGACTACCTTGCAGTCGCTTTTCTTTATGATTCTCAGAAGCTCGTCCACATCTTTTGCAAAAGTGGGTTCACAACCATCCTAGGGTGCAGAGGTACCCTCATTCACGACTTGCTTACCTTTGGCTTTCGCCACAGCATCAGCATTATCAACTTGGGTAACCGGTGGTGAGAACAATCTACCACTCCTGGTGAATCGCCCGATTCCACCAACATTATCCACTGCGGGCCCTTCAAGGTCAGGCTTCTGACCCTCTTCTGCTCTCGGTGGCTGCTCCATCCTATGATCGTGCGTGTATACGCTCCCCCCATAATGCCACGGAATGGGCCTTTCACTGGTGAAAGGTAAAGGACCAGGGGTTGTGATGGTTATAGTAGATCGTCGCACTGGTGGCACGGGTTGTGCTTCTGGCACACTGATCTGATTAGTTGGGTAGAAAATAGTGATAGTAGCAATATCAGAAATCTCATTCATTGAAATTCAAGCATCCGAAACATCGGAATCAAGTTCAATTACATCAGGATCAACCACATTGGAAAAAATAAATACATCATCATGGATTATAGTAGGAACAATATCTGCGAATTCATGAGTAGCATCTTCAAACCCTTCTTCCTCAACTCCTTCCACAGACTCTTGGAAAGACAAATCTTCAACCTGGAGGATACTTGTGTCGAGTAAGGCCTGGATACCCTGCTGCAGCTTCAAACAACCCTTACTCTAAGTGGCACAATCCAAACAACCCTTCCCACAACCGGGGAAAACATCGGCCTTCAGCAAGCATCCTTTGATATCCAACAATGGAGTCTTCAACTTCAACACATCCTTAATGGACTTGGCTTTTCCTTCCATCATATTAACGTTCGCACTACCATGCTGCGGCATGGGATTGTTGACGACATTAGGAGCCGGTGCAAGGTCGATGGCCTTTGAATCTATGAGGTCCTGAACTACGTGCTTAAAAGCTTTGCAGTTCTCAATGTTATGGCCAGGTGCCCCAGAGTGGAAGCTACACCTAGCGTTGGCGTCGTAACCCACCAGAAGTCTACCAACAAGAGGAGCCAGAGTACGCAATTGCACAAGTTGTAGTTGTTGAAGACTAGAAAGCAACTGAGCGTACGACATTGGAAGGGTGTCGAAACGCCGGTCCATCATCCTTTGCCTCTGTTGATAGGCGGGTCTGTTACCCGGTTGTTGCTGCTGCTGATACTGAGCTGGTTGACGCTGTGGTTGTTGTTGTTGTAGTGGTGCCGCAGCTGGAATGGTCACAGTCGCAACATACGGTTGCTGATGATAATTCTGATAGTTATTCCTCCGGTTATCCCTGTTTTGATAAGAAGATATGGCATTTGCATCCCCTTCTCTCCTCTTCTGTCCCTGAATGAACGGCTTCTTCACCCCTGATGAGGATCCTCCTCCACTCTGGATCTTGTAGGTCTTCAGGTAATTCTCCACCCTCTCTCCGGTAGAGACCACATCAGCAAAGTTGGAAGCATTGCAACCTACCAGACGCTCCAAGTAAGGTCCGGGCAGAGTGTTCATGAACATGTTGGCCATTTCCTTTTCCAACATAGGAGGCTGAACACGGGAAGCTGTCTCCCTCCAGCGTTGAGCGTATTCCCTGAAGCATTCATTGCTTTTAAGAGACAGATTCTGAAGTTGAGTCTTGTCCGGAGCCATGTCTGTATTGTACTGATACTGCTTCACGAAAGCCTCCGCCAAATCCCTCCAGCAGCGGATATGGGCTCTGTCCAGCCTCATATACCATTCCAAGGATGCCCCAGCTAGACTGTCCTGGAAAAAGTACATAAGCAACTTCTCGTCATCAGAGTATGCAACCATTTTACGGAAATAGGCTTGCACGTGAGTTTTGGGGCAAGAGCTGCCATTGTATTTGTCAAAGACCGGGACTTTGAACTTCGGTGGCACACTCACACCTGGGACCAGCCCCAAGTCAGCAACATCTACTCCTAGAGGATTCTGTCCTTCCACTGCCTTCAATCTCTCTTCCAATCTTCTAAACATGGGGTCCATACCATGGCCCATGCCAAAGTCTTCCTGAAGTAGGGGGAATTGATCGGCCTGATCATCATGGACGGGCTATTGACCTAGGTTGACATGCGGGATCGGGATAGGCCCCGGTCCATTGGGACCATTAACCTCTCCAGCTGGAGGATCAGTCAACGTCTCTGGTTGAGTAGTAGGGGGATCCCTCTGTACCAACAATCTAAGCTCCTGCTGTCCTTGAGCCACCCCTTGAACCAAATCCATGAATTGATTCATGCGAATCTTCATCTCAGCGAGCTCTGCTTGTAGGCTTTCCATCGCTCTCTGTTGATTCCCTCGGGTACCGTATCGGTGAATGCCTGAGTCAGCTATCCTGCTAGTGGGACACCAAACAATATGAGAACACCGCAGCGGTACCTGTTATGCAAGATATGACAATGAATATGTAAATGCAATGACATGTTTATCAAATCCAAAAGGCGTTCTACCCCCTTGATTCCAGTCTCACATCAGGCGAATAGTGCAAGAAGACTGAGTCATGGATAAACTTCTGAGATCAAGATGCAACAAAAGGAAACCATCATACAACTGAGTTCCAGGAAAGGGGCCTTAGCCAAAATACACCAAAAGAGGATCCCCACAACAAGCCTGTGGATCATCACTATACAACAACAAAGCAAAAAAGTAAAGAGAGGAACATAAATCAGGAATCAGCCTCCTGTATTCAACCCATAAGGACTGCTCCTCACTTCATCCAGTAATGCCACCGTGTCGGGATGATCTGGAGATTCTGTCAAACGCCGGATAAGCAGATTCCTCTTGTGAATGATCCCATCCAGCTCGTTGATGTGCTCTCTGTAGTAATGCCCATCATCTTCTCCGAATACCTCTTCAAGTCTGGATTTCTTCAAACCTGTTAGCACCTTGAGTCCTTCAATCTGTCCTCGAGCCTCATTGAGTTGATCTGTGATGTAGCCATTAGTAGAACGGGCGCACAAAAGTTCATTGTTCTTCCCCTTCAGCAAAGTCTTCAATTTCTCCATCTGACCAGTTAGTTCGGCTACCGTCTCCTCCTCCTTTGCCTTCCGAGAAGTTGAAAATGCATCCCATTGCTCTTGTCACCCAACTAATTTACCATGAGCATCCATTAACTGCTGCTTGACTCGCCTCAACTCAGAACTGGATGATCTTAAGGCTTCGTCTGTCTTCCTGAAGAAGTCCACCTCCATAGCAAATTTCCTCTCTGCTTCCTTTTGCAATCTGACGGCTTCCCCCTTCTGATATTCTGCCTCATGGAATTGATGCATACAGTCTTGCAACTTCTCACTTAACTCTGAGTTCTCGGTTTGAAGTCCCTCCATGGCATTCTTCAACTTGTCGTACTCCTCTCAGCTCACCATTGTTGACTGCTCAGGAGTAGGTGGATACAAAGGTTCTTCAATAGGGAACGGCAGACCAAACTCTCTGACTCTTCCTTGAAGCCACTCTCCGTATTGAGGGTAAGTTCTACAATCTCCTTTTCCGAGAACAATTCTTCCTCTCTTGATCACCTTGAGCCAGGCCTCAGCTGCCTTACGGGATACAGTCAAATCAGGCGAAGAATGGAAAAACAGAGATTCTTCCACATCCTTTTCCAAAGGCGGAGTTCTTAGAGCATATCCAAATTGTCTAACTGCTAGAGAAGGATTATAGTTGATTCCTCCTCTTCTTCCTACCAACGGAACATTTGGGAAGTTCCCGCAACTGTGAATAATGTCTGCCCGAAGCAAGCTCCGGTCGGACCACCAAGAAATATCTTCAGCTCTCAACCCCATCAATCTCTTCGACCAACTCAACGAGTCCTCGGCATCAACGAACGCTCCTGATTTGGGTAGGTGAGAACTGAACCACTTATAAAACAAAGGCGCACAACAATTCAACAATCCTCCTCTTCTATTCTCATTTTTGTGGTGCACTGAATGAAAGAAATCTCCTAGCAAGGTCGGCACTGGATTTCTCAACACGAAGAGGCGTATTGCGTCCATGTCCACAAATTTGGCAACATTAGGGAACAAGACAATCCCATACACACAAAGAGCTAACACAACATTGAAACCCCTCTGGTTACCGTATTCTAGCTTCTTCTTTGCTTCTCCCAGTAAGAAACTCAGATGAAAACCATTAACTTCTCCCTTCTGACATATATTAGCCTTCCAGACTGATTCCCCCAAATATGTGGTTGAAGCAACCACGCTGAGATCGGGCAGAAACTCAGAACTGTAGAACAATGACTGTGACCTGATAGGAACTCTGAGAAAACTGGCAATCTCCTCCAAAGTAGGGACCAAAATATAATCCGGGAAAGTGAAACATCTCAGTGGAGGGTCATAGAACTGTAGCAGTGTGAATAGAGCATCATGTTGATCTTTGGAAAGAACCGTGACGAAACTTAGCATCAAACCGTAATCTTCTCGGAATCCTTCTAGAGAACCAGGATCCATTAACTTCATCAACTGTTGGATGGGCTCCAGACAGACCACCGGAAACTTGTAGGCGACAAGTCTCTTTCTGCCAATATCCATCTTAAGAGAGCCAGAAAAACCCCGACCGGAATCAAGAAGAAGATGGAAACCCCCTAGAAATGGATAAACATGTGTTAAATGATATGAATGCAAATGATGTGATGCAATGATGTGAATGTAATGCAGTGGCATGTCAGTCAGGATTGCTGTATCTGCTTGAACATCTGTCGGGTTGCATTGTCTGAAGAGAAAACCACTAAGGAATATAATACAAGATCAAAGCTCTGCTTCAGAAAACCGGGTTGGTTGGAGGTTAAGGTTTCCTGAATTTAGCCCGCCCCTCACTGGTAGGTTCTAAGAACAGAAGTTTGTCAACTTCGGCCTTTCAGTCGCGAATAATACGTTTACCTATTGGAGGTTTGGCATTATTACGGGATAAAAGACCTCCACTGACTCCCCTCAACAGGACATCCTAAAGCAAGTTCCCAGTCTCGGGGTCCTCGGATTGATCAGCGAGAATGCGCCCACCAGAGCTAACATAATCACGTCTCGGAGGAGAGGCCTCGACTGAGTTCTCGGGAAATGGTCACCAGAGTCGACGATTTCTAAAGGAACATCATGTCATTACGGAACACCCGTAGGACATAATATATCCAAAAGAAACCTCGTCTGGGTGTGGTTCTTCACGAACGACTTAACGTAGCAACATGCCACGCAAGCCTCATGATTATCCACTCTAAAACCTGTGTGTACTCTCAAGCCTGGGTAATGGGCTCATCTCTCATAGAACACCCCATCCCAACAAACAAACAACAGATCCAACAGATACAGCAGATGAATGCAAGTAGGTAAGTAAATAAATGTACAAAAGCATGAACACCCAATAAACAAGAAAATCACAAAAGCTAGGAGGGACTCGCTTAGGGAAGATGGACCAGCAAGAGGTCAACTTCTTGTCCCCAGCAGAGTCGCCAGCTGTCGCAACCTGAAAAACACAGTGTGCAAAAAAACAACCGGCAAAAGAAAATGACAAACAGAGTCGCCACCGTGCGTTATTCATCCCAAAGGAGGGAAAGGAAACGCTCGAAGTAAACCTGAAAAAGGAAAGGGCAAGACGGGGTCTCGCAACCAAATCTTGGGTTCGGGAGTCGGTTATGCGAAGGGAAGGTATTAGCACCCCTACGCATCCGTAGTACTCTACGGGATCCACTTTTGTAGTTCTTGTCTAAAGGGTGTGGGTTTATCCAATGTACTATTTACTAAAACTAAAAAAACAGAGGGTTAAGAGAAAATGACTCGCACGGATGTCGCATCCACTGCATACGTATCTCATCTGAATATGAGAATCAGAGTCTTCGTAGCTCGGCTGACCTATGGGTTGGGGGGATGTGTGCTCGCTAAGACATCGCGTCTTATGCCTACGTATCTCATCTGGAATGAGAATCAGAGCAAACCGTAGTTCGGCTAACTGCGGGGTTATGGAGCGGGTTTTGGACGAACGACGTCACTACGCAATCTACCGGATGCTCTACCTTTGGAGACTTACTCGCCTGTAGTAGAAGGAGATAACGCGTTGCTTTGGGTTTTAGGGTTTGGGATGCTCGAGGGCAAAAAGACAGTCCTTGACGAAGGAACCGCGCTACCTGTGGGGATATGAATACAAAACACAAAACAAGTATCTCAAATTAAAATGCCACCAAGGGGCTCAAACATTGCCTCCTATCGAGGTCTTCCAGCTAAGAAAGCGGTAAAGTACGAGCAAGGGAAAAAATTACCACACGGATAAAAATCCGAAGTTTCAGCAATTAAAGGGATAAGCAACCCTGAAATCTCTCCAGCTAGACCATCAAAGAAAGCCAGTCAGTACGGGTAATCAGAATAAACCTCCGAATGGTATCCCTGCAAGAGTATGTGAGTCCTCACAAAAACTCGACAAAAGGGTTAGACAAACAAGATGAAATCAAGAGAAAACGAGGCCATGGCAATACAAGACAGATGAGAACAAAACAGAACAAAAAAACGAATACTGTCACATTTGCGACTGCATCGCCTAGCGAAAGCTTAGCGAAGCTTCGCTGCATGCTGGCCTAGCGAAGCGGCTAGCGAGCGCCTGCGGGTTTTGGATTTCTCATTGATAACAGTACGATTTGAAGGACTCCAAACCCTATGGCATTCATCTCAGAAACGAAACTATTAAACATTCAAGACACTATTTACATATTCATACGCAAACATGAACCCGTGGGCAAAACCCTGACGTAACCTCATATATTCAGAGTATTCAAATTCAACGCATAGAGTAATAAGAACAACGACATACCTGATGAGAGAGACCGATTGAACGGCGCGACTGGATTTGCAAAGCGATGTTAGGTTTGCGTGAGGCGGAGGCAAAAGGGTGTGTGAGTCGGAGTGAACTTCTCAGAGCTGCCTGAAGGTTGCTGCCGAGTAATTCCTAGGACTCCTTCTCTCAAAAATCTTTCTCCAGTGAAACTCCCGTGAATCTCCCAGTGTAACTCCAAGTGTCCTGCTCCCTCTACTGAAACTTCAGTATTTATAGACTAATTTTCGTGGACTTGTGGGCTTAGAATGAGGTCAGCTGAGGCCCAAGGCTTTTCTGTTATTTTCTGAAATGCGCGCCCTTCGCCTAGCGAAGGATCTGCTCGCCTAGCGAGCATGACAGTACTCTTCGCTAGGCGAAGCATCTGCTCGCCTAGCGAGCATGACAGCTCAGCAACAGATTCTCGTTTCTTCAAGCTTGGCAATTTGCGCGGTGAATAGGCTCCATTTGGACTTGTTGGTAGTACCTCAAGTCTTTTCCTTGTGTTGACTGATCGTCTAAATAGGACCCACAAAGTGTCCTGGATGATGTTCGAGCTTCTTGGAGCTAATTCTAATTGACATGATGCAACGTGATATGAAATGCTAAATGACCTAAAAAATGAATGCATGAATGAGGGGGGAAAATTTTGGGGTGTTACACTATGTTAAGAAATCGTAAGTGGACTAATGTAGTAGTCACACCTATCTGTGACCGGTCAATAAAATATAGGCAACAAACACAAGTTAGAGACCTTGACTAGTAAGCCAATCTCCTACAACCTGCCATGCCAAAAGAAAAGAATAATGATCTTGTACTGATTTAGGTTTTTTGCTTGATCAAGAAGCAACCTATCCTTAATGCAAAGCCATTCACTTGATCTTTGATCAAGATAAATTAGATTTGATTCAAGGAAGGTTAAGCCTCCCATATGTCAAGGCTAACCACCAATCTTTAACTCATTGATCAAAAAAGAAAAAGATGAAGAAGAAGATGAATAAGAATGTACATAAATTGAAATTCAAATGAAATAAGCAAAGTGCATTGACCAAAGATAAATGTAATCAAGGTCAAACAATAGTAAACAGAAGCAAGATGAAACTTAGAAGTCAAGAAACAAATAAAATATTTTTGGTATTTTTGAAAATTAAAATAATACTTGAATTAAAATAAACAATTAAAGGTCAAACTTCAAATCCATTTCAAATCAACTTTGAAAAGCCCAAATGGATCATCCTAAGTTCAACAAGGTCAAACAAAGTTTGACAAAAAAATTCAGCATTTTTAGAAACCAGAAACTATTTTAAAACAATTAAAAATGAATAAAAAATAACCTAATTGAACTAAAATCTCAAATAAATATCAAATAAATCTCAAATCAATTAATAAATTGATGAGAATAATTTTCATAGATTCATCATCATTCAAAGAGGTTAAGAAATATTTTTGCATTTTTTGAATGTTGGAGACTATTTAAAATGAATTAAAAATAACCAGAAAAGAGAAAATTCACAAAAAATATCAAATGACAAAATAAAAAATATTAAAAATCATTTTTAGAAACTAGAATTAAGAAGGAAAATAATGCAATTGGTCCCATATTTTTTGAAATTAAAATGAAAGAGTTATGAATTTTTGAAATAAAATGGAATTAAGAAAATAAAATGGATAAATCAGAAAAATAGAAAAAATCAGGCACGTTGGATCTCCTTTCATTAAATGACGTGGAGGATCTGAGGGCAATGGAATGCACGCGCATCATAGGTCCAAGTCAAACGAGACACACAGTGAATTAATGAAAGTCATAAGAATGGAGAGCTGAGATTAGATCTGGAGATGCAATCCAATGGTCCATATCATATCTGACAAAGGGACGGTGGTGTACACCACTGTCTTCTCCGGCGAACATGGAGATTCCGGCCAGAGTTGCAGGTATGGAAAACTCAACCAAAACAAGCGATCCTCATATCATTGGAAAACTGGGGTGATGTACATCACCCCTGTACCATTGGTTTTCACTCTAGATCCTCATAGGAAGAGAAATCAGAGATGGAAAATAATGGAGTTCAAACTGAGCTTAATGGATTTGCAAAATTAAAGACACAATTCAATTGCCTCTTATGAGAGGACTTCAGACAAGCCAATAAACACAAGAAATGAGCAAGAATCAGTGAGTTTCGATTGAAAAAAGTTTGAGCATCAACCTTGAAAATGCAGATCTATGGAGCACGATCTCCTCCAACTCTTGATTGCAGTATGTTCTTCAGATGGAGATAGAGCAAGGCTAAGGAATTAGAGTCCAATAATCAACCAAGGAAGTTGAAAATTGGATCTGAAAAATTCAAGTGAAAGAGCAAAATTCCTTTAGAGTGAGGTTTGGATTGAGTTCTGCAGCATCTAAGGCGCCTTGAGGTTGGAAAATGATGAAGGTATGCACCTGTATTTATAGCAAAGCAAGTTGCAAGGCATGGGAAATTCATGTGTGCATGAAGTGAGGGCTCCATGCATGGGCCTGTACAGGCGCATGGAGGGCCCAAATCCAATTGATTTGGCAAGCTGAAGTTACAACAATCAGGTTTGGATGTGCAAATGCAATTGAATTGGAGTGTGCAATAAGTTTTCACATGGTTTCTAAAAATGCACATGAATCTTCCCTTCTTCGAAAATGCCTCTTACCAAAATGAAACATGGCCTTGTGGGTAATGGTTGGAAAGGTCTTGACATGAGGAACAATTATTATGTTGAACAAAAATCCATTTGGAATTGGGAAATTAATGAAAATTGGTCATAAAGTTCAAGGTGCAAAACATGTGCGTGTGAAATTTTCCAAAATGGGCCAACTTCAAGCCCTTCTGTTTTAATGATGAAAGCCTCAAATGATAAAACCTCCAACATAAAAGTTGTATATATTTTCAAAAAAATCAATTTGGACTTAACTTTTGCATCATTTGGATTTTGTATGAGAAAGTTATAGGTACTTGAAGTTGGACTTTTTCACATTTCAATGACTTTGGTCCAAAGTGACCTATAATGTTTTGCATTATCACATGTATTTATTTTAGGATTATGAAAATTTGTTCAACATAACAAATGAAGTAGACATCTTAAACTTTACAATGCATTTTATACCACCTAAAAATCATGAAAAATGAGTGAGTTAGGTCCTTGGTAAGTTGACCTAAAATTAGAGTTTCAGTCAAAATGACCTATAATGTTTTGAAATGGATGATGACCTTAAAAGCTTCAAATAAATTTTTAATGAACATGAAAGTTGTTCATATGGTTATTAAGAACATTTTTTATCTTGGGGTCATCTTCATTTGACAAACACATTAAACGTTAAGTCTTAGTGGATTCCAAAATAGTCAGATGAATTGACTGATCAACTTCTCAAGTCCATACCTCAAACCTTGATGAATTGATGATTTAGGACACTAAAATAAGATCAAATATGCATGAAATTATGAATGAAAGAACTTCCCTTGATTGTATTTGATCATGGGTTGAGGTTGCTTCATGAGCAAGGCATGGTTGATGCATAGTTGAATTAGGGTTTCCTTGGGAAACAAGCCTCAAACCCCTTGGTTTTCTTTGATCAAAATGAAAAATTGAGATACTTTGGGAGGAATATATGATGAATGAGAGCTTTGAGAACCATTGTCATACTTGCTTTTCCCTTCACCTGGCCATATCAATGAGCATAAGGTCTCCTAGGAGCCTTGGATCCTATGATTGCTCAAGCTACAAAACAAAAGATGTTAGTGACATATTTTTATGCTTTTGGTTAGTAAACAAAATAAGAAAAGAAATAATATACAATTCAAGCATGCTTGGTGGTCTCAAACCACTCACACAAGTCCCAACCCTAGGGTTAAGGAGCCAGGATGCTATGATCCTTGAGGCAAGATGCAATGTGCAATGATATGATGCCATGAGGGATCTTAGGGTCAAAATTAGGGTCTTACACTCTCATATATACCATTATGCTGAGGTGTATAGGGTGCAACGACTTCATGCTATATACCTTCCTCATTGCAAAATCTAGCAAATTCTCGAGAAGTGTAATCACCACCACCATTAGTTCTCAATTTCTTCAACTTGTATCCACTGTGTTTCTCGACATGCAATTTGAAATTCTTGAATTATGTGAATAACTCACTCTTTATTCCAATAAGGTAAACCCGCATATATCTAGTTAATTCATCTATGAAGTTTAGGAAATAATAGTCAGTTCCATTCAACCTTACTTCAAATGGTCCACAAACATTAGATTGAACTAACTTTATCTTTTTCTTCGACCTCGTTGGAAAATCATGCTTGAATGCTTTCCTAGTCTGCTTTTCTTTTTAACATTTCTTACACACCTGGCTTTGTTCTTTCACCTAAGGTAATCCATACACCATCTTATTCTAGTTGAGCATACCTAAACTTCTGAAGTATAGATGTCCATACATGTGATGCCATAGCCAGTTCTTGCCTTCTTCTGCAGTTAAAGCAATACACTTGTGATCAACTAGGTTGATCTTTACTTTGAAAGTCCTGTTGTCTGCCAATGGTGCCTTCATAATCAGCCTTCCATATCTATGATACACCTTCATATAATTCTTTTATATATTCATATTGTATCCTTTTTCAAGTAATTGACCTACGCTTATCAACTTACTTGTCATCGAAGGTACATAGAACACATCAATGATGTTAGCTTTTCGACCATCTTTTCTGACAACATAGATGTCTCCCTTTCCACCTGATGTGATGTGCCTGCTGTAAGACCCCAATTTTGACCCTAAGATCCCTCATGCTATCTCATCATATGCATTGGCATTGGGATCTTACCTTGGCATCCTCCTTACCCTTTACTCATTGTGTTTGGGAGAGATCACCAAGTAACATGTGATTGTATCATACTTTTTATTTATCATTTACTAACCAAAATACCAAAATATGTCTTTGCATTTGTCTAACTCTTTTGTAGGTAGGGCACTTGATCACCTTTGATCCATCAAGTTCACATCTAGGGTTTAAGACCCTCATTGCTAAGAGCTCAACCAAGGAATGCTCCATAATGTCTGTAGGCATCATATATGAGTCCCCATGGTCTTTACATGTTATTTTGATCAAGATTCTTCAAGAGTTTGGAATTGGTTTGCCTTGGAAACCCTAGTTCATCTAGGTATCTTGTGTAACTTCTTCAACAAACTTCTTCACCAATTGATCAAATATTTCAAGGTGAGTCTCAAATTTCATCATATTATGCATATATTATCTCCCATGAATCCAAAAAGTTAAGATAATTGCAAGTTAGCAACGTGGTTGATGGAGGTTGACCAGAGGATTTCATCTGATTAAAACTGGGTTCCCCTAGACCCTATCTCCTACACTTTTCATCATATGAAAATTATTCCAAGAGCAAAATTACTCTAAATGACATTCCAAACAACTTTCTTGTTTAGGTCTAGAGCTAGTTTTGCTTGGAAAGTCATTTTTTATGTTGAAAGATTATAGGTCATTTTGTCTAAACCCTAATTTGAAAGTCAACTTCCCAAGGCCATAACTTGCTCAATTTTTATGATATGAAAGATTTCCAAGTTTCACAATCAAATTCAAGGTGCTATTTAAACTTTTATGTTTGGAGGAAGGGCTAATTCAACTTTTATGAGCATGTGATATGAGGATACGTTATAGGTCATTTTGGACCAATACCATTGAACAAGTGATTTTCCTCAACTTCAAAAATGCGTAAATCATTCATCCCAAATCCAAATGAGATCAAATTTATAACAATTTTGAAGGTTTTTGAAAGAGCCACAACTTTTATGAAGACACGTTTCTCATTTGAAGCTCACATAAAAAGTTAGCCAAGGTGGAATAATTGAACATATTGTTTAACACTTAGAAAAAAAATTGACATGTTGGAATTTCCAAACATCTACCTCAAAATTCATCATGATACAAGCTCCAAATGGAAAAATGTTAAAAATAAGAGTTGTTCCTCTTGATATAACCTTTCCAAAGAGTCCAAATTCATTCATTTTGGACATGGTTTGAGGGGTCTATGCATGGTCTGAACATGGATGCATCAATTGGCAAAGATCAATCTTTAAACATCAATACACTTTTGCCTTGCATCACAATCCACATTCAGACTCAATTACACTTGCATATGGACTGAATTGAGTAGCTTCATGGGCTTGTACACGCCCATGCAAGCATGAACTTAACTTTGCCAAATTTGGAAATATTTTGAAAGGTGCAAATAACATTTGCTTGAGCTATAAATAAGAGGCCCCTGGCATCAGAAATTGGACCCTTGTGCGCCAACTTTGCCTCCGACACTTGAAACCTTCACGTTTGAAAGGAAAACCTGAGAAATTTCATTTGAAATTTGAGTTTGAATCTCAATGTTTGGAGATTCAAAAACTTCAGGATCCAAAGCCTTGTACCAATCGTAAGCTACTTCTACAAGCTTCTTGAGCAAGATCAAACACGAATTGAAGCAAGAGAGATCAAGTTCTGCACAGTATTGAAGGTATTTTTCCAAATTTTTGTTCTCTTTGATTCTCTCTCAATTCTCATCAATTCTCTTGGATCCTTGGTTGTCTGATGTCCTACCAATGTAGGCAAGAAGATTGAGTTGCTTTGAGGTTAAATCGAAGCAACTCGGTTCATACACCTCAAAATTCAACTCCATGTATCTCTCAATATACTTGGAGTTAGTTTGAATTGAGGTCAAATTCGTGATCAGTGTCATTTTCTCTTTAAGATCATGTCCTTTTTTTTTCATTTTTGTGATGGTAATGAAAGAAACAGTCCGACCAGGGTCATCGGAGAAGATGACCGGTGGTTTACTCCGGCTGTGTGCTGGACAGGTTCCGAGCCACATGATCAAGCCAATGCGTTTTAATCTTGAGCGTTGCTTTTGAATACCATTAATGTAGTGCGCTGACTCGTGTGTTTGGTAGAACGCGCGTTTCAGACCACTTGATTTGCCACCTCAATTAAAGAGGGAGATCAAGTGGTCCACTCTTTTCTGATTAATTGAATTTTCATTTTATTTATCTTATTTTTATTAACTCATATAAAATTTAATATTGATCCAAAAAATATGAGTTTCACCAAAAGAATTTAAATAAATTCCTCTTTCATTTTCTGAATTAAAATTATTTTTTTGGATCATTATTAATATTTTTCATGACTTAATTGATTTTGTGAATATTTTTAATTGTGTAAAAATACTTTTAAATTTCCAAAAATTCTGAAAATTTTTCTCCAAGGTCCTTTGACCTTGTTTGACCTATGATAAATCTCATGGCCATTTCTTTGGTGTTTTGATGAGGTTTTAGGAAATTGACCAACCATAATTTAATTTAATGCATTTTTTTATTATTTTTAATTGTTTGAATGCGAAATTAATTGTGTAGAGCCATTTTAATTGGCTTTGTGAGTTTGACTTGTGTTGTTGGGCCTTGGTCAAGGTTGATTTGACTTTGCTAGGTTAATATCATTGGATTTAGGGGATTGATGGAGTGTACATTCGATCTCCCAAAATGAATGAATGATCTTAATTTGGTAAAAGTCCTCCTTTGACCAATTTGTGTTTTATCCATTCCCCATCCCTCTTCATCTTATTCCCCTTATTTATCCATTCATGTTATGGACCTATGATATCTCTATATCCTAAGGCTAGTTGATTGCAAAATCAACATAAGTATGGATGAGATTAGGTCCCCTACTTTGCATATTGTTTTTGTGTGTGGTATGTTTCATGAGCATAATCCATTATATTATGTCTCTAACATGCATTAACACCAAAATTCTATTGCCCAACCTCAAATAGTTGTGACTTCTACATAAGTCCAATTACGATTGCTTAACATAGCGCTAAATTTTGACACAAAAGGCATAGCATTCTAGTTAGTGAGATTGTAAGTCTCCCCTCTTTCATGGTATTGTGTGGAGACTTGGCCTTTTTTCCTTCCTTTGGAAGATGTCTTGGCTCAAGGATCCATGCTTGTGATAAGTGGGTTGAGTGTTCTCCAAAGAATGACTTAAACAAAAGCAAAGCAAAAACAATACTAACTTCTAATTCACTAACAACTAACATTTAATTTCAAGTCATTTACTTTTAATGCACTTTAACTTTTTTAAGCCTTATTCATTTGCCATTATTCATACCATTCAAGTTGTTACTCTTATGTCATTTTCACTTTGTCCACTTGGACCATATTTTGTGATATATTGTATTTGTATATACTTTGTTTGATTGTGTGGTCTTTTGACCTTAATGTACATAATAAGAACAAACACCCTAAAAAGCATTTTGTGTGGACTGTTGGTTTGCTCTGAGATTATTGGATTTAGAATTTAGGCAACACTCCCTATGCAAAGGACTTGGACAATGTCAATTTTCATGTAACCAAGTGCTTGTGAAAAGAACATTCATCTGATACAACTTTGAAGATCCATTTGAGTTTATCTGCAACATGATCATTGTGAAGCTGTTATTTTGAACCTGTGACTTATGCCATCTTTAAAATCATCTGACACATGGGAAAGTTTGAAGAAGATCATGGAGTTGCTAAGCTTGGATGTGGCTATCTTTATTTGATGCCTTTCTCTTCAACTTGCTATTTTTTTATTGTTTGTTGCTTGATTCAAAAATCCAAGGGAAGTTTGGGTTTCTATATGACATTCTTGTCTACTGGATTGTAGCCCATTGGTCAGATCTTTTCAACTCTTAACTTTTAAATTTATGATTAAGATTAGTCTCTTCATCTCCTCCTCATTTCTTTAATTTTAAAATCTCTCCCTCCTTTTTAAAAATCTTCTTTGCTTGTGTTTGTTGATTTCTAAACTTTGGCCATATTGCAAATTAGAAACTTTGGCCTTATGCCATTGCATTTTCAAACTCCTTTTCTTAATCAAACTTGTGAATAAACTTAACTATACTTGACTTAAAATTTCAAAAATACAAAAAGAACTAACACTCATTCAAACCATTTTTAGGCCCTTGTGCCTTTTAAACTTAAAATTTTGTTAAAAGCAATGCACCCACTTTGAAATTGATACCACGAACTACGAGATTTCGATCCCTCATTTTTATGTTGGAACGTAGGCACAAGTCCGAAGGTCTTGTCAAACATAAAAATATAATTAATGAATTCTTTTCTCATCCTCACACTCTTGTTTATTTGCAAACACCATTTGTACAAAAACACCTATGCACACAAGAAAGGGCTCTCTAGGAGTACCTAAGACACTTTGGGTGCTAACACCTTCCCTTTGTGTAACTAACCCCCTTACCTGTAATCTCTAACATTTTATTAGTTTTGATTTGAAAACTTTTTATTTTTTGGGTTTTGTTCGTACTTTTCCCTTTTCCCTTGGAAACAATAAAAGCGCGGTGGCGACTCTGGTTTTATTGACGTCTAGCTTTTCTATAGTTTGATGATCATGAATTTACCACTGTCGCACCCCAAAATTTGACTTTGGCTTTGTTGACCACATCTTGATTAATCTCGTTGTCTCGTATTCATCTCAATTTCTTAAACTTCGCGTGACAACTGGTTTGATTAGGTTTTGTGTGTTTTCGTTGCTTACCGTGTTGTATTTCGTTGTTTTAGCAAAACCTGGCCGATATCGTTGCCTCGTATTTATCTCGCTTATCTCTTTTGTGCGTGGCATCGCTTCGATTAGGTTTTGTGCGTTTTTATCTATTTATTTGTTTGTTTGTCGGTATTTTGACTGTATTTCGAATATATTAGAGTTTTCGTATTGTTCGATTACTTGTGATTGTGTTTGTCAGCGTTTTCGTGATGTCGTGTTGATTTTATTATTACCTAGGGTTGTTTATTTAATTACGTGTTGTGCCGTGTGATTTAATCGAGTCTGTTTGAGTCGTGTTGTTGATTTTACTGGTTTACCGGTTTACTGATTTATTGGTTTTATCAATTTGTCTGTTTTGCTGTGCAAATTGTCATCGTTTTTATCGCGTTCGTGTCGCTCGATTTTATCGTATTTTAATCGTGTGTCGTTTAATATTATTTGTGCTTAATATTAATTGTGTTTAGTTGTTAATTAGTTTATTTAATTAGGATTAATATTATATTAGTTTATTATTATTATTATTATTATATAATATATAAATTATATTATTAATTTATGTTAGATATTTTTTAGGTTTCTTATTGTTTAAGTAATCTAAATATATATTATTAATTTATGTTAGATATTTTTTAGGTTTCTTATTGTTTAAGTAATCTAAATATATATTATTAATTTATGTTAGATATTTTTTAGGTTTCTTATTGTTTAAGTAATCTAAATATATATTATTAATTTATGTTAGATATTTTTTAGGTTTCTTATTGTTTAAGTAATCTAAATATATATATATATATATATATATATATATATATATATATATATATATATATATATTATATATATATATATATATATATATATATATATATATATATATAGATGTGGTTAGTAAGAAAAAAAAAAGTGAATCAGTAAGGAAAAACGTGTGGTGAGAGAAACAGAGAATTGAAAAGAAATATTTTTCCAAAAGCATTACCGTATTTCACTTGTTCTTCATTTTCGGTAACCCAAAATCGTCCCGATGATTCACCGAAACACAAAACCGATTTCATATCTTTGAAGTTCGTTGAGTCCAGGTCACAAATATCCAAGGTTCATTTCATTCCGGCGTCGTTTCACCGATCAAAAGCGACGTTGAAGTCAGGTACTCACGAAGGCAGCCAGCACTGCGTCGGTGACGGTTTCTAGCTTTCGGTCGATCATTTGGACGATCAAAAGTTCATCCTCTTCACACAAGGTAATATTCTTCACTTATCTCTGAAATCGGCAAAGTTCCAGCTTGTCGACATGTGTTTTAATATATTATTTATCTAAATATATATATATATATATATATATATATATATATATATATATATATATATATATATATATATATATGAATATATATATTTTTGTCTATTATATATATATATATATATATATATATATATATATATATATATATATATATATATATATATATATATATATTATCTTTGTCTATTATATATTATTTGTCTATATATATATATATATTATTTTTGTCTATTATATATTATTTATCCAAATGTACATATATATTATTTTTGTCTACTATATATTTATTGTCTAAAATATAAATAAATATATATATTACTTTTGTTTACTAAATATTGTTTATCTTTTATTATTATTTTGCATATATGTTTTATTTAAATGTTAGTTAAATTAATTATTTGTTTAAATGTTTATTTTAATTAAATGTTTATTTATATCAAATGTTTATTTTGTCTAAAGTAAATGTTTATATTGTTTTTTATATTTGTTTATGTTGTTACTAACCGTTTCGTTTCAGTTTCAGCTCGATTAACTCCACTAACTATTCGTAATACTAACTATTCATAGCTAACGGTGTTGTAATAATTTACTTTCTCGCATTTTTTATGTTCTGTATTGTGTGTTTAATCGTATTGTTCACGTTTTATGTTAAAAAATCGAAAAATCCAAAAAAGAGAAACCCGATGCGATTCCAACGGTCGCCGTTTAAGAAACCCTTTTCACACACTCACAAGCTTACTCTTGGGCTTCCTTATAATGAGCCCATTTATTTATTGTTTCAGGGTTTAGGCTCATTCAAATCTTTTGCCAGCTTTGGCTTTTCAGTTTAAAAACATTTTCAAAAGGACGTGTCAGTCTCGAAGCCTCCCGCCTAGGTCGAGCAAGAGATGACAAGACACGCCAATCTAAAATCAACAAAACAGACTTTCCCCTTTTCTTTTGGGAGAACTACGTGGATTCTGATTTCTCCATTGCGCCTTGGAGATACGTAGGCATGAAGTCTACGACTTTATCGAGTCCAAAAGCAATAAAATCAAGTTCTTTTCTCATCTCCCCAAACAAACGATCAAAGCGAAAAAAGCAAAGCATTCACATAAACATAAGCAAAAAGGTTCCTGTGGAGTACCACAGATGTAGAGGGTGCTAATACCTTCCCTTTGCATAACCAACCCCCGAACCCGTAACTCTAAAGGGATTTATCGTTATTTTTCCCTTCCTCTTTTTGGATAAAATAAAAGACGGTGGTGACTCTTGCATTTAAAATATTTTTCAAACGGGTTAAGTTCAATCAATACTTAATCTCGTGAAAAATCCCGCCGCAACAGAATGGCGACTCTGCTGGGGAATTACATGATTAAACTTATTTGAGGGTTTAGCCTATCTTTGCTTGTTTATATGTTTGCTTTGTGAATATTTGCTAAATTGTATTGTTTGTAATGTTTGTTATTTTGGGTTTTGGGGGATACTTGTGATAAATCCTATACCCGGATTTGGGGCACATTTGAGATAGGATGGATGATAATTCAGGTTGACTTGATAGGAGACAATCCTTACCGAGTTGACTTGAGCCTTTGTCCGCTTGGTGGAGGCCTCTTTGAGGGTGATAGTGCTAAACAAGTCATTTGTGAGGCATTGTTGCTTTCAACGGGCCCGTGAAGCCAAGGACCTTAGTTTACCTTTACCCCATCTTGGCCTTACTTAGGATGTGATGCGGTGACCACTTCGGACCAAAAGTCTGGTTTGGTTGATACGCGATATCACACTCAAGCGAGATTCTTTTGAGAATAATATTGGAAAGCGAGCAGTTGCTTAACCCAGTATTATCCGAAGAAGGATCCACAACCTTGGGAACTTTTAGAACCCGTTTGGCAGGTGAACCTTAGAACTTATCTTGGGGCTTTGTCCTAAACTCCATGCTGGTGATGAACTTTGAGCCTTGTATTGTTTGACCATGTTTGTGTTTGTTGCATTCATGCATGACATGCATTCATTCCCATCATTTCAACCTTTTTCCAAGGAACTTAAAGTGAGGATTGCAAATATTGCAGGAAACATGGATTTTGGACGGAGAAGTGTGAAAAAGTACAATCTCATCAATCCAAAGATAGATAAACTAAAGAAACTGGTTTCTTCGATCGCAGATCCTATTGGTTTCAGAGACAGATATGGGGCACTTATATCTTTATTAACACTTAGGATGGAAGAAGGGTTATTGCAAACATTAGTACAGTTCTATGATCCAGTCTATCACTGTTTCACATTCCCAGACTATCAACTCATGCCTACATTGGAAGAGTATGCCCAATTGCTTCACATCCCAGTTGCTGATACAATACCTTTCTCTGGTTCAGAAAAGTTACCCGAGCACAGTTCTCTTGCAAAAGTGTTGTACATGAAGAAGTCAGAATTCAAGAATAACTTCACCACCAAAGGAGGACTTCCAGGTTTCACTGCCAAGTTCTTAATGGGGAAGGTTTCTTATTTTTCCAGTCAAGGTTGTGATATTATTGTGGAGCATCTGTTCGCCTTGTTGATCTACGGTTTGTTACTATTTCCTAATATTGAAGGTTTTGTGGATTCATATGCTATACGCATCTTCCTAAGTGGTAATCCTGTTCCAACTTTGCTCGGAGACACCTATCATTCCATCCATTACCGTACTTTGAAAGGAGGAGGAACCATAGTCTGCTGTATACCGTTACTCTACAAATGGTTTGTCTCTCATCTTCCTAAGTCAGCTACTTTTTGGGATCGCAAGTCAGGACTTCAGTGGTCACAGAGGATTATGTCTCTTACCCAGTCAGATATTGCATGGTATAGTAGAGTTTTAGACGATGTGAAGATCATTGATAGTTGCGGGGAGTTCCCCAATGTGCCCCTCATGGGCACAAAGGGAATCATTTCTTATAATCCAGTACTTGCTAGGAGACAACTCGGTTACCCTATGAAGGACAAGCCTCCTAACATTCTTTTAGAAGGTATTTTCTTGAGGCATAACGAGGAGGACCCTACCATGAAAGAGAGAGTAGTAAGAGCTTGGCATCGTGTTTGTCGCAAAGGGAGACTTGAATTGGGTAAGAAAGATTGTACCTCATATGAGCCGTACCTCCAGTGGATCAGAGCCAGAGCTATACAGTTGAAAATGCCATACCCATATCATGATCCTATCAAACCCGCTCCGTTGAAGACCCCCTACCTTCCGCTAGATGACAAAGAAGAACTCCAAGCCACCTTGGAGAGGGTTAAGAAAGAGAGAGACGCTTGGAAGGATAAGGCCCAGATGCTCGAAATGGAAAATGAAGAACTTCAGAGACAATTAAAGGAGCAGAGTGGAGAAGATCGTGCAGGTAAACGTCCAAGGGTGCAAGAGGATTTATTTTCCTCAGGCACAACAGATTACTCCCAGATTCCACAGTCCTCAGGTGCATGGAAAGGTCTTGTAGACAGTTTGGTGAAGGAGAAAGCTTTTATGCAGAAGGCCTATGAAGAAAGAATTGAGAGACTTGAAGGACAACTCCTACTTGTTTATGCTCGTCCTGATGACACATGTCCTTAAATGGTTTTCTTGGTTGTATTTTGGGTTGATAACTTTGTATATTTTGATAAAAATGCTTAAAATGAAAATTTTGTTTTGTTATCAAAAATGTTTGCAATTCTATCTTTTCCTTCACTTAGAGTTCCTTGGAAAATCATTCATTTTGCATATCCATGCATCACGTGCATACAGGTTGTCTGTCTTGGTCCAGTCTTCTAACAGTTGCTTCCCGCCAGCAGATCCATTTCAAGCTGACGCATAATTACAACACAAGAGCCAACTACAAAAGAAGAATGGAGATAACAGATAACGAGAACCGAGAATTGAAAGCTCAGGTTGACCGCCTTTCTGCTATGGTCGAGACATTGATAGCAAACCAAGCAGCCCAAGCTGCTCAACTTCAAACAGCACAAGCTCAGGTTGCCGAAGCACAAGATGCACAGATCCAGGCGCAAGCACAGGCAGCAGAGATGCGCAACCAAATGTTAACCGCCCGTCTACAAGCAGAGGAAGCCCAGGCTAGGGCTCAAGTTCATAATTCAGGACAGACTTCGGCACAGAATCAACCTCAAATTCAGAATCAGACAACAGCAGCACCCGTCACTACAGTCATCGCTTCAGAAATCAACGCTGTCCCAGTCACTTCTGTTACCATCACAGCATCCCGTCCTTGGGAAATACCCAGGGATCTTAATCAAGATAGATATCAACAAGAGTTCGTTCCACCAAATGCTCCTGTCTTCACTAACGTGCCTCCCGTTGTTCACTATACTCCTCACCTAGGAGAACCTGTCTATCACGGCCCTACCCCAAGTGAGGATCCTGGTCTCAATGATAGAATGGATGAATTCCAGGATCAGTTTGCGGAATTACAAAAAGAGATAAAAGCTCTTCGAGGGAAATTCAGAATGGCGACTGGAGTAGTTATGAAGAACTGGACCGCAGTTGACATCCCACATTGTGTCCACATATCAAAGTAATTAAGCTTTTCAGTTTTCAAAAATCTCCCGCTTTAGCCCTAAGCGCGAAGCATTAATTTTGTAAAATGGGCACTTTTGTCAAAAACGTACTATCCATGAAAAAGATCTTTTGTGTTCCTATACACTTGTGTCCTTTTATCTTTTCAGCTTTTTCGGAAAATGGTAACACAAAAAAAACCTTAAAAAGAACACATTTTTGCATGTCATGGTCAGTCCTCTAAAAACAATTGTTTGTACAGGTTACTTAAACCCGTTGAACACAATGACATCATGCCCTCTCCCAACTTTGAACATTCTGTATTTGAAGCTGAAGAGGAAGAGTGGGATGAGATTCCAGAAGAGGTCGCCCGCCAGTTTGAAAATGAAGAAGACACTATTCAGCCATACAAGGAGCCTTTGGAAACAGTCAACTTGGGTTCGGAAGAAAATGTGAAAGAAGTCAAAATTGGAGCATTGTTATCCCCACAGGTCAAGGAGCAATTGATCAGCCTGTTGAAAGAGTATGTAGATGTGTTTGCTTGGTCTTATCAAGATATGCCTGGTCTCGACACTGACATCGTAGAGCACAAGCTACCTTTGAAGCCAGAATGTCCACCGGTCAAACAAAAATTAAGAAGAACACATCCAGATATGGCCGTCAAAATTAAAGAAGAAGTTCTGAAGCAAATAGATGCTGGTTTTCTTGCCACTTCAGTGTATCCAGAGTGGATAGCAAATATTGTGCCAGTTCCTAAGAAGGACGGGAAGGTACGAATGTGTGTCGACTATCGTGACTTAAATAGAGCAAGCCCAAAGGATGATTTCCCCTGCCTCACATTGACATGTTGGTAGACAATACAGCAAAGTTTGACATATTCTCCTTCATGGACGGATTCTCCGGGTATAACCAGATCAAAATGGCTCCCGAAGACATGGAAAAAACTACCTTCATAACACCATGGGGAACATTCTGTTATCAAGTAATGCCGTTTGGGTTGAAGAACGCAGGTGCTACTTACCAGCGAGCCATGACAACGCTCTTTCACGACATGATGCACAAGGAGATTGAGGTTTATGTGGATGACATGATCGCAAAGTCTCGTTCAGAAGAAGGTCACTTAGTAGATCTATTGAAGCTGTTTCAACGATTGAGGAAGTTCCGTCTTCGCCTCAATCCGAACAAATGCACATTTGGCGTCAGGTCAGGTAAACTCTTGGGCTTCATTGTCAGCCAAAAAGGCATTGAAGTTGATCCAGATAAAGTAAAAGCTATCCAAGAGATGCCCGCACCAAAAACAGAAAGGCAAGTGAGAGGTTTTCTAGGACGATTGAATTACATATCCCGGTTTATTTCTCACATGACTGCCACTTGTGAACCTATCTTCAAATTGCTGAGAAAGAGTCAGAATTGTGTTTGGACAGAGGATTGTCAGAAAGCATTTGACAATATCAAAGAGTACCTCATGGAGCCTCCTATCTTGTTACCACCTGTTGCTGGAAGACCGTTGGTTATGTATTTGACAGTGCTTGAGAATTCTATGGGCTGTATTCTGGGTCAACAAGACGAAACTGGAAAGAAAGAGCATGCCATTTACTACTTAAGCAAGAAATTTACTGACTGTGAATCACGATACTCCTTACTCGAGAAGACATGTTGTGCATTGGCTTGGGCTGCTAAGAGATTGAGGCAGTATATGTTAAGTCACACCACTTGGTTGATATCCAAAATGGATCCAATCAAGTACATTTTTGAGAAGCCTGCACTCACTGGTAAGATTGCAAGATGGCAGATGCTGTTATCAGAATACGACATTGAGTATCATACCCAGAAAGCTATCAAGAGCAGTGTGTTGGCCGAGTACCTTGCTCACCAACCCGTTGAAGATCACAATGATAATGAGGATGAGTTTCCTGATGAAGATGTCATGTTCCTAAAATCCAGAGATTGTGAAGAGCCACTTCCTGAAGAAGGACCTGAACCAGATTCTCAATGGGGTTTAGTATTTGATGGAGCTTCCAACGCTTATGGACATGGAGTAGGTGCAGTCATTATCACTCCAGAAGGTTCTCATATTCCTTTCACGGCAAGAATTTGTTTTGAATGTACAAACAACATTGCTGAATATGAAGCCTGTATCATGGGTCTTGAAGAAGCCATTGACCTCCGCATCAAAAATCTTACTGTTTATGGTGACTCAGCGTTAGTTATCAATCAGATCAAAGGAGAATGGGAAACACGCCACCCTGGCTTGATCCCATACAAAGACTATGCAAGAAGATTGTTGACTTTCTTCACCAAGGTTGAATTGCATCACATTCCTCGGGATGAGAATCATATGGCGGATGCTCTAGCTACGTTGTCTTCAATGTATCAAGTGGGTTTTCCAAACGAAGTACCCAGAATTGTGATCAAGCGACTTGATAGACCAGCACATGTGTTTACAGCTGAGGCCAGTTTTGATGATAAACCATGGTACCACGATATCAAGCATTTCCTTCAGACTCAGGAGTATCCTCTTGGAGCAACAGAAAAAGATAAAAAGACTTTGAGAAGATTGTCAGGCAGTTTCTTCCTTAATCAGAATGTGCTCTATAAGAGGAATTATGACATGGTCTTACTCAGATGTGTTGACAAAAAGGAAGCAGAAATGTTGATGAAAGAAGTTCACGAAGGGTCCTTTGGTACTCATGCAAATGGCCACTCTATGTCAAGAAAGATGTTGAGAGCTGGTTACTACTGGTTGACCATGGAATCAGATTGCTGCAAATTTGTAAAGAAGTGTCACAAATGTCAGATCTACGCTGATAAGGTTCATGTACCACCAACCTTTTTGAATGTGATTTCTGCTCCTTGGCCATTCTCAATGTGGGGCATTGACATGATCGGTATGATTGAACCCAAAGCTTCCAACGGACACCGTTTCATTCTCGTGGCAATTGATTACTTCACCAAATGGGTGGAAGCAGCTTCGTATGCAAAGGTGACAAAGCAAGTGGTGGTCAGATTCATCAAAAATAATCTCATTTGCCGATATGGCATTCCAAACAAGATCATCACTGACAATGGCTCCAATCTGAACAACAAAATGATGGATGAATTATGTGAAAGTTTCAGGATCGAGCATCACAACTCTTCTCCTTACCGTCCCAAGATGAATGGGGCAGTTGAAGCTGCAAATAAGAATATCAAGAAGATCATTCAAAAGATGGTTGTTACCTACAAAGATTGGCATGAAATGCTGCCTTTTGCACTACACGGATATAGAACATCAGTCCGTACTTCAACTGGGGCAACCCCATTTTCACTTGTATACGGTATGGAAGCTGTGTTACCGATAGAGGTTGAAATTCCATCAATGAGGATACTAATGGAAACTCAGTTGTCAGAGGCTGAATGGTGTCAAAGCAGATACGATCAGTTGAATTTGATTGAAGAAAAAGAATGACTGCCTTGTGCCATGGACAGTTATATCAAAAGAGAATGAAGCAGGCATTTGATAGGAAGGTTAAGCCGAGAGAATTCAAAGAGGGTGACCTTGTGCTCAAGAAGATGATACTATTTCACAATGATTCTAGGGGCAAGTGGACTCCTAACTATGAAGGACCCTATGTTGTCAAGAAAGCCTTCTCAGGCGGTGCTTTAATTCTTACAAACATGGATGGTGAAGAGCTTCCACGTCCCGTGAATACAGATGCAGTCAAGAAATACTTCGCCTAAAAAATGAAAAGAACAGCTCGCTAAGTTGAAAACCCGAAAGGGCGGCTTAGGCAAAAATGAGCGTCTCGGTGGACTGAAAACCTGAAAGGGCGGTCCAAGCAGAAATTAGAGACATAAAAAAACAAAGAGAATATTATCCCGGTAGATTGAAAACCCGAAAGGGCAATCTAGGCAAAAGTTAGGGATTTCAGGCAAGTAACTGCATAACAGAGATAAGATCATTGAAGTATCAGAATATTTTCAACAGTTCTCCAACTTTCTCAAGGCTGCAATACAGGTCAAAAGTGGAAGAGAGAATGATGTCATTGTAGTTCAACGTACCCTTTTTCCACGAAATTACCATTTTCCAATTTGTAAAGATCTATGGAATCACGCTGTTGGCTGATTACCATCCTATCAAATCAATTTGAGCCTTTCTATATTTCTTGGCACTCTTAATTTTCATTTCAATTTACGAAAGTTCTTTTACTTTGACAGATATGTTTTGAAACAAAAGTTTTGAATTAAAAACAGTTTTTGAAAAATATAAAGATTATTTATTTTGATTTGTGGACATCAATAAAAGGATTGAGACATGTGGTCCCAGTAATTCTGAAATCATGTGATTCCAACTAGACATGTTCATATTACTATCCTTATATGTATATGATGAAAAAATCTCCACAGGTGTCTTGGCAGTAATATTTCTCCAGCAGAGGTTGTGATTCTGGATATCCCCAGCTATGCTTCCCAGTTTTCCTCAAGAGATCATGCAAGAAATATTTCAAGAAGTTTATTCCCTTCACTTGGGGCATGAAGACTCCCCAGTTAATTGATCATGAAGACTCCCCAGTTTAATTGATCATGAAGACTCCCCGGTTAATTGATCATGAAGACTTTGATCCAGGTTTTAAGTTACAGATTTGGCCTATGGGATTACTACAGGTATTTCCCCAGTAATTTATTAAGGCGGGATCAGCAATGTCCCCAGCAGAGGATGAGAAGGAAGATTTGATTTCTCTGAGCAAGAGTAATACAGAGGTCTCCATCCCTCAGCGAGTGAAGAAAGTTGATATTCAGAAACTACAGGAAATCTCCTGTTGTTCTTTGTCCATTCAATAGAAGGATATGTCTCCGCCTCAGTAATGTTTTGTAGTAAAAGAAGAGTGTGTTATGCATTTTAAGCAAATTCAAGAATTGCAGGATTTCTCCTGAATTCTCATTTATATTCAAAGGTCAGACATCACTGTTCCCCGGCAGAGTCTCCTAGAGGAAAGATCTCGTAACCAGATATCAGACACCATAATCCCCTGCAGAGTCTTCAGATACAGAAAGTCTCCATGATAATTAAAGCAAAAAAATCAAGGATAGATTTCCCCTATATTCTTATTCCCTGGAAAGATACCACCTATCCCCAGTGGACTTTATCCCCAGCGGAGTCTTCCAGAAGAATAATCCCTTCTGCATTATCAGCAAATTCAAGAATTGCAGGACTTCTCTTACAACATCATCTTATTTCCAGAGGATAACACCTTGTATCCCCAGCGGAGTCCTCAGAAAGGTCCAATCCTCATATACCTCACAAATTCAAGAACCACAGGGAATCTCCTGCATTTTTGAAGTAGAAGGCATCTCCATTCTTCTACGGAATCCTCAGCAGAGACAGACTTTTAAAGAAACCTGGATATGGTGCTCTTGTACCAATTCCCCAGCAAGTCTTTGTACTACTCCCCAGCGAGTCTCAGTGCAAATCTCCAGCAAGTCCTTATGCAGCTGTTAACATTTTTAGTTATTCCTAGTTTTGTCTGTCCATCATGCATTCATTACTAAATATTCATGCATATCTATGACATATCATGATTGCATTCATATGCACCTAGTTTCCTTGTTTATATTGTGGGTTGAGTCAATCTCTCCATATAGAGTATCCTCATAAGCAGCAAAATACCTTTTATTGGTCATGTTCCCCACAGAGATCTATGCCTCGTGGAAGATGGTTGTTTCAGTTGTAAATCCTGATGAGTTCATTCCTCTTCAGTTGAAGTCTTGTTTGACCGTTTCATTCTAGTTCTATCCTAGTTTGAACCTCGTGTCTCCAGATAAAGCTCAGAAATTGCCAGTAAAAGAAGGCAACAATATAGTCTTTGTGACTCTCATTCAGTAAAACAGACATGACCTTCATCTTTGAGTTGGTACCCGTTACAAACTTGAGTTACCTACATCCATGAGTGGTAACCTTTGTTATCCCTCGGATAAATTAATTACTATCTCCATCTATGAGTTGATAACATCCTCACAGAAAGTTCCATGGTTCTACCTGCAACTTTGAGCTGGTAGCGTGCTTTCGTCTTTGCGTTTAGCACAAACTACTTTTGATTCCACCTTCGTCTTTGAGTTGGTGAAGTACCTGCAACTTTGAGCTGGTAATATGCATTCATCTTTGAGTTCGCACATTTTCCTGTGATTCCATCTTCGTCTTTGAGTTGATGGAGTACCTTCATCTATGAGTAGGGTATGTTTGATCCTTGTTGAACTGATAGTGTGCTTTCATCTTTGAGTCTGCACAGATAACTTCTGATTCCATCTTCGTCTTTGAGTGGATGGAGTACCTTCATCTATGAGTTAGGTACATTTTGTCCTTCCACCGTCATCTTTGAGTCGGTAATGATAAACATCTCCAGGAGAATATGTTCTAAATTCTTTTAAACACCTTTGTCAATGAATCGGTGGTTGCCTTCAACTTTGAGTCGGCATTTCTCTGTCTACCTCATCAATGAGTTGGTAGTGCGCATTCAACTGTAAGTCTGCACAATGATCCTTAGATCTGATTCTTCATCTACACCATCATCAATGAGTTGGAATTTGATTTCCCTAGCAGTGTTATTATCAATCTTTTGAAGCTTGCCTTCAACTTTGAGTTGGCATGTCCTGTTTACCTCATCAATGAGTGGGTAGTGAGCTGTCAACCATGAGTCAACGCAGTTCGATTCTTATTATGCCCTTGTTATACCTTCATCCTTGAGTTGGTATTCATCTTTTCTGTTACCTCCATCTTTGAGTTGGTAATGTACTGTCACATCAGTACTCTTGTTATATTGATCTTTTCCCACTTTCATCTATGAGATAGTGATGTATCGTCAGCATTGAGTCGATATCTCTTTTCCTCCTATTTTCCATCTATGAATAGGTAGTGAATCTTCCCCAGCTGAGTATTCTCAGTGTTTACCTTCATGCATTGAGTCGGTGTATGTCCTTCCCCAGTAGAGTTTGCACTTCTGTGTCTCTGTGTCTGTCTGTCTTTTGCATCATGCATACATGCATTTGCGGTCAAATTTGTGGCGTTTGTCATATTTAATTACCTTACGCCATTCGATAGCCTCCGGCTATCTGGCCTAAGTTAATTAAATAGGGGCATCTGTCGCACCCCAAAATTTGACTTTGGCTTTGTTGACCACATCTTGATTAATCTCGTTGTCTCGTATTCATCTCAATTTCTTAAACTTCGCGTGACAACTGGTTTGATTAGGTTTTGTGTGTTTTCGTTGCTTACCGTGTTGTATTTCGTTGTTTTAGCAAAACCTGGCCGATATCGTTGCCTCGTATTTATCTCGCTTATCTCTTTTGTGCGTGGCATCGCTTCGATTAGGTTTTGTGCGTTTTTATCTATTTAATTGTTTGTTTGTCGGTATTTTGACTGTATTTCGAATATATTAGAGTTTTCGTATTGTCCGATTATTTGTGATTGTGTTTGTCAGCGTTTTCGTGATGTCGTGTTGATTTTATTATTGCCTAGGGTTGTTTATTTAATTACGTGTTGTGCCGTGTGATTTAATCGAGTCTGTTTGAGTCGTGTTGTTGATTTTACTGGTTTACCGGTTTACTGGTTTATTGGTTTTATCAATTTGTCTGTTTTGCTGTGCAAATTGTCATCGTTTTTATCGCGTTCGTGTCGCTCGATTTTATCGTATTTTAATCGTGTGTCGTTTAATATTATTGTGCTTAATATTAATTGTGTTTAGTTGTTAATTAGTTTATTTAATTAGGATTAATATTATATTAGTTTATTATTATTATTATTATATAATATATAAATTATATTATTAATTTATGTTAGATATTTTTTAGGTTTCTTATTGTTTAAGTAATCTAAATATATATTATTAATTTATGTTAGATATTTTTTAGGTTTCTTATTGTTTAAGTAATCTAAATATATATTATTAATTTATGTTAGATATTTTTAGGTTTCTTATTGTTTAAGTAATCTAATATATATTATTTTATGTTAGATATTTTTTAGGTTTCTTATTGTTTAAGTAATCTAAATATATATATATATATATATATATATATTATATATATATATATATAATATATATATGTGGTTAGTAAGAAAAAAAAGTGGATCAGTAAGGAAAAACGTGTGGTGAGAGAAACAGAGAATTGAAAAGAATATTTTCCAAAAGCATTATCGTATTTCACTTGTTCTTCATTTTCGGTAACCCAAAATCGTCCCGATGATTCACCGAAACACAAAACCGATTTCATATCTTTGAAGTTCGTTGAGTCCAGGTCACAAATATCCAAGGTTCATTTCATTCCGGCGTCGTTTCACCGATCAAAAGCGACGTTGAAGTCAGGTACTCACGAAGGCAGCCAGCACTGCGTCGGTGACGGTTTCCAGCTTTCGGTCGATCATTTGGACGATCAGAAGTTCATCCTCTTCACACAAGGTAATATTCTTCACTTATCTCTGAAATCGGCAAAGTTCCGGCTTGCCGACATGTGTTTTAATATATTATTTATCTAAATATATATATATTATATATATATATATATAGATAAATAGACAAAATAATATATATATATAATTAATATATATATATATTAGATATATATATTATATCTATATATAGATATATATATATATAGATATATATATATATCTATATTATTTTTGTCTATATATATCTATATATTATATATATATATATATATATATATAAATATATAGATATATTATATATATATATAGATATATTATATATATCTATATATATATATATATATATATATATATATATATATATATATATATATATATATATATATATTATCTTGTCTATTATATATTATTTGTCTATATATATATATTATTTTTTGTCTATTATATATTATTTATCCAAATGTACATATATATATTTTGTCTACTATATATTTATTGTCTAAAATATATATATATATATATATATATATATTATATATATATATATATATATATATATATATATATATATTTATATATATATATTACTTTTGTTTACTAAATATTGTTTATCTTTTATTATTATTTTGCATATATGTTTTATTTAAATGTTAGTTAAATTAATTATTTGTTTAAAGTTATTTTAATTAAATGTTTATTTGTCTAAAGTAAATGTTTATATTGTTTTTTATATTTGTTTATGTTGTTACTAACCGTTTCGTTTCAGTTTCAGCTCGATTAACTCCACTAACTATTCGTAATACTAACTATTCATAGCTAACGGTGTTGTAATAATTTACTTTCTCGCATTTTTTATGTTCTGTATTGTGTGTTTAATCATATTGTTCACGTTTTATGTTAAAAAATCGAAAAATCCAAAAAGAGAAACCCGATGCGATTCCAACGGTCGCCGTTTAAGAACCCTTTTCACACACTCACAAGCTTACTCTTGGGCTTCCTTATAATGAGCCCATTTATTTATTGTTTCAGGGTTTAGGCTCATTCAAATCTTTTGCCAACTTTGGCTTTTCAGTTTAAAAACATTTTCAAAAGGACGTGTCAGTCTCGAAGCCTCCCGCCTAGGTCGAGCAAGAGATGGCAAGACACGCCAATCTAAAATCAACAAAACAGACTTTCCCCTTTTCTTTTGGGAGAACTACGTGGACTCTGATTTCTCCATTGCGCCTTGGAGATACGTAGGCATGAAGTCTACGACTTTATCGAGTCCAAAAGCAATAAAATCAAGTTCTTTTCTCATCTCCCCAAACAAACGATCAAAGCGAAAAAAGCAAAGCATTCACATAAACATAAGCAAAAAGGTTCCTGTGGAGTACCACAGATGTGGAGGGTGCTAATACCTTCCCTTTGCATAACCAACCCCCGAACCCGTAACTCTAAAGGGATTTATCGTTATTTTTCCCTTCCTCTTTTTGGATAAAATAAAAGACGGTGGCGACTCTTGCATTTAAAATATTTTTCAAACGGGTTAAGTTCAATCAATACTTAATCTCGTGAAAAATCCCGCCGCAACAACCACTACACCTGCCATATGCAAAGTTTATCACTTTATAAACTAATTCATCTAGCTTGGTGAACCATTCTTTATTACTCGTCATGTGGTTACTGCGTCCTTAATCCAGGTACCACATGTTGGTTTGCCCAGTGTTCGACTGAGTGTTGGCTATGAGTAGAACATCCTCAGAATTACAATCTTCAGCATGTGCATACTGCACTTAATTGTTATCTTTCGTTTATGCTTCCTTCTTTCTTCGACAGTCTCGAGCATAGTGGCCAAATCCTTGACAGTTGTAACACTGCACCTTCTTCATTCCAACTTTCTTCCCAGAATACTTGTTGCTCATGCCTTTCTTGATCGAATCAGAGTGATTCTTTGGGTTCTTGCTTGACTTCTCATCAGTATCAATATTCTTTCCCTTCTCTTTCCCAGATTTCTTGATGAATCTTTCTTGTAATTCATGTTCATCCACCTTCTCTCTTTCCAAGTTCCCTTGCTTCAGCCTCATCTCATGATCCTCTAATAAGGCTTGAAGTTCTTTTAACTTCCTCTTAGCTAGGTTCTTGGACTCTTTAATTGACATTATAATGTAATCAAACTTCACTGTCAAAGATCTCAATAATTTCTCAATCTTCTATAAATCATTGATTGATTCACCACATGACTTCATCTGGTTCGTTAACAACACCACATGTGAAAAATATTTCGAGACTTATTCATCCTCCTTCATTTGATTCATCTCAAATTATTTTCTCAATGTCTGCAACTTTACCCTTTTCTGCTTTTCATCTCCGTCGTACAAGTTGTTCAACTTGTCTCATTCTTCTTTTGTTGTTTCTCCTTCAATAATATTCTCAAACATGTTAGAATCCACAGACTAGTGAATGAAGGAAAAAACTTTTCCATATTTCTTTCTTTGTTCCTTGTGCGCAACTTTCTAAATATCATCTGCATTCGCTTCCAATGACGGTACTCCACCATTCATGATTTCACCCACATCTTAAAATCTGAAGATGACCTTCATTTGTACAACCCACCGTTCACAGTTTTCACCTTTGAAAACCTGTAGATTCGTTGGAAATCATGTTGATGTTATATTTTTGTTTGCCATTACAGATTTTCTCTGAATCTCAATTCGGGCAACTTGATACCAAATATTTTGGAACAAAAGGTTTTTAAAAAAGATGAGAGAAGAAGATAAAGAGGGAAAAAGATATACTATAAACTAAGTTGTAAAAATTTGTATTGAGTGAAGTTGTTGTGTGTATTGATTTACATCATACAATGCCTTTAAATAGACAACTAAAGCCAAGGCTCCAAAACTATACAAACCGGCACAAGTCCAAAACATACAAAATGTAAAGTACAAAAATACAAGTTACATTTCGACACAACTATATGATGTATTCGACTCTGTCGAATCCATTTGACTCTTTCACCTTGACTAGCTACTTCTACCAAGTCGAATGCTAGCTTTCGACAAAACATTGAATTACAACTTCTAAGAGATCATTGTTGCATTTGGTTTGAAAGAGATAAAAGAAAGTTAATGTTTTGTTGTTTTGAATGAATTGAAGAGAGATCTGAAGGAGAGTTTGGTTCATGTTTTAGATAAAAATGAAGAAGGAGAAACGTGAATCAAAGAGATGTGAGGGACATGTGAGGGAGTTTATGCTTTTCAAATTGGAAGACCACTAGGGGTTGCCCCTCATAAATCTTTAAATCAGTTGATACGCTAGCGGTGATTTGACCAAACGGAAGAGAAATCTCAAAAGTTACGATGGAACACCCCTAACAAAATGAACGGTAATTATTGGCTAGGCACTGCCCCTTGCAAACATACACGTTTAAAATTCAAAAATACCCTCTGTAATGTCTACGAGGGGCAACCCCATGCAATGATTTTTTTTCTGCGTTGCCAGAGTCATATAATAATTTTATAAATGATATATTTGTTTAATTAAGTCAAAATAATATTAACTAAGCCATTCATTAGTTGATAATCAATTGATTTTTTATTTTAATTATTTGTTTAATTGAAAATATTAATAACCAATTTGAGTCATTGTACATCTAAGAAACGTCGTGTACTCAATTACATTTTACAAGAAGACACCTAAAAATGGATTTTATGATGGATTACCAAACTTCTACAACTAGTTCACATTCATTTATTAGAGACTTGCGAACAAACTCGTTACGAAGTAGATATAAATAACTTTAGATTTAGTTTAATATATGAGAAACAATGCCTCATTGTGGATGTTTGTGAAATCATATTTGAATATGCCATAAGGTATATCGTAAGGAAGAGTCCACAAAATTCCACAACTATACAATACACATAACATAACATGTTATTACTTTGGTTATTAAGCTAACCGAAGTAATAACTCTTATTTAAACATATATATTTTTATTTCATTTATTAAAAGTCATTTCATTACAATCCATATTGATAACTATAATGATATGTTAAGGTTTATATTCTTCAAATGCCAACACCACCAATTTTCATTTTTTTTAGTTGTAAAATGGACGTGGCAATTATAATCTTAATATTTATACTAAAATTAAAATATTTTTCGCCACGGTCTAAAATAGCAACCGTTGTGAAATATATTTACACTTAATTGCAATCGTCTTTATCAACCATGGTGAAAACTATAACTTATATGTAAGTGAAAGTTTGCTCTTTCAAGACACGACAATCGTCTCTCTCATGAAACAAAATCCTAACTCTCTCACGCCTTATCCTTACTCCATGAACGGTTGCACACCACTTCTTCACAAAATTCCAACATTTCTTCTTCGACTCTTATGGATCAAGGAAATGTGTTACACAAAACTCATTTATTTCACTTCCTCTTCGCATTTCAAGTATGTAGACATTTTCACATTTTATGTTGTAAGTTGTGATATTTTTGATGTTTTTGTTGGGATATGTTAATGTTTTTGTTGATAAAAAATTTATGTTGCTGATTATTTTGTTTTTGTTGATAAAAGTTGTATGTTGTTGATGATTTTATTTTTGTTGATAAAAGTTGTATGTTGTTGATGATTTTTTTTTCTTGATAAAAGTTGTATGTTGTTGATGATTTTGTTTTTCTTGATAAAAGTTGTATGTTGTTGATAAGGTATGTTGTCGATAAGGTATGTTGTTGATAAAATTTCTCAGTTTTCGATGATTTTGTTTTTGTTAATAAAAATACTATGTTGTTTAGGGTATGTTGTTGATGATGATAAAAGTTGTATGTTGTTGTTGATGATGATGATAAAAGTTGTGTGTTGTTGATGATTTTGTTTTTGTTGAGTTATGTTGTATGTTGTTTAAGGTATGTTGTTGTTTATAAAAATTCTATGTTGTTGTTAAGATATGTTGTTGTTAATAAAAATTGTATGTTGTTCATGATTTATTTTTGTTTATAAAAGTTGTATGTTGTTGTTTTAGATAAGTTATTGGGAATGTTGTATTTTATGTGTTTTAAAGATATACCTTGTACATTGCAACTTTCGTTACGTAAAGCCAACATCCCCTGGAAGATAAGTTTATTATGTCATATGTGATTTGAGTGTATTACCAACCTGTCATTAACTAAATAACATTTATAATTAAATTAGAAATTAATAATATAAAAAATTAAGTTATATTAGAAAAAAAAACTTACATTGATCAATTTTTACGAGCTTTCTTCCTTTCATTCTACGTATCTCCCTCTTCGAGAGTTATAATTTAGTTTAATGTTTGTAGTTCTTCAATCAACACTTCCTTGTTTTCTAATTCAATGAACTAGTAGAGAATGAAGTGTTAGTTGAAAAGTTACAAGCATCGAACCTAATTCTAACCCCTAAAAAAGAGAGAGACAGAGAATGGAAGGAAGAAAGCTCGAAAAATATTGATTAGTGTAACTCGTTATTCTAATATAGCTTAATTTGTGAAATTATTAATTTCTAGATCCATTGAAAGGTTATATGTTTAGTGAGCAGTTGATGAAATAAGCATTCCACGTAAGTTATAATAAACTAAAATGAACATATCACCATGGTTGAAAGATACAATCGTAGTGAAAATTTATGCGTTGAGTCTTTTCACTATGGTTGGAATGAACAACCGTTGTGAAAAGTTGAGAAAACATCAAAAATGTTGGCCTACGAATCAAACCTCCGCCCTCTACCTTTAACTATCATTGTAATAAGAAACTGTGGTGATATGTTACGCGCTACTATATTTTGACCACGACTTCCAGTCCGTGGTGTTAAAGAGGGCACATATTATCACACCATACTTTACCATAAACCTCCACTAGTGGCAATATTTTTCTCATAACTTAGTACTCGTGATCATCTAAAAATGAGTAAAAGTTAATCACGACAGGTGAAAGGAAATACTTGAGATGTAAATTTTAACATCTATAAAATAAGTACAAGATATAACAAGACAAATAACATCCATATAGCACTTCTTTTTCAAAATAGAAGATTGTTCCTTATTATTCTACCTAGTCCTTAAAAATTTACTTTATGGTCCTCTAGTCTTAACCACTCCAACATGGTGTGTTAAATTGACTCTTTAGTTAACATCCACAAAAGATGAAATCAAATTGAAACATTTTCAAGAAATAAAAGGAACACAATACCAAGTTGCTCAAATGAGAAAATTATGGAAAGTTTGGAGAAATTAAGGCAAAAATATAGTTTGTAAAAATTATGGAAAGTTTGGATAAATTATGGCAAAAATATAGTTTATAGAACAAGCATGTCTTCATGGTGTAGATCATGGGACTATTTATGTTTCTAATATATATATATATATATATATATATATATATATATATATATATATATATATATATATATATATATATATATATGTATATATATGTATATATAAAGTTAATCATGTTGTAAATGTAGTTTAGTTACTTTAGAAGTTGCATTCATGTAAATATCATTGTAACGACTGTCATCACAGTAACGACTATCATTGTTACTTACTACTATGACGGATTGTCTGTCAGTGTAGTGACAAACATCATCACTGTGTGTCTAAGGACAATTTGGATTGTCATTAGAGTGACGACCGTCAGGTTTGAACCGTCTCAGACCTTAAATTTGTAAAAAAAGTTGTTTTTAAAATTTATTTTAAAATTTTCTTTAACACTTTCAATTTCTTTATAAATAAACATGGATTATAAATGGATAATCAGATTTACACCTTTTATATCCTCGAATAATCAAACGTGAGACATACGCTTTCTTTTAATTCGAGCATTCGTGTATATATATATATATATATATATATTATATATATATATATATATATATATATATTATATATATATATATATATATATATATATATATATATATATATATATATTCGATAACTCTTAACTCTATGTCCGTATAACAAAATTCACCGTTGGATTGAAAACTATTATCATATAGATCACGCCTATAAAATTTCACATCAATCAATAATCATTTTATATGTTAAATATAATGATAAAAATTAACAGTTTTCTTTAAGTTTTGTAAGACGTTATTTTTTATGTATCCGTTGATATGTTAAATGATTTCCGATTGATATTAAATTTTATAAACATGATCTCTATGATAATAGTTTTCAATCCAATGATGGAGTTTGTTATACGAATATGCGGTAAAGAATTATCGAATGTGTCATTTTACTAGATTTGACATTTTAGTGTCATTTGATCATGATTCCTCTCTCTCTCTCTCTCTCTCTCTCTCTCTCTCTTCTCTCTTCTTCTTCTCTCTTCTCTCCTCTCTCTCTCTCTCTCTCTCTCTTCGCTCTCTCCTCTCTTCTTCTCTCTCTCCTCTCTCTCTCTCTCTCTCTCTCTCCTCTCTCTCTCTCTCTCTCTCTCTCGTCTCTCTCTCTCTCTCCTCTCTCTCCTCTTCTCTCTCTCTCTCTCTCTCTTCTCTCTCTCTCTCTCTCTCTCTCTCTCCTCTCTCTTCTCTCTCTCTCTCTCTCCTCTCTCTCTCTCTCTCTCTCTCGCTCTCTCTCTCCTCTCTCTCTCTCTCTCTCTCTCTCTCTCTCTCTCTCTCTCTCTCTCTCTCTCTCTCTCTCTCTAATATATATATATATTATATATATATATATATATATATATATATATTATAATATATATTATTATATATATATATATATATATTATATATATATATATATTATAATATATATATATATCTATATATAATATATATATATATATAAACTTACCATAACCATATTTTAAATTTTGTGATTAGATTTCATATTAAAAGAGAATAATAGGGTGCACAACTTATGATTCTTCGAATAATCAAACGCGAGGTGCACACCTCATTTTGGTTCGGGAAATCGTCTTTCTCACACTAATAATGATCTTTAATATTTCTATAAACTTAGATTAAAAAAGGAATAATCGAGTGCACACTCTTTTATCCTTGACAAAACCAATACAAGGCACACGCCTCATTCTAGTTCGAATACTCGTCTTCCATATAAAAACAACTACAGCAGACCAATTTTATTTTTTGCCCATGCGTGATCGAGTCTTTCTAAAAAAAAATTACCGTCCAAACTATCATACCCCAAATTTATCCGGACATTTTACTATTACATGGATTTTAGTCACTTTTTATCTCGAATGAATAAAATAAAAAGCGTCTAAAAATAAATTATTTTTTACCCCAAATGACAAATGTCATCGGTATGCATGGACATTTTACTATTATATGGATTTATTACGAACCAATAATATTTTCATCAACTATATATTCTTTAAAATAAATTGCTCCCTATTTAATTTTCAAATCCAAAAGGTTAATATAAGTTTTTATCTTTGCTGCATTTCTATCCAATAATGAATCATAAGGAAAATATGAATAGTTTATTTGGTTGAACAAGGTACAAACATTTAATTAGCATTTCTATCAAATAATTTTGTTTATTTGGTTTATTTATACATGATATCATGTTTTATTCATGGATAACTGCACACACATTTAATTAGCACTACTATTTGATATTTATATCTTGAAATACCTAAAATTTTATTCATTAACTTTTTTTATATATATTTAAGCATAAGCTTTTTCTAATAAGTAAGATTTCGTTTCCATGACAATAAATTAAGTTTTTTTCCTTCAGGATTATTGAGTGATTCATATAAGTGTTAAATTAGTTTTCTCCTTCTAAATATACTAATTTTCATTTTAAATTCTTTTAAAATTTTCTTAGAACTTTAATTCCTTTAAAAAATTTATCATCAATTTTAACCTAAATTTAGAGAAAACAAAACATCATGTTACGTTTTTTAAGCAATTTTTGTAAATAACTTGTAATTAATAAAATCTTAATAACTTGCCGGCAATGCTAGGATCTTTTTTATATTGTTTTCAAGTTTTATTTTCACTTTTTCTTATTTCGGATAATAAATGAATTGCATTAATACATTTTAAAATTAAAAATAAATATATTTTCTGTTCCGCTTCTCAATTTAATTTTGAGTTTGAAATTCTAGATAAATTAATAAAGATTAAAATCTAGATAGTCATATTCTTAAACATGTAATTAAGGTCTTATAAACATATATCAGAAGAAAAAAAGTTAATAAGAACATGCAACATAAACTTTTTGTAAAAAAAAATAAAGATTAAAACTGGTGTTGAAAAATCTAAGGGATAAGTCTGAATCTTACAAAATAACTAAAATAAATTTGATATATTAAATCAAAATATATTAAATCAAAATATATGAGTTTTACTCATATATTTTTTCTTCTGTAGTTTTATTCATGTGATGATATCTCCTATTTATTTTATTGCCGCCCTTTTCCTTTTAATTTATATTTTCCTAACATGTCTCATATACCATGTTTTGTCTGTTTCTTATTAAGTATATTATATTTTTCTAAAAAATAATTATTTTTCTTTATTTTTAAAATTCAAATTAGTATTTTTTTTTTATTTTTTCTTTTTAAATTATCATTCATATAGGTGAAATATACATGATAAAATAATAGTTCTTTAGAAAAATTACCAATAAAACTCATCAAAAATAAGTTTTTAAATAATAGATAAATATTATAATTTTAAAAACTAAGAAAATGAATATAATAATTGTATCTATCTTCTACAAAGATTATTATTTATAATAACTCTGGTTGAGTTGAGTAAGTTGTATTTATAATATTTAAACTTGATTGTAATATTTTTTTTCTTACTTATATTTTTAGTATTATTTATAAAATTTGATTTTTTGAATAAATATTATTTATAGTTGTAAAATTATAATCTCTAACTTCTTAAGTTAATTTGTTTTACAGTTGGAGAATGTTCCCAAAAAACATGTTCACCGCAAAGTCTTATTGTGCTCCATCCACTATGATTCGATCGGTGTGGTCCTCCAACCTTGAATCAGAGTTTAAGTTGATTAATTCATTGGTTGATTCCTATCCAGTTATTTCCATGGATACTGAGTTTCCTGGTGTTGTCGTCCTTCCTGACAGTACAGATTTGCCTTTCCATTCTCAAAGTTCAGACACTCATTACTCTTTTTTGAAGGCTAATGTGGACGACCTCAATATTATTCAAGTTGGACTTACTCTCTCTGACACTAATGGTAACCTTCCAAATCTCGGAACTTCTAATTTTTTCATTTGGGAATTTAATTTTCGTGATTTTGATGTTGCACACGACATTCATAATCATGATTCTATAGAGCTTCTTCGAGGTCAAGGTATTGACTTCGCAAAAAATAAGAAATTTGGTATTGATTCAATATGTTTTGCTGAACTTATGATGTCATCTGGACTTGTTTGTAATGAGGATGTAAGTTGGGTTACATTTCATAGTGCTTATGATTTCGGTTACCTTGTTAAGGCATTAACCCAATGTGCTTTGCCTCAAAATCTTGATGATTTTTTAGTTTTAGTTCGTGTTTATTTTGGTAACGCTATTTATGATGTCAAACATATGGTGAAGTTCTGTGAAGGTATTTATGGTGGTTTGGATAGAGTTAGTAAAACTTTGAATGTTGATCGTTTTGCTGGGAAGAGTCATCAAGCTGGTTCAGATAGTTTACTGACTCTTCATATTTTCCATAAAATAAGGGACATTTATTTTGATTGTGATGTTGATCAAATGGCCAAGTATACATGTGTGTTATATGGCTTAGAAAAGTTAATTTGAAGGATAAATTTGTTGTAGATTGTTTTCATATTTATTTTCAAATAAATTATTATTACATTTGGATTATTAATGAAACTAAATTCTAGGTTAGTGATGGTGTTAATATTTTTGAGTCTGATTAAGAAGTTTAAGTCATAGAAGTTGAAATTTTAAATGTATGTTATATTACTAAAATATGATGAATAAAAATTAACTACTACTATTTAGCATATGATTTTTATATGGAGTGATCAATGTCAAGTTTTAGATGTCGATTTTTTTTAAAGATATGGCATTACACAAAATATCATTTAGAATATAATTGACAAAATTAAAAGTTTACTAATATTTATCGTAATGTCCTAATATTTATGATAAGTGAGATTTTTATGATTGTGGTTAGGGTTTTTTTTACTTTACTATTACCTATAGTCAATGCTACAGTAGTGAGAAAAACAATCTCGATAATTACCTGTCTCTGATAACCGCTCTTTGATACCATAATATTATTTGTGTGTAATTGGATTAACAAATTTGTATTACAACAAAAAGACAAAGGCATATATACCAGAGAAATTTTGAGATGCATGCAATAGAAAATAATAGCTCTATGGATATTTCCGTACTACAAATGATAATGTTTATATATAGTCAAATTTATATTTTTGGTGAAATTCTAATGCATATTAATTTGCGGTAAGTTTGAAAACAAGGACACATTAAGTTTGTAAATTTGTAAGTGTATAGTTTATATTGTTGAGAATGTATCAAGTGTGAGTAATATGGATAATAGTCTCACATTGATTTATAATATGGAGACTTGAGCATTTATAAGTGAGAGAACCCACTCACCTATTATCTTAAGGTTTTAGGTGAATATGTGGTGTCTCTCTCACAAAGAGGTTGCTCTAGAAAAGAAGTCTCACAATATTCAATGCTCCCTAGTGAAAAACTCCCCCCAACAATGGTATCAGAGCCTTTGGTTTCAGAAAGGGACCGGGAGCTTTCACTTGAGGGGGAGCATTGTGGACTCACACTTGAGGGGGAGTGTTGAGAATGTATTAAGTGTGAGTAATGTGGTGGACTTGAGGGGGAGCATTGTGGACTCACACTTGAGGGGGAGTGTTGAGAATGTATCAAGTGTGAGTAATATGGTGGATAATAGTCTCACATTGGTTGATAATGTGGAGACTTGTGGATAAGTGTGAGTAATGTGGTGGATAATAGTCTCACATTGGTTGATAATATGGAGACTTGAGCATTTATAAGTGAGAGAACCCACTCACCTATTACCTTAAGGTTTTAGGTGAATATGTGGTGTGTCTCTCACAAAGATATTACTCTAGAAAAGAAGTCTCACAATATTCAATGCTCCCTAGTGAAAAATTCCCCCAACATATATTTACAATTATCTAGACTTAATATTTTAATTGATGTAAATTTACAGTTTCTCTTAGAAAATAGTATAATGATTGTCCCTCAATAATTTTTTATGCCTAGTCTTTCAAAAGATTTTACAGAGGTTTTAAACCTTGCATTCATTAAAAATAATTTGCCCATGAATATGAACAGAGTGATTCCAAGCACCCTTTTGCTTCATTCAAATCGCCAGACGATTGTATATCTATTCTTTAAGTTTTATTTTATATTTGATTTAAACTATAATTTTGATAATTCGAGTCATTTTGTTTTGAAGTCTCATATCATAGTGATGTGAACCACTCATTTGTTTGACTCGAATTACCATCATAATAACTTTTCATTTTTAGTTAATGGTAAAATTTATTTGAATCACATTTAATTTTGATTTGAATCATACTATGAAATTATTGCCCTTGAAATAGCTTCGAGAGTATTTGATTTGAATCATCATTTTGCATGATTTGAAATGTATGATTCAAATTCCTCCATATTTCTAAAAATATTAGATACTAGTGTACTCTTAAAATCTTTTAAATGTTAAAATTGAATTCAATATTATACTATTTCTTCTCTTATTACTCGCTAGGGTTTTCCTACTCTATCCCTCGTTCTCACTAAATCAAAATATTGTTAATGACTTAGAATTGAATTCAAGATTTGCCTGCAACTCCTATATTGTAAACTTACAATTTATAGGGAAAGTTGAACAAAGAAGAAAAACAAATACGATAAAGAAGCTAAAAGATTATTCTGGTCATTAGTGGCATGGAGAGGAGCACTGTGAGAAGATGATTGTTAATTATTTCGATGAAACTTTTTCAACTTCATCTACTCTTAATATCTCAAAAATTTGTAGGGCTGTTGCAGGAAAGTTCAAACCAGATCATATAAGATGGTGTGAAGGGTTGTATACATAACAAGAGGTGAAAGATGTTATTTTCCAAATGCACCCTCTTAAAGCTCCTGGGCCTGACGGTTTGCTGACACTTTTCTTTCATAAATATTGGCGTATCATTGGTTCTAATGTTTGCAAGTTGGCTCTGGATATTATAAACAACGACAAGGATCCAACTCCTATAAACAACACTCACATAGTTATTTTCCCCAAGTCAAAGAATCCATCGAGCCCAAAAGACTTTCGGCCTATAAGCCTTTGTAACATGGTGATGAAGGCGATTACTAAAGCGATTGCAAACAGGATGAAACACATCCTTCCAAAGGTGGTTGATGAGAAGCAAAGCGCTTTTTTCAAGGGGAGATTAATCATTGTTAATGCTCTGATAGATATCGAATGTTTTCACTGGATGGAGAAGAAAACTAAAGGAAAGAAAGAAATGATGGCTCTGAAGCTTGATATGTCCAAGGCGTATGACATATTGGAGTGAGACTTTATTGCGAAAACTCTTAATTCTATAGGATTCCCAAGTTCTATGGTTTCTCTTATTAGACGTTGCATCTCCTCCGTGTCTTACCAAGTGCTTATCAATGGCCAACCTAGCAATAGTTTTTGTCTCGAAAGAGGGCTCCGCTAAGGCGACCCTCTTTCACCTTACCTTTTTATTCTTTGTGCTGGTGTCCTTTCATGTTTGCTAAAACAGGAGCTTCAAAATAAGAAGATTCATGGTATTCAAATTGCTAGGAGAGCCCTGGTGATTTCTGTTTTTTTGCGGATGATAACTTGTTGTTTTCTAGAGCTAACTCCAAAAAGGCGGATTGCATCACGAAAACTCTTAAACAATATCAAGATCCTCTAGGAAAATGGTGAATCTAGATAAATCAAAAGCATCATTTAGTCGAAATGTGAGAGATGAAGAAAAAGAGATGATATGTAACTGGATGGATGTAAAGATTGTGATAAATCATGCAAAGTATCTAGGTTTACATGTTGTGTTCGGAAGATCGAAGAATGAGATTTTTGCTATGGTGGTTGTGAGAGTTTGGAAGAAACTTAAGGGCTGGAATGAGAGAGTTCTTTCTAGGGATGGTAAAGAGGTTCTAATCAAGACGGTGGTACAGACTATTCTAAGTTATATCATGAGTTACTACAAAATCCTGTACTCATGTTGCAAGGAGATCGAGTCAATGTTGGCAAAATTTTGGTATGGGTCCAAGGATGGTGAGAGGAAAGTTCATTGAATTAGTTAGGAGAAGCTGGCTCAGGCTAGAAGAGTGGGTGGAATGGGGTTCAAAGAGATTAGCGATTTCAATGTTCGCTTGTTGCGCAAATAATATTGGAGGATGCTTACTGGGGAAGATTCTTTGACGGGGAGGGTTTTTAAAGGAATATACTACCCTAGAACCACAATTATGGATAATAAATATGGCTATTCTCCCAGCTATGCTAGAAGGAGCATTCTAAGTGCTATGGAGTTAGTATCAAAAGGGGTTAGGTGGAGGATTGGTAATGGTGATAAGGTGAGAATTTGGGGAGATAGTTGGTTGTTAGAGAATGCGGGTTTCAAGGCCTTTAGTCCTATAAATGTGCTTGATCGGGAGGCCTTTGTGAGTCAACTTATTAACAAGGATTTAGGATGTTGGAGGAAAGACTAATTATTTTCTTCCTGCTGAAGCCATTCAAGTTTTTAGCATTCTTATCTCCCTTAGACATCCAGGGGATAAGATCATTTGGCACAATGAGAGAAATGGAGAATATTTTGTCCGCTCAGGCTATCACATTAGTATTCATGGAAAACATACGCTTTCTCTCGGTTCTTCCTGCATTCCTAATCAGAGTCTATGGAAGCAAATAAGGAAAGCTCCTCTTTAAAACAACATTCAGAAAAAATTATGGAGATCTACGAAGAACATTCTCCCAACAAAAGTGAATTGTTAGGTCTGATATGTAGTGATTGACTGCATTTTGGAAAAATAAGTATTATGGTCAGATATTGACAAATGTCCTGACATGTTGGTTAAACATTGGAGTGTGACCTATTTTAGTATCTTATGAGATTTGTTTCCTTTTATGGTTTATCTGAAGATACTCTGAAGATTTAGTTCACGAATTATGAAGAGAGTTTTCTAAAAAGAAAAAGACTATTTTTCCTTGACTTGTTTACGAAGTAAAAATGTCAAGAAAATTTAGGAAACATCTGATCTGATTGAAATCAATTCTCAAGAAGAGTATACAGAGTCCTTAGATCTGTTGTAAATCAAGCCCAAAGCCCTTGTCTTTCCACTACTATTTATAGATTGTTTCTAAACCTAAGAAGATATCGAAGCATTGCAGAATATTGTCTAAATTAGGGTTTCGTGTCTTTGTATTGTATGAGCCTGTTAGCTCCAATTTTTGACGCCCACTTCAAATTACCAAAATTGGAAAGCATGTACAGTTGGTTTCGACTAAGAAGTAATTCGACCAGCTAAGGGTAGAGCGACTTAGTTGATTGGATAAAGTCAAGCTTATAGCTGAAATTTTGAAGTAGTTCCTTAGGGAGCAGTTAGAAAACGGTTTCGATCAGAGATTTGAAATTTAAATAAAGGAGGGAAGATTACCTTCATTAGAAACCGTGAGGATACACGTGGAAGCAGAGTGAGCGAACATATGCATGCAAGGAGCCACGTGTATCGACGTGATTGAAGAACCCTCAGAGCAGTTATTTCGACCCAATATAAATATAGGGTCTTAGTGTTAGAAAAGTGTGTGTCAAATTGTGTACAAAAAACCTGCAAATTTACTGAGTATTCGTGTGAAGAAGAACTGTAAAATGCAGAATGTACGTTGTCTACACAATTGTTTAATCATTTCAAAGCATTATAAAGTTATCTTTACTTTCTCTTCAGAAACATCTTTCCTTGTTCTTTACTCTCAAACACTTTATTTCTTACTTCGTCATTTACAAGTTTAAAGATCCTTAGTTCGTTTCCTTACCTTGAACTTTTACCTTACAGTCTTAAAGATTCTAGCGCTTACAAACATTTTTGATTATTTTCAACCCTTTTACAATTCTCGTCGTTTACTTCTTATTTAATAGTTCTAAATACTGATTTAAGATTGTTCTTTTGTTCAAGTCACTCTTTTGTCTTCAGTTTTTATTAACGCTTTGATTCGACGTTTAGTTCGATCATTTGTTAACGTTATGTTTACGAGAAATTTATCACATGTCCTAGGATCAATCTGATCGATCCTGTGAGTGACCAAATTTAGAAATTTCGAAGATCAGCGGTTGCTTACCATTTTTCAAGGTAAACAAATTGGCACGCCCAGTGCTAACGTTCTGTTTGATTGCTAAGTTTTGTTTGAGAAAAGAATCGTTGTATCCTTTTAAGAAGTGCTAAAATATCCATAAACGACAAACGAAGAACAGGGAGAGAATCACAAATGGGGATGGCGAATATGAATCCGCCAGAGTCTGAAAATTCTCAAAACCCATCAACTAGAAGCATAGTGCCTCCTTCTTCTTCGATGGGGGAAAATACGGGCATGACACATGCGCCCAAAATAGTTTCGTTTATGGTGAGTTTGATGCCTACGCATTCGATCTCTCACTCTGAACCAATTCTGACTTATGTTGGACCTAGGGGACCTCCCCGCACTCCTTCACCGATTAGGGACATTCCAAATAGGCCGTTGGTAACCCCAGGTTTTTCAATACCATTTAGCGGTCGAGAACAGCCGTATGGAATGCCAACTTCAATGATGACCAATCTATAGAATGTGGGTTCTACGTTTTCAGAACCATCGGCTAACATAAATTCACCAGTACAAGGGTCTGGGATAAACGTGGGTCAAGCAAATCAGGCGTTAGGTTTAAGATACCTAGTACAACTATCCACTCTTACCAATAATTTTGCGACGACATGGAGGCAACAGATGGACGAAAGCAATCATGAAATGGTCCAGATGTTAACTCAAACTTTGGCCACTGTGCTAAATCCTTTGATTCAGAATACAACTCAGTCGAATCAACAGAGGACAACGCAAGTGGCTCGAATGTTTGAGTTTCTTGGTATACCTCAGCACCAGCGTTCCCTGCCCAGGGATTGGGTAAGAGAGAATCAAGAGCCCACACTTGAGGATGACCTCACCATTAACCAGATCCCACAAAATCAAGGGGGAATAGTAGTACCTCCTAGGATCGAACCACATGTACCCAGGGAACCAAGGGTGTTAATGGTAAATAGGAATCAAAATGTCGATGATATCATACGGCAAGTTCGACATGATGATGTGGCAGCAGATAATAATCTAGCAGCTATGGTCGAGAGAATTATGGTTCGAAATGGGGTAAATTTCGGTCTTAGAAGACCAAATTATACATCACCTTTGGCTGAATATGTCTTACAGACAGATGCGCCCCTGAGGACCAAAATCCCCAAATTCACCAAGTTTGCCAGGGATAGTACTGAGTCTACTATCGAACACGTGGCGAGATATCTAATTGAAGCTGGAGATATGTCAAATAACGAGAATCTTCGGATGAAATGTTTTTCCAAGTTCTCTTACCAAGAATGCTTTTACATGGTTCACAACTTTGCCCCAGAATTCGATCCATTCATGGAACCAGCTAGAAAGAATGTTCCATGAAGAGTTCTACATAGGGCAAACGAAGATAAGTTTGAAAGAGTTGGCTAGTGTCAGACGAAAATTCACTGAACCAATTGACGACTAACTAAATAGATTTCGACTACTCAAAGTCGGGTGTTTTACACAAGTGCCAGAACATGAGTTGGTCGAAATGGCTATTGGGGGCCTTGATTACTCGATTAGAAAGAAATTGGATACTCAATACCTAAGGGATTTGGCCCAGTTGGCTGACAGAGTTCGACAGGTAGAACGTTTAAAAGACGAAAAGGCTAGAACAAACAAAGGTAAAAGGGTAGCCTATGTCGATTTTAAGAAAGCTCACGAAGATTCAGGCCTTGAAGTTGCAGACTTCGATGATACTGAGGTCGATCTTACTGAATTGACACAGGGGCCACCATATGCGTGCAAAGTTTTAGCCCCCTCGAACGGGAGAAACCCTGTCGAACCTGAAAAAATGATAGATTTCCTAAGAAAACATATACTTTCGACGTTATGAAATGTGACGAAATTTTCGACCTACTGGTTAAAGATGGTTAAGTGATAGTACCTCCGGGTGCTAAAGTACCTCCTTTAGAACAAAGAAAGAAACTAGGGTTTTGTAAATACCATAGTTTTTTGGGTCATAAAACGTCTCAATGTTTTCTTTCCAGGGATCTGGTGCAGAATGCAATCCAGGAGGGAAGACTCAAGTTTGGTGATAAGCCACAGATCCAGATGAAAATCGACTACAATCCTCTACAAATTGCTGAAGCTCATTATACTCAGCCAGAGGAGGTGAATTTCATTGAAGCTGCTGATGATTTCTGTATGACCGAAGTTACTGAAGACTTCGTCCATGAGTCTTTCATGGTTAAAGTACATGAGTACTTCAAGCAGGCACCTCATGATGATTTGGCCCTAAGGGGTACGGAGGACATCGAGAAAGAAAATGTTGAAGCCTCAGATATCGAGGATGCTAGAAATTCAAAGTTAGTGATGATCACTAAAGAGACCGCTGGTAGTTTCATTCAGCTGGACAAGGCCACTGACGGCCTTTAAAAACAATTCCAAAAGCTGGCTATTATTGAGGATGTCCACATGGAAGTTAATATGGTAGAGGTATCTCGAGAAGTCTCAATGGAAGTCGATGATGAAGGTAAGCAAGAGGAATACAACAAGGTCGCCTTTCCTCAGGAAGAAGAAACATTGTCATATTTCCTTCGAAGGTGCCAAAAGAAGAAATCAGAGGTGATGATATGCCTCAGGTGCAGTGTTGTCTTCAACAAAAAGGCAGCTCAGAATCTAGAGGGTCTTAGGAGAGTGAACCACCAAAATGGCCATAAAGCCATCCATAATAATCAAGCGGGTAAGCCAGAAAGGTTCTTTGATCCCAGGAGATATCCTGATCCTAGGCGCCCTATGGTGAAGTTGAATGAAACCAAACAAGTTGGACGAAACTTCCAACCCATGACCTTTAAGCCAAACATCGAAGGGTCAGATGGGAAGTGGGTCAAGCAGGAGGAGGGGAGAAAACGTGGCCATGGCAAGTGGCAGAAGTTCGAGGTTGAAAGAGGTTCATCGTTAGTCTATCGCCAGGAATTCCGATCCGACAAAAGGACCGCCCATGTGTCCGAAAACTATAAAGGAAATAATCCCATGACGAGGTCCTAGTGGAGAAGAGAACAGAGAAGGCGAAAATCCAAAAGAGAAGCTGGCGAAATGGACCAAGCTGAATCAAGTACTAACGTGATGGTGAAGAAAAAGGATGGCCCTAACCTCACCAAAAGAGATCCCAAGATTTCAAACAAGACGGCCAGAGAAAATCAGATGGCTGCCAAAGATGAGTTATTAACTGACAATTTCGACTCTAGTTCGGAAGATTCCTTAGACATGCTGGTCGGAGTAGTATTCGTGATGCCCAGAGAATTCGATCGGATCACCGAAGTTGATGATAATGACAGTATCACCGAAAGGGAGATGGCCACCCACAAACCAGTATGTTACTATATAATGAACAATGGATGTGCCGAAGAGCATAATGCTTTTTTACAGAGACCTAGTGACACCATGAAGAGCCATTTAAAACCCCTCTTCATCACCGGAAAATTCGAAAACATCCAAGTTAACAAAACACTGGTATATTGTGGAGAGACTGTGAATCTGATGCCCCATTGCATGTTGGCAAACATTGGCAAATATGACACTGATGCCAAACCTCATCATATGGTGTTGACCAATTATGAAGGCAAAGTAGGCTCCACCCTAGGGGCTATCCAAGTTGAATTGATCATAGGAACGGTCACTAGGTCCCCAATGTTCATGATTGTAGAAACAAAGGCAAAGTACAACATATTGTTGGGAAGAGAATGGATCCATGGAGTCGGAGCAGTCCCGTCTTCGATGCACTAGAAGATTATAATTTGGCGTCCAGATGGCATTGTTGAAAATATAGATGTGGATCAGGGATATTTCAAAACCCCTATTAATCATGTTGACAGACGCCAATTCGATAAGCACTTAGCTACTATAGCCCCTTGTGATTCGGCTGAGTTTTCATTCACCCCTGATGACAACGCCTATTGTTCCTTATCGCTCTACCCCCAATATGGTTTCCGGTGGGACAGAGAGGTAGTGGGGAAAGACAACTTCGTATATTTAGGAGTATCCGGAATTGACCCCACAGGGTGGGGAAGTGAATTCAGTGATGTTGACTAAGTTCGCAACGTTAAAGAGGATTTCAGCCTACATAGCCGAAAACAAGCAGTAATTGGTCTTAGAGGCCAAAATAAAAAACATGGTTGTCGAAGCCAGTGAAGTTTCTCCACCAGTAGGTCCTGGAAAATATTTTGACCCAAGACCACCTGACGAAGGTCAAGACGAAGAGCGAAACCAGAGGCCTGACGCGATCTATGATGACGAGCCTTTGGGTTTCGAGAAGGACCCGCTTGCGACCAATGTTAAGATGATGGCTCAAGATCCCCTCGAAGAAGTAGACTTGGGAGAGGGGGTAATAAAAAGGACAACTTACATCAGTGTCAACATCCATCCTCAACTCAAGATCGAAGTGGTCCAGTTGCTGAGAGAGTTTAAAGACTGTTTCGCATGGGACTATGACAAAATGCCTAGTTTAAGCAGGGATTTGGTCGAATTAAAACTGCCGATCAAACCTGGGAAGAAGCCAATGAAGCAAAATCCAAGATAATTTGCCCCATCAATATTGTCAAAAATCAAGGAGGAAGTTGAAAGACTTCTCCATTGTAACTTCATTTGTACTGCCAAGTATGTCGAATGGTTAGCTAACATTGTACCAGTTATAAAAAAGAATGGTACGTTAAGGGTTTGCATAAATTTTAGAGATTTGAATACTGCAACCCTAAAAGATGAATATTCAATGCCAGTGGCGGAAATGTTAGTCGATTCTGCTGCAGGTTATGAATATTTGAGCATGTTCGACGGGTATTCTGGGTACAATCAAATATTCATTGTCGAAGAAGATGTCCCAAAAATGGCATTTCGTTTCCCTGGAGCCTTAGGTACCTATGAATGGTTAGTGATGCCTTTTGGCTTGAAAAATGCAGGGGAAACTTACCAAAGGGCGATGAACTCGATCTTCCATGATTTCATAGAAACTTTTATGCAAATCTATATAGACGATATTGTTGTTAAGTCTATTTCGGGAAAGAGTCATATAGAACACCTTCGAATATCCTTTTAACGAATGAGAAAATATGGTTTAAAAATGAACCCTATAAAATGTGCTTTTTGTGTGCAGGCTGGGGATTTTCTAGGTTTTGTGGTCCATAAAAAAGGGGTCGAAATAAACCAGAATAAAACCAAAGCCATCATGGAAGCGAAAGCGCCATAAACAAAGAAAGGTTTGCAGTCACTGCTGGGCAAGATCAATTTCCTAAGGAGATTTATCTCAAACCTTAGTGGGAAAATGCAAGCATTTTCGCCTTTGCTTCGAATTGACAAGGAAGTGTTCGAATGGGGGAAAGATCAGTAGGTGGCGTTCGATAAGATCAAAGCGTACTTGAGCCACCCACCAATTTTGACGCCACCTTGTAGAAATAAAAGTATGAGATTGTACATATTTGCATCTGATAAAACCTTAGGGAGCATGTTAGCACAAAAGGATGATAATGGTGTCGAAAGAGCTATTTATTACCTCAGTAGGGTTTTAAACAATGCAGAAACTAGATATAGCATGATCGAAAAATTGTGTTTATGCTTATATTTCTCCTGTACAAAATTGAAGCATTATATCAAACCTATTGACGTGTATATTTCATCTCATTATGATATTATTAAACATATGTTATCTAAACCAATTTTGTATAGTTGAATTGGGAAATGGGCAGTGGCATTGACTGAATTTTCCTTAACATATATGTCATTAAAAGATGTGAAAGGCCAAGTAGTAATAGACTTCATAGTCGATCACTCCATTGACGTCAGTACTTTAAACTATGTTGATTTAGGACCGTGGAAGCTATACTTCGACGGATCTAGCCATAAAAATGGCACAGGTGTCAGAATTGTAATTATTTCTCCAAATAAAATTTGAACGACATTCCAATATAAAGTAGAAGGCATTTGTTCAAATAACGAAGCTGAATACGAAGCCCTCATAGCAGGACTTGAAATTTTATTGGAATTGGGGGCAACTCGGGTCGAGATAATGGGAGACTCAGAGTTAGTCATAAAACAGATCCCGAAAGAATATAGGTGTGTTAAAGAGAATCTGATCATGTATTTTATAATCGTCAGTCGATTGTTAAAAAAGTTCGAAATGGTTATTATTCGACATATACCACGAATAGAGAACATGATAGCTAATGACCTGACCCAAATTGCATCTGGGTATAAAATTTCGAAAGAAAAGCTGCACAAATTCATAGAAGTCAGAGGAAAGGTGTTGGCAACCAGATTAACTCCCTTGGGTTTAGAAAAGACAAGATTAGGATGTGCTGATGAGGGAAATTTCAAAATATTGGCGATAGACAGTTTGGCAGATGAAGACTGGAGAAAGCCAATAGTAGTATACCTACGGAATCCCACAACCTCTACTGATCGAAGAACCAGGTATCGAGCATTGAGTTACGTTCTTTTGCTGAAATGCCTTAGTGAGTCAGAGGCATACTTTTCCCTTTAAACTGTGCATAATGGAACATGTGGGGCATACCAAGTCGGTCATAAGATGAAATTACTTTTATTTCGACAAGGAGTGTATTGGCCTACTATGTTGAAAGACTGCGTTGAATTCGAGAAAGGATGTCAAGAAAGCCAGGTGCATGCAAGCATACAACATGTCCCTGCAAGTGAGTTACATTCTATCATCAAACCATGGCCATTTAGAGGTTGGGCTTTAGACTTGATTGGAGAAATTCAACCTCCCTTATCGAAAAGTAAAAGATACATATTGGTAGGAGTTGATTATTTTACAAAATGGATTGAAGCCATACCCTTGCCAAATGTAAGCCAAGAGGATGTGATTGAATTCATTCAAAAATATATTATTTATAGGTTTGGAATTCCAGAAACAATCACAACGGATCAAGGATCAGTATTTACTGGTCAGAAAATGCAGGAGTTCGCCACAGACATGGGTTTCAAATTGTTAACGTCGACACCCTATTATGCTCAGGCCAATGGACAAGTCGAAGCTACTAATAAGGTGATCATTGGTTTGATTAAAAAACATGTTGGGAAGAAACCTAAGAATTGGCACAAGACTTTGGACCAAATTTTATGGGCATGTTGTACGTCCCCTAAAGAGGCTACTAAGTCGACCCCCTTTCTCCTAACTTTTGGCCATGATGCTGTTTTTCCAGTAGAAATCCACCTACAATCCCTAAGGATTCAGAGACAACGTGAACTCCCCCACGGAATCATATTGGAGTATGATGTTGGATGAATTAGTCAATTTGGACGAGGAAAGATTAAGTGCCTTAGAATTACTAAGGCAACAAAATAAAAGGATAGAAATCTCTTATAATAAGAAAGTGAGAGTTAAAAGTTTTACGCCTGGAGATTTGGTCTGGAAAGTGATCCTTCCAATGGATCGAAAAGATATAGCCTTGGGGAAGTGGTCCTCAAAGTGGGAAGGCCCTTTCCAAATTCTGCAGATCTTTTCTAATGGTGCTTATGAGATCGAAGAGCTCAGCGAAGATAGGAGGATTCTAAGAGTAAATGGGAAGTATTTGAAAAAAATACAAACCGACAATCCAAGAAGTAAAAATAAGAGACGAGTAATCGTGTAAATAAAGCAAAAGCCAAAATGGTTAAAATGCCAAAATGGTAATAATAAAGTCATAAGGCCAAAAGACCAATATTCATTACAAGGAGAAACTGTGTTACATCATCAGACAACTAAGAATAGCATTAAAAGGGAAAATTGGCTTTAATCTGAAGATACTTGGCTTTGAGGAGCTCTAGCCGTTTTTCGCACAAAGATCTTTTTGAGGGCATGAGTTTTACGTCAGATTTAAGCTATCGAGCTTTTTCGACAAACTCCATGGCAAGTGATAGATCTTGAGCCATCGAAGCATCATCAAATTCCAACAGTTGTTGCTTGTCCTTTTTAGCATCAGAGATTTTGGCCTGCGGTTCTGATATTTGTTGTCTCCAGGAAGCGATGTTATGATCATGAGCATAGGCCTTCTCTTTATTCTTTTGCTTGGTATGTTCCGACTCCATGGCCTTATTGGTATATTCGGTAGCAGCATCCCAAGCTGCAGCCTCAGAACCAGATTTTTTCTCTATTTCTCCCATGAGGTGAGGTAGCAACTTGTGATCCGCAACAACTTGATTGATCATGGTCCCTATCTCCAGAATAACGTTCGCCACTTCAGGGGAGGCTTCTAGCAAGTCAACCTGGCTAAGAAGAGCTTTCAGAGTTAAAGGGGCAGAAGGATCAGCCAGCAGCAAGAGAAATAAGTCACCCTTAAAGACTTTGTCCTTGATTTTAGAAAGGATGTCACCCGTAGGGGTGCTCGAAGGCTGATCTTCTGACACTGAAGTGTTATGACTCTGATCAGAAGAACTCTCCCTAGAATTTAGCATCGCCTTTAAATACTCCAGTGGCTGACTTCGCTTTAAGATAGCCAACTTTTCTGCAAAAAGAGCACAATTCTACTGAACGAAATGCCAACCGTCAGATTGTCAGCCATTGTAGGGGTTTGAGTCAGAGCATGTTCTTCACCCACATTGGCTCTTCCTTCTGTTTGGCCCTCGACGTTATCAGGGTTAGTCGCCGGATTTCCTTCAGTCGCTTCCTCTACAACCATGTCTTCGACGCCCCATCCTTCGCCCCGAGGCTCATTCATTTCTGCCGCTGTGTGTAGACTAGCCCCGTGGGTTTCCTCATCCTCAGCTAGTTCATCCTCATCCATAGGGATTATATTACATTGGGCCTCATTTTCTTCGCTCGAGTCAGTCTCATGATCAGAGTCACTGGTATGAGAATGTTGAGTAGTGGTTTTTGGTGGCGAAGCGTCGAGATTACCAGTTGGAGGTTAATTAATCTTGCTCATGGACCCCTTTTCAGAGGATGGTCGATAGGTAGGTTCGCCAGCGTTGTTCAAAACATCTGGCATAGAGGCAGGCTTGGAGGAAGCAACTTTCTTGGGAAGAATAATAGTGCTTGCGTCACCCTAAAATCAATACAAGAAGAAGGTGAAAATGACTAAAATAAGCAAACAAGTGAAATAAAGTGAAGAGAAGTGGGTGGTACCTTATAACCTTCGACCCCAGGGGTTAGAATTGTCGCTCTCACTTTGAGCCGCTGCTACTCTTGCCATTTCCTCAGGAGTAGGTTCTTGGATAACAAGTGCATCAGGCCTTTTTCTTGAGAGTTTTGTGTTCCGTTGATTTGAAGGATCGATGGGTTTCGGTTGTGGCTTTTTCTTCCTCAAAGTGAGATCCATAATAGGTGACAGGTCATCTTCGCCAGAATCCACGACGATAGGGGTAGCAGTGGGTTTTTGGATTTGTAGGGGACTCACCAGAGGTTTTTGAGCAACTTGAACAAAGCATTAAATGTTATATCATCAATGTGTAACAAGGATAAAGTAACAAAGAAAGAGAGGTACCTTTGCAGGTTTGCTACTTCCTTCAACCTTCGAGTGGATGGGTCTTTTGTTGGTTTTTTTTTCTGGGGAGGATCTTGATAGCTAGACAAAAACAAGAAGAAACGATCAACGTTAGTTAAAAGCAAGTCAAAGGGAATCTACTTCGAGGGAAGTCCCCTGTATCACACCTTCATATATGTCTGATTCGATACGGACATCTTCGATTTCTATATGAAGGTGCCCTTTGAAACTGTCTAAAGTGTGTTTAGTCGCAACCACCCGCTGAGCCTTTTTCTGAGATTGTTGTCGAAGGATTTTAATAGAGTCTCCACAAATGAACCAATCTGGAAATGGGGGTGCAAGAGCCACTCTGAAGTCATCATTTGGCAGTGGAGGAAACTTTGGGGGAAATAGTTCAAAAACCATTTCATAGCATTTCTCGCGAGGAAAGTATGAGGGAATATTTAAAGTTTCCATTTTCTTTGAAAACTTCTCTTTGAGCGTAACAGCTGCTTCGCATATGGTTCGACTAAGATCATCAGGTCGATAGGCAGTTTCAAAGTAGTTTTGAAAAGCTTAAATTTCTTTTATAAGCGTATAAGTACCTTTCTTGGTCTTTTATTGCACAAGGAGAAATGCTTTGTAAAACAATTGAATAAAGGAAGTAACATCGTAGAATTCCTCGATGTAATACTTAGCCCACCACTTCCCAAATTCTCGACTACAAAGGAAGTTAGGCTCGAAATGAAATGGAGTCAACTGGGTCCTGCCAGTATACTTGGATATTTGTTTGAAAGCCTTGGTTTCAGTATGAACGGAATTATGAAGGAGGAGGTTACTCTTCTTGTCGTATAGGCACTTCGGGAGGACCTAGACCAACCCAAATTATCGAGCAACAAGGTTGGGCTGGTAAGTTATTAGTGTGACCTGGACTTTCGAAGGGTTAAATCGAAGGGTAAGGATCCGAGGCGTCAAGAAGGCTTCCCAAATTAACAAGGATTTTGTCTCTTGCTTTTTAAATGAATAAGGAAAAGTCCTGGTAAACCACCTAGGGCCAACTTTCCAGAGAGCGAAGGGAGCCATACTCGAAGTAAAAGTATGACGTTTAGCGAACATCATGATGTAACTCATGAAGGTTGGTTGGAGATCCTGTCCTTCATCCCTGGGGGTTAGTTGATCTAACCTCGGTCCTTCGACCCTCATATGTCGGGTTCCTTCAGCATCTTCATTGACGAGGCCCTTGCTGGGCAGATTGGCCTCGAACGTGGCATTGAGCCTAAGTTGTAATAACCAAAAGGGGCCAAACAACATAAGATTCCCTTTGTCCCCTAGATTCTTTAGTTGAGTCACTCCGTTACTCAAGGATTCGTATAGGCTAGCCAAAATCATCTCACTTAAGCAGACATCATGCCCCACATGCAGTTGGTTAGCCAGAGTGAGATATTTCTTGGCCACTTGTAATGATTTCGAGCAAAACACGGAGTGTGACAGCCACAGAGCCAGAAAATCTATATGTTATATGTCAGAGACAGTTTTAGTGTCTTTATCATGGTAGTGGGCTATATGTGTTGAATATGTCGCTCTTGTAGTCGAAAAGGCAATAGTATCCATGGAGTCAACATCAGGATCATAGGTGTGGCCAGTGGGTTTCAGCCATGTGATAGCGGTCATGTCGAAAAGAGTGGGTGTGACCATTCCACAAGGAATATGGAAGGTATAGTGTGTGTTGTCCCAGAAGCACAGCGAAGAAACTAACATAGGGTTACTATAATCCAAATCCAATTTCGACAGCATAATAAGGTTGTATATCCCTATATCTTTCCAAGCCTGAGATTTTTGTTTCCCTATTTTGTTTAACCAATTGGAGTAATCAGTGGGATCTTTGAAAGTTGGGGTGGCACGAAAGGCTCTAAAATCATTGTTCATAAACCTTAAATCTATAGCGTTTTCAGCCTGGGTGCTTTCGGAAGAAGAAGTCATAGGGTTTTTAGCTTGTCCTATGGGTTTGTATTTATGGTAAGACGGAAAAAACTCTCTAAGCTTGTTGGTATCGGTGTCTAAATTTGCTAGAGGTCCAGATAAGGCATAAGTTTTATTAGAGACATAAACAAGAATGAGTACCTGAGAAGCATAAATCTGGCGATGTTCCTCTGTCTGAGGTTCTGGTAGGTATTGACGATTACCAACTGCAAGGGGGGTGGATAAAATAGGAAATGGAGGAAGCTCAGAAATTTTCTTCGGGGCTTTGGGCCTACTGGCAGTAGTTTTGAAAGAAACTATTGTTCCCTTGAGAGCTTTGTTTGAAGCATCCATCGTTAAGGTTTGAAAAAGCAAAATCTGGGTTTCAGTTAGAAGGGATTGGGAGAAAGGAAGGTTTGAACGCTTGAAAATTCAGAGAATGTGAGAATGTTCTGAAATGGGTAAGTAATTGGGTTTTATAGGCCTACAGGAAGACGTTTCAAATCAACATTAATGGTAGACAAGTTAATGGGACACGTGTATCCCTTGGGCAGTGTAGTGAAAATGGCAATTAATGTTATAGCAATGATTTCCTAGAAGCTAGGAAACGTGATGAGTGAAAAAGATTCTGTTGTGAGCTGAAAAGACATGGGTAGGAAAAACAATGATGATGCTGATGTCACCAAACAAGTGGAGGAACTAAAAAGTTTTGCCAACATTGAGACACGTGGCAGTATCAGCCATTGAGGCGTCGAAGTAAGGTCTCAAAAAATGTCTTTTTCTCTTGTGTATTGAAAATGACATTTTTGGGGGGCAATCTGTTAGCTCAAATTTTCGACGCCCACTTCAAATTACCAAAATTGGAAAGCATGTACAACTGGTTTCGACTAAGAAGTAATTCGACCAGCTGAGGGTAGACCGACTTAGCTGATTGGATAAAGATCAAGCTTATAGCTGAAATTTCGAAGCAGTTCCTTAGGGAGCAGTTAGAAAACGGTTTCGATCAGAGATTTAAAATTTAAATAAAGGAGGGAAGATTACCTTTGTTAGAAACCGCGAGGATACACGTGGAAGAAGAGTGAGCGAACATACGCATGTAGGGCGCCACGTGTATCGACGTGATTGAAGAACCCTCAGAGCAGTTATTTTGATCCAGTATAAATATAGGGTCTTAGTGTTAGAAAAGTGTGTGTCAAATTGTGTACAAAAAACCTGCAAATTTACTAAGTATTCGTGTGAAGAAGAACTGTAAAATGCAGAATGTACTTTGTCTACACCATTGTTTAATCATTTTAAAGCATTATAAAGTTATCATTATTTTCTCTTCAGAAACGTCTTTCCTTGTTCTTTACTCTCAAACACTTTATTTCTTACTTCGTCATTTACAAGTTTAAAGATCCTTAGTTCCTTTCCTTACCTTGAACTTTTACCTTACAGTCTTAAAGATTCTAGCGCTTACAAACCTTTTTGATTATTTTCAACCCTTTTACAATTCTCGTCGTTTACTTCTTCTTTAATAGTTCTAAATACTGATTTAAGATTGTTCTTTTGTTCAAGTCACTCTTTTGTCTTCAGTTTTTATTTAACGCTCTGATTCGACGTTTAGTTAGATCATTTATTAACGTTATGTTTACGAGAAATTTAGCACATGTCCTAGGATCGATCTGATCGATCCTGTGAGTGACCAAATTTTGAAATTTGGAAGATCAGCGGTTATTTACCATTTTTCAAGGTAAATAGAGTCATTCGAGTATATCCTCGATACTTGAATTGGACATGGTTCATTGAGTTGTAATTGTCAATCCCTCAAAATATTTTAAGCAAGAGTGGATTGTATTTTTCGGTTATAAGATGTTGTATGGTTGAAGGGAAGTGAGAGAGATCTAATATCTAGAAGAGTCTTAGATAGAAACATCCATGGGTAGAGATTAGGTGAGAAGTCTATAAAACCTGAGGTTGTTCAGGATTTCAAACTAATTATGTGATAGTGGGTTTCCTTCCTAGCTTGGTAGCCTCCAAATGTAGATGACGTTGCTGGGTTAACAACTTATTGTGTTATTTCCTATCATGTTTTTATTTAAATCCTAATATTGTTTGTGGTTTGATAATGTGTTGACCTTTGGTGTCGTGACATCATGTACGACATCCAGGATCTGCATACCAAATCTCAATTGGTATCAGAGCAGGCATCCTGCTCTGTTTCTGGGTGAGATCCGGGGAAGATACTTTTTGGTACCATGGACAATGGATTGTCTGTCTCTTGGTCTGATGATGATAACTCTGAAAGTGGACCTGAGGATAAAGTTGTTAAGCATGTAACTACTTTAACTGGAAGATATGAATCAAATGAAGATTCACGTGATAAAGAATTATCCTATGAGAAACTGGTTGCATACTACATAGAACTATGCATCAGAAGTGAAGAAGTGTGTCAGTTGGGAGAAAAATAGAAGAAAATTATATCTCAAATGCAGGCTGAAAAGGAAAAATATCAATTTACCATCTTTGATCTTCAAAATGAGGTGATACTATTGACTTCCAAACTTGATAACATGACAAAGACTGTAAGAATGTTGAATAAGGGATCTAATGTATTAGATGAATTTTTGCAAATTGGAAAAGTGGTTGGAGATCTGAGGGGGATTAGCGTTAATTATCAATCTCTGAACAAACAAGGAGAAAGCTCTATGACCAACTTTGTTCTTCCAAAAAGGGATTCTAAATCTGTAATGTCTAAACATCTGACTCAACATCATGCCAGACATCAGAATTCTCAAACTGAAGGCAAGTTAGTACGTTGGAAATGCCATTACTGTAGAAAATATGGTCATATAAAGCCCTTATGCTTCAAACTATATGGTTATCCCAGGTATCCAACATAACCCAGGGATAATCAAAAGAAGGAGTGGATACCCAAACCTATCAACACCAGTCTCATAGCTCACGCCTCTCTTAGAGCCTTAACTCGAGTAGAATGGTATTTTGATAGTGGATGGTTGTATAAAATAAAGAAACATAAAATAAGAAAAAGGAGAGAGAGAGAGAGAGAGAGAGAGAGAGAGAGAGGAAAGAACACATTTGAGGAGTCAAGGTAGATAGATGGTTGCATAAGTAGCCTTTCCGTATGAGAGTTCTTCTATAGTTTCATCTTCCAATGTGGGGATCTCATGGAATAGTTTAAGGCGGTGTCGATTGACTTTGAAACTTTTATTAGTACCTTCACTTTTTATTCCTGGATCAAAGAACATTCTTCTATGGGTAAAAGTGTTAAATGTACAAGTGAAAATGGTCTTCTCTTTATCCTCTAGTGCAATATAGATCTCATTTTTCACAACATCCAAAATCAAGAGGTTAAGCTGCCTTTGGAGTTACTGATGACTTATTAGCAAGTGTATCGATAATGTTGCAGTAATAAAATAAGATCGAATCCACATGGACTTCTTTTTAACAAGACATTAATTTTCGATGCATATAAAATAGTAAAGGGGGGAGGATTTCAGGTTTCAAATGCGAGAAGAAAATAAACTTTTCTGATAAAAATGTGAAAGCGGTCAGGTTGTGTATAGAATCTTGCATTTCTCTGTTGTTGATGTTTGACGTGTTACATGAACGGTATCATCACTATAATACCAAAATAAATTAGAAAAACCGCTATACTTAATCCCTTGGTGTATAGCTCACTAATATATACTCAGAGTTTTCTATTCCTAGTCCACCAACGTAGGCAAGATTAGACAATGCAATAGAGCCTTAATTTCTAAGCCACTACTCAGAGTTTCCTATTCCTATTCCACCAGCGTAAGCACAACAATTTTCCCTAGGTCCAACACATAGAGTAATGGTTAGTATTCCATATGTATCCTAAATCAGATTAAAAGAGTAACTCACATAAAAAGTATTACGAACATGGTGCAATTCAAAAGAATTATAAATCAAATTATTCATGCAATATCAAATCAAATATATGTCCAAACAATATCAAAATAGGTCCATCAAACATAACCTAACCTAGAGAGATTTATCTACTCTTAGTGAAAATTACAATACCAAAAACATATGAGAAAGTTGCATAAGAAATCCCTTGAAGAATTGGCCTCAAATGGCTTCTAATGCTCTCTAAATATGACTTCAGGTGTTGTAAACCCTTTCCAAAACGTGTAAAATTCAGAACCCTTAAAAAAATACCAACTTTCCCCTTTTAAAACCTTTAGAATGGATTAGAATGCATCAGAAAAAGCCCATAAAAAGGGTCATCTCATGTGTGATAACCTGCATCGCGGACATGATGCACCCTTTACTTTTCTATCACGCATGCGATGTTGCGTGTGATTATGCTAGTGGTTGCACGCTTTTGCTCCCTTTTCATCCAGTTTGCACTAAGTCCATATTTCTCCACACTTAGTCATTTTTTCTCTTTCTTTGGCCTTTGTTCTTCATTTTTGCTCATTTTAAACTTGTTTTGATATGTTTCTTCGACCAAAAATATGCAATGGTAGAGTGTCATCACAACCCCAAACTTGAAGCATTGCTTATCCTTAAGTAACTTGCATGCATTGCCAATTTCAAAGAGAAAACAAGTTTCACAATAACAACCAAACAACACCATATAACCTTTTCTTTACCTGACCATCGTTCTAGCTTCCAACTTCCATCCGACAAATTTAGAAAAACCTCCTCAAACTTTGACAAGTACTCAACATGTCTCTCATCTCATCTTAACTCACTCAATGGATAAAGTAGTCTCTTAATCAACATGCAAAATAGTTTATACTGAGTTTGATCATGTTCTAATATCATTCGTCAAAGAAATCATAACATACACATTTGAGGGATTTTTTGGTTGTATCTTGGCTTATGTTCATGTAGGATATTTTTGGGAAAGTAAGTTTAAACCTTTGGAGTTAGGTACCTAGTTCTCCTTCCATAATCATGCCCATTTGTTCCTTCTTGATGATACTAGAGATACTACTATTGTGGTCCTTATTATGCACTTTTCATTCTTTTAATCTTTATTTTCAAGTGTCTTCTTCTACTTCTTATTTTCTTAAAATTTTGGATTTTTGATCATTTTTCTCTAGTACCCCAACCCCAAACTTAAAATGTTGCTCACTTCCAAGAGCAAACCCAAACTTAATATTTTTCATACCACTTAAGAACTACAATTCTACCTAACTCCAAAGAGAGGGTGGAAAGATAAGATCTTTCAAGTCATACAACTAAGAATTAAGGATAACTCCCCTAAAGAAAGGCTAAGGTCAAAGTGGTTAGAAGTTAATGTACCTATTACTACAAGGTGGTTTAAATGACTCAAAGTTAAAAGAAAACAACTTCCTCAATGTGTGTCAATCAAACCAAATTTAATCAGAAATAACTCAAACTTGATAAAACAATAATGCATGGATACACTCAATAAAAAGGAATAGTAACCAATGTAATTAATTTGGCTCAAACCTTACTAGTTGAGTTATCTAAAGGTTGAGTACAAGTCCTTTGATTTCTTTTTCATCCTTTGCCTCCAAGTTGTAAGTTTCTTTCTTGATTATCAAGTTTCCTTTTGGTTCATTTGCTCAATTCTATAGTTGCAAACTTTGTAAATCTGAAAGAAACAATAACTGCAAACTTATTCATTAAAGACAAAATTATTGAAAAATACATAGGGGGAAGAGTACTTAGAGTTTCTATTACTCTTCTTTTGGTATAAATTTGAAAATAAAATGAAAATATTCTAAGAAATAAAAACAAAGTACATGTCTTTTCATATGTTATCATTGTGGAAAAGACCATGCATGTCATTCATTGTGTTGTTAAAGTCGGTATTCTACCTAGACCATTATTCTTGCATATGGTCTCTCCTCCATGCTTTCTCTTAATCTTGATTAGTGAAGTAATTCTCCATCTCTTCAGCAGTTGCAAAGTGTGCTCCTAAACTCTGAGCAGACATATGGTCTCCTTGTTGGTCATAGAAGTCTTGGAATACATGATCGAATCTCGAAGGTTCAACATACAAAGTGGGTGAAACTTCCATTATCCACCTTGTCACCCCCAATGCATGAGCTTCCATTCTTCTTTGAAACTATGAAGCCTGTTGACCTTGTACTTGATCTGGTTGGTGTTGCACTTGAGCCTTTTCTGCGTGATGCATATGTTCCAACCTCCTTATAGAAGAAGCATATATAGATGATTTTTGACTAATCATCTCGTCTTCGGGGTAAACAAGCACAACGGCTCTCCTGCACAATTCATTAATAACACAAAAATGGTCACAAGTTCGTTGTGTAGCGTTAGCCATATTTTTAGAAATTAAACTCCCCAAATCAATAAGTTCCCCCCTCAAAATAGCTAAAATCCCTAAACACCTTTTTACAATAAATTGTGATTGGTTAGACACGACTTCTAAAGACTGCACAAAAAATGAGGTTCAAGCCCTCAGAATTTGGCAGAATTCAGCAGTTTTGAGTCGTAGCGTTAAACCATGCTCAACCACCCATTATGCTCATGGCCTATAAAAATCTTCAATCATATCTTGGGTCATTTCCTCATTTATCACCTTGTGCTCATTTCTGTAGTTCCTAAGAACACATACACGAGGAGGTCGAAGATTAAAAAGAGAGTTAATAGCACTAGGAGAATAATCAACATACTTACCTCGTACATAAGAAGTGCAGGTGCCCACCTCACTAAATGTCGCATTTGCATAAAATTCTAATCATATGTTTTAATTTGCATCTCAGATTAAATTGTTGAAACTTACCCAATGCCTTTGTTACAGCATCTCCACCACCTCTCCAAAACCTCATAGAACTTCTAATCATTCGTCCTTTGAAGGGAATCATATAAATTACAAATACATGGGAATTACTAAGTACAAGTGGTCAAGATAAGTAAGCAGACTAAATTTCAACCCTAAAAGTGACCCATTGAGACTTGTGGAGAGCCTCAATGTAGGTGATGAGTTCTGCCATTGTCTTCTTGCATAACTTAACGAAATGGTTGACCTCTTCAGGGGTATTTCCAGGGCACATGATTAAATAAGCCTCCTTCAATTTATCGGGAAATTCTTTGGGGGAATAATTAGTTATTACTTCCATGTTAGCATATTTGTCCTTCTACTCATTATAGAGTTTTTGGAGGTTATGGATGATTTCATCCCTTTGAGCAATTGAAGCCTTGACTCCTTGGCATCTCTCCTCCCAATATCTGCAATCATTTTGCAACTCCATGTACGCTTGATAGTAGATTCCCATCATCAAATTCTTGATTTGCTCGCAAGCTCGTCCAAGGTTGAACTACTCACGCAAGAAGCTTCGGTTAACTTTCTCCCTCTCTATTTGTTCCTTAGCAAAGATATCCTTACACTCCTTTAGAGTGGTCCTAAGCTCGGGGATTCCGGCTTCATAATCCTCCCTAGCCTCTTTATTCATAGCATTAGACCTCTCAATGGTCTTTTCAAGGTCCCTAATGGTTCGGTACGCTTGATCAAACTTGTCGTTGTGAGCGTCCACCTTAGAATTGGCTCCTAGTAGAGCATCACCAACCCAAACTATTTGGCCTTCGACTTCCCTTAGTATCTTCTTGTTAACCACAAACTTCTCACATAATAGCTTACCCTTGTCTCCCAACGTGTGGTTACGTTCTGTGGCACGGTTGAGTTGGACTCGTAATTTAGTGTTTTCAAACTCAAGCTCTTGTATTTTGTTGGTAAGCTTGTCCATGTCTTCCTACATAATAGGCCCGGGTTCGGGAACCAACATAAATGATGATGAGTCAAAAAGGAAAGGTATCTTGGCAACCCTATCCCTTTCTTTTACCCACACAAATTTGGGTTCCTTGGCTAGGACGTTCTTCATGCCCCACTCTTAGTCAATCCGGATTATGCTTGTTCAAGCTCTTCTCACTTTCTTCACGTTTGAATCGAGTGGATCCACAGTATTTACGATGAAATGTATGAGGTCTTGATTCTATGGAGGATTCAACATGGTGTATCCCAACTGTCTCTTGAAGAGTGAGGGGTTATGGTTGATACAACCTTGTGTTCCTATTAAGGGGACATTCGGGAACCCTCCATATCTTGCAATGATATCCTTTGTTTTCCATTCTCTTATACCAGAGAATTGAATTGGTGGAGAGAGATGCAAACTTTTGGGGCCATGACAGGTTGTTATAAGAAAAAGGTCCACATTGAGGCATATAATCCCTCATCCATAAGTGCAATAGGGGGCGCAATAGAAAAAGGTCCCTCCTTTCTTCTCATGCCTTGCATGGAAGGTATAATAGAAGTCGGCGAGCAGAAATGGCACCGGGTTCTTGGTCAGGAAGACTTCCACCACCAAATGGTCCATGAATTTGTCTATGTTAGGGAATAGAATAATTCCATGAATCAAAAGTGCTAATTTTGTGCTACAAAAAGTTTTCCTTTCTTCCTTTATTATCTCCCAAGCATGGGCTTCGAGGAATTTCTGAGTAGAACCTTTGACGACACCTTTAGGTCCCCAATTAGCTACTAGTTCATTAGTGTTGATACCCAAGATGGTAGAGAGCTCAGTCAAGCAAAATCCTTTCTCCAACTTGAGGAAAGGGTTGTATTCCTTTATCGGTCAGTTGAGGAGTCTCTCAATGTCTTCTAGAGTTGGGGAAATTTGAAAGTATGGGAAGGTGAAGCATCTCAGAGGTACGTCATTTTATTGAGCCAAGGTGGTGATTACACCATAGTCAACCTTTTTTGTCATGAGGTCAATGATGTTACCAAAGGTGGCTCTAAACGTTTTGTCCATGAGGGATATTACTGTAGAGTAAAGGACCTTTAAAGTGTCCACATCTGGACTCTTGTATTTGAATATGGAAGTGATTTTCCTTGCTGAAGGATCCATGATTGTGTTGGTAAAAATTCTTGTAATTTTGCGTTTAAACAAACGAAATGCTTAAGAGCTTTGCTTATTAATTTATGATGTATGAATGCATTAATGGATGAAGGGTTTTTATTATTATCTTCGACGGGACGTTTAGGCACGGGGTTCAAAGTCTAGGACCATTGTGATGAAGTATGAGGTTTAATAATGACTGCTTTTCAAACTAGGGTTCTCACTTTGCATAATCTAGGGATTTTGAGAAATTGGGTGTAAGACACTTCCCTTAGAGTCATGGATTCCCTTGACTGTCTATCGCTTATGTCAATTTACTTGCCATACGACAACTCCATCAAGGAAATCTACTTTAAGTGAGATCTTTATATCGATCCTCACGAGGAAAGCTCCACGGGGACCTATACTACGCGACCATCGGTCTAGGTTGGCCAAGGTTAAATGTTCTAAAAAGAGGTTCTTGGGGTTACAAACTCTAATGAAGATAAGGATGCTTACACTAAAAGCATTACGGTCATCAATACCTCCAAGAGAGCCTACCACTAAGTGAGGTTCTCGTACGACCCTACACGAGGAAAGCTCCCCGAGGAACCATACTATTCAACCTCTCATATCTCAAGCAAGCTCTCAGACTCGGGTGAAGAGTCTTTCACACAAGGTTTTCATTGCAATCATCATTGTAACCTTCTTTTTTTTCGTCACAAAGCCAAGGTTTCGGACCAATAAAGAAATATATACATAGGTTAGTAACAAAAGGAAATATATACACACAAAAAAAATAAACGGATAAATTTCCACATATGCCAAAAAGAGAAAACAACCCAAACTAGGCTAGACTTGCTTAGGGAGAACCATATGTCCCCAGCAAAGTCGCTATAGCGGATTTTTTTCCCGAAGGAGGCGAGGGAATCGGGAAAATAAACTAAAGTATGCCTCATCGATCGAAAGAGAACGAGATAAGGCAAAGCAGAAGATTCGCCACCGAACTTTATTTGGATTCCTCCATGGGATAGGAGAGGGGAAATAGTCGATAAAACCCTCGAAGAAGAAAAAGGGTGCACACGGGTAGTTTAAGGATAAGGAATCGGTCTTAAATCCGAGACTTGGGTACAGAAGTCGGTTACGCAAGGGGAAGGTATTAGCATCCCTCACATCCATGGTACTCCATGGGAACCACTCGGGTTGTTTACATATGTGGGTATTTATCAAGTTTATTTTTTTATATTCAAAATAGTGTAAAAATGATTGGACTTTAGGGTTTTTGTTTATTGCGCTTGCCAATGATTATGGCCCTTGTGCCTACGTAACACTAATCGGGTGATGAGGAATCAGAGCTCTGTAGTTCAGAGTAGAAAATGTTTGTGTGTTGGTTGATTTTACCTTTGAGAAAAGGGTTATTGGGATGGTTCCCTAAGGCAAAAAATGAGGTTTGATGGGTTGTGTTGATTTTACCTTGAATAATGATTTATGAAAGAAGAGTTTGTGATTAGATTGCACTAAAGTCTATGGGCGGAGGTGAATATTCTAGACAAAAAGCCAAGCGTTTTACATCCAAAATAATTAGAGTAAGGGTAAGAAAGCTTCATTTTTATTCATTCTCCACCACTTAAGGCTCGTGGCGCACAATACTAATCGTAGTTTTATTCTGTTTTGAATTTGATTGTGAAAATGCCGCTTGACGTTAGATCAAGCGTTTGTTTATTTGGTTATGAAATTGGGTAGTACAACAAGTATGCAAAGTAACCAACAAGAAATTAAAGGGTCTCATTGTAAGGTAGGCCAAGAGAAATCCTTGTGTGGGCAAAAGTGACCCAAGATAAACAAAGGATAATGGTCTTACAAATATGTCCCCCCTAAGGTGGTGTCATGATGTTACTCTTACAACCGATATGCAAGTTACATATGAAATTCAAAGTTAACAGAGTATCACAAATATAAAGGTAAGATCCTCCAAGCAAATGTCCTAAATGAGATCTTCTAAGTCCAAGTTGATTAAGTGGAATAAATATTTTGGTCTTATCATTTTATCATGTTTTTATTGTTTTTTAATTGTATGATAATAATAAGTAAATGATAATAATAAACATGCATGATGAGTTTATACAATGAATATGATGATGATGAGTACTTGAATCTAAATTACAAAGTAACTACATAAAAGTAAATAAAAAGGTAACAAAGGTAATAGCACAATAACAATGGTTAATAGTGACCAAAGTTAGTAAAGTTTAAATAATAATATTATGAACAAGTCCAATACTTGAGGATTTCAAATGTTAATGTTGTTGTGTCCTGATTGGTCCTTTAGCACGCGCCTTCCATTTTAACTCTTATTTTATTATTTTATTTATTAAGCGCGCTTCCTGTTCACAATTGGGCGCTTGGCCCAGTGGGGGAGGGGGTTGATCCCCCATGACCCTAAGGTCAGGGTTTCAACCCTCATTGCATTCACTCCATTTCTTTTTTTTTATTATTTTCACTTCTATTTTATTTAGTTATTTGCCTCATTATTTTCCAACTGAGTGTGGAGTATTTTGTCAAGAACGAGAGGAACAAGTTTGACCTAGATTAAAAATTAAATGATGGATAACGGTTAATCAAAACTCAAAGCATGAGGTTAATGATCAGTGAGTGATTTTGAGTTGGATGGTAACTTGTTTGAATGAAGGGGGTGAGTGGAACTACCTGATCGGAATCGGTTTCAGAGTGGTGCGCTGATGATAATGGACAACTCAGGGGAGGTGTTTGCAGGGTGAGTTAGTGTTTAGGAAAGCTCAATGATGTTCATGGAAGGATTCTGGGTGGTTATTTGGAACTGAAATGCTTTGAATCTAAAAAATCCATAATCTATTTTGGATGGTTCAACTCGGGTTTACAACTGGATGTATTTGGCTTATGAAGCTTGTAAAATGAATGGAACACCTTCCCCTATTTATAGAGAAGGTGATGGAGTGGTTTGGAGGGAAATGGGAGTGATTTTTTCAGAAAGGGTGGAGCTTGAAAATATGCACAAAGTGGAACTTGGGGAGACGTGGAATGGTACAATCTGACCTTGCTTGCACTAGACTAGTTGGTTTTGGTTCTTAGCATCAATTAGGAACAGAAAAAGGCTATGATCAGACCTGCTGTGCATTTGAACTTTGGCCATTTTGTGAAATGTTTCACTTTTCACATGGCATCAGGTTTGGAAATTTGAGAGGTTTTTCCATCCAAGTTGACTTTCATTCTTGTCCTGATGTGTCTTGTAATGTGTTTGGGTTCAAATGGGATCATAACAAAGTGATTTGGGACATGGTGGATCAAATTGAAAAATCTTCCTGACTTGGTCTGGTGTGTGCATCAGGATGATCTTCAATCTTTGAACCAAGACCAAGTGAAATTGGCTTGTGCATTTTGTATGAAACTTGTGCCAAATTTCCTTTCCATGTCCTTGATTGGATGCAAAAAGAACGAGGTCAAAAGGAGTTGTGGCTTGGAAATGGAAATATGGTAAAGTAGTGGTCTTGGTCATGTTTTAGGGCATGATAGACATGTTGGACCAGCTTGCCCAATGCAAAAATTTAGGTCCTTACTCAACGAGTTAGGTCTTGGACCTTGAAAAAAAGTTAGAGAGGAACTTAATTAGGACATTCGGCTCAAAGAAGATCTTTAAAATCTTATAATATGAGAAATTTATGAACTTTGGAACTTGCCATAGGCCATTATTGCCAAAATGTGACCAACCAACATGACCTAAAAATGTGACTTTGTGATTTCTTGATTTTCAAGGCACAATGGTGGATGTTTTAAGCTCATATGATCATATCATGATGGAAAATGAGGCTTGGAGATTTGTGGACTGATGTTAGGTCAAGTTCATGGGTGAACCAAAGCATTGAAAATGATGCATCAAGACCAAAACAAAGGCATTGTCCCATGATGAAATAGATGTTTATTTGATGGGGAAATGGTTGAAAATGACTTGAATTGAAGGTTAATGATGTGTTGAATGATGGGATGGTCAAATGGGGCCAAGCAAAGACTCAAGAGATTGCACAAACTAGGGTACTTGTACCACAAATTTCATCAAGAGCCACAGCCAGCCAAACTAGGGTTTTTAGGTGTAAGAGATGTATTGAGGTGATTCAAAGAGTTGTGGCATGAAACATGTTTGGATTTTTAGGGGTCCTTAATAGCATGATCAAGGCTCAAGATGAATCATGACTTGTACAAGCTACTGAGGGTCAAGAGCTAGGGTTGAGGTCCTTGGGTGACTAGATGAATCTTGATGTGTCTTCAATGGGGACTCATCATCCAATTAGGGTTTTGGAGAGTGAGTGAGATGCCTTGGATGATCCTCCAGGCTTGTTAGATGCTTGAGGATGAAGATTAAGGTCAAGGTGGCTTGGATACACCTCAACATGATCAGTGGGTCTTGAGGTTTCATATATGAATCCCATGCATTGGGTTTGTGGATTATTGAGAGTCATTAAGTAAAAATGCATATGAGATGATATGTATAGGATGTATACTCATGGATTAGGGTTGAAGAAGATGATGTGGAGGTTGGATAAATTTGAGGGTATGACAAGATGAAATACATTATAAGTAGTACTCATTTCCTAAGATTCCACACGATGAAAACTTTGCTAGCCGTCTAGATTATTTTGACGGCTAACCATGATCCATGCCTTTAGTTACTAAATGCTTCTCCTATTTAAGAAGGAAAACGCATAATTTTTCAAGTATTTAAATCAATTATAACTCTTACATCACTTTTCATTCTCATGCTGACTTAAGCATTAGAGTTCTAACCTTCGAGGTCAACCCTTTTTCCATCACATCGAAAACTCAGGACCACTGCAACAAGAGTTTCCTCCTAACTTTTTGATCAACTATGGTTCCACTACAAAATAGTAAGATTTTTTTCATTTTAATTATGGACGATTTTATTTTTTTAATATTATATGAATCAAATTATTAAAAACAAAATTAGAGAAGGAGATATGCCCTAGGTTTTTTTTCATCTCTGAGCAACCCGAGTGGATTGTAGGAGAGATATGTCGATCGGAAGATATAAATCTAATTTATGACATGAGTTGGAGGATATCATGCTTCATTCATGAACATCGTCTTGGTGTATAATCTTCATTTTATCCTCAATGGCTTGACTCTCACTCAGGATAGAGATATAGGAAGTTGGAGTCATGCAAGTGATAGAATTTTCATTATTGTACCTGCTTATCAAATCTAAATGGATCTTAATAGTTATTATACTCTCTCACATCATGTTGAAAACTTGAATCCCCCTCATTTGGGATAGTTGGGACCCTTCTAAGATGATGGTTTTTCTTGGAAAATTCTGCAAGATATGTTCCTTCTAGAGAAATCATTTTTAAGTAGGGGGTGATTGTTGATCCAACTAGAGTCTCTTTTCCTTTGTGTGGATGGTTGTTATAGTTGATCTCCTTAGGTTTGTTACTTCTGAGTTTGCTTCAGTTGTATGGTATAAGATCTTTAAGTTGTTTGGTGGTAAGGAGTTCTCAGTAAGAATCACATGATTTGTAATTCTATTATTTTGATCCACATTCCACGAACTTGTCCATCTTCTTCTTCCACAGAAATCGTCTTTCTTCTTCTTTATACGAAAAGGTAATCAAGTTCAACAATGTTTCCTATTTTTCTTTTCTTTTTTTTCTTATTCTAAGACGTAATCATGTTATTCATACGTTTTCAACCATTTTTCTTTGTATAAATTATAATATTCACACTTTTGAAGAACTTTCAAGGTACGTCATTCCTCCATACACATTCTTCCATTTCGGTTTCACATGATTTTCGTGTTTTTGTTGGGTCATCTCTACCTGAATCTCTATTTTTGAAATGATCAAGTCGTGTTCAACTGATCAAAAAATAATATAAATGAGAAAGTAGTTAGCATATTAGTTCCAAGAATGACTGTGTTCTTATTAATTTTTTTTTAACTTTCCAAATCTCGTTTATGTTTACTTTTATGTTTAATATGTTATTTGTAGGATTACAATGTCATGCTAGTTTATGCTTCTAAATCTGGTTAGCATGTTGTTTGTAGGATTATAATATCATGCTAATTTATGTTACCAAATCTGGTTAACATGTTGTTTGTCGAATTACAATGTCATGCTAGTTTATGTTATTGAATTTGGTTATCATGTTGTTTGTAGGATTACAATATCATGCTAATATATTTTGACTTGTAGGGAAGGTTATCGAAAAAAATTAACTCAAGAAAGTGAATACCATAGGTGTGGTTCACAAATTATTTGTGTTGCTATGAAGAAAAAAATACAAGGAGGATGAAGCGGAAGTGAAAGCTGCAAACTTTTGTGAAAGACCTAGAATGACATCCATTCAAATTTAAAACAAGTTTACAGCTCTTACTTCAACTTCATCCTCCTTTCATTGTGGATGTCATTCTAAGACAAGTAGATCATTTTTTCGTCTTCATTCTCCACGAATCTTTTCAATAAAAGGTACGTTTTTGAAACATTTTATATCGTCATGTTTGTGTACGTCATAGAACAAACTTGTTTTGTGCAACTATATGTGATTTAGTTCGGCTATAACTCTAGTTGAATTTATTATATCATATGTCGATTGCTTGTTTCACTAACCCCTCATGAACATATACATTCATTTAAATTGATTTAGAAAATAATAATATAAAAATTAAGTTATATTTGAAAACTAACTTAAATCAATCAATGTTTTTTGAATTGCATGTATCTTGTAATTCATCTCTCGCTCTTTAGCAAATAGAGTTTGGTTCAATTACACAAGTTATTCAAAGCAACAGTTTCTTCTCTTCTAGTTTATTTTACAAATCATCAAATTTGTTGAGAAATTCTGATTCATCGTCATCACCGTCATCATAATCATCCTCATGGTCATTTAAGATAATGATGATGATAGTGATGACGATGAATCTGAATTAGTCAATAAATTGTTGCTTTCAAAATATACTAGAAGAGAAGGAATCATTGCTTTGAATAATTTGAGGCATTGAACCAAATTTTATAAGTTAAAGAGCGAGAGATGAATTACGAGATGCATGCAATTCGAAAAAGAGTGGATTGTTTAAGTTGTTTTTCATGAATAGTTTTTTAGATTATTATCTTTAAATCAATTTGAATGGTTGTATATGTTTATTGAGAGGTAAGGAAAAACAAGTGATTCACATATTTTATAATAAACTCATATACATACCACCACGCTTGAAATATATAATCATGGTGAAATGATAATATTATGTGTGCTTTAATTAAATTGATGCTACTAGGTTTCGACCCATGAACGATATATATATCACAACGGTTATTTACTATAACCGTTGTGATGGGTAACACACTATGGGTACATCGTCCGTGGTGGAAATTGATATATTTAAAACCACATCCTACCTAATCACAATTGGTTAACCGTTATGATATTATTTTTTTCAACCGTAGTGAAAGGATCTTTACGTAATAGTGATTATTTAAAATGTTTAAAATGATTCTTTAACAAAATATTAAAGATGTGGATGAATATGTATTTTCTTAGCTTAAAAATGATATCTAAGTAGATCAATGACAAACTCACAATCTTTCTCTAATTACCTTTAAAACCTTATCCTTTTATCTTAATTAATTGCGATTCAAGAATTTTTATCTTGATTCTCATGTAGGATAGTAGTTATGATGCTTCTTTTTAGGTCTATATTATGTTGATAGTGGTTTTGGTGACTTGAGATATGGTAATTGGAGTGATTTTTTTTTCTTTTTCTGTATGGGTTCTTTTATCTAGGGTTATTTCTTGCTATGTTTATAGTTTTTGAGTTTGAGTTTTTTTCCGTTGATTTTCTTGTTTTATTTAATTGGACATATTTGTGTTCTATATGAATCCCCATCTCTTATATTTTGTTGTGCTTTTATTCTCAATATATACAGTTTAAAAATTTTCATATAATTTATTTAATTTGAAATTCAAATCTAAGTTACTAACTCCATATTTAATCCGAGAATTAAGAAGAATAAAAAACTAAAATTACGACAGAGTTAAAACAAAAAGAATAATTAATATTGTTGTATATAAAATACATTCAATAATATATTAATTATTCAAATTTGGTTGAAAAAAAGTTTTTTAATATATTAATATAAATAAATATTATTATCATGTTATTAAACTCTAAACTAATAATTTACACTCATTTATCTCAATTAACACATCAATTAATCTATTCACCCACCTTAGACAAAAAAAATATTTATTTTAACATTGTATTCCATTTGTCACATGGAAATTTCCTTTCTAGAGAGATTTTTTTACATTTTAATTATGGACGTTTTTGTTTTATAAATATTTTTATATTATATGATTCAAATTATTAAAAATAAAATTAAAGGAGAAGATATGCACTAAACCCCTTTTAATTAAAAAGAATAATCATAGAAGAAGATCCAAATTCAATGTCTGATTTACAATAATAAATATTCTTCTCAAGAAAAGTTTCACTTTTGATTTTTCTTTAAATTATACTCTCTATTCAATATTATACTTATCTCTTAAATCATTCTTTATGAATTTACATTTATGATAAAATCAGTGGGCTAAAATCTCAAATATAATATAAAATCCAAAAAAATATTTCAGTCAAAATAAAGAGAGAAATTACTCTAGAACTAAAATACTTTTTATTTTGACTGAATCATATATTTCTTTTTATATTACTTTTAGTATCCAAAATATTAAAACTTTCCTATTACAATGAACCAAGATAATATTAAATATGACTGACTTACATTTATTTCTAAAACTGCAAAACTTTAATACAAAAACTTTAATACAAAAGTAAACTAGATTTGACCCTACAAACAAAATCCACATCCAAAGATTAAACCAGAGGTAATGAAATCTGGTTTTTCTTCTCTCGCTGCTCCTTTAAATTCTTCCCACCAAACCTCATTTCTGACACAATCACTATCACTTATTAACTTCTTCCTAAAACCTCAACAACTCAGATTTTCAAGTTTTTTTCTTTTTCTTTTTTTTAATTTTTCTTTTTACTGTATCAAAATGGTGAAGAAAATGAAGCTTCTCTCATTTTTCAAAAACAAAGATAAGAAATCATCTTCACCAAGGGCTTGTCTACAATGTACCTACAAACCGAAAACCCTATCTTTCAGAGCCAACCAAAACGACGCTGTATTCGAGATTCCAGAAACTTCTGAATTCATAACACCAAGATTTTCTTCTGAGAATTTCAGTGGTGATTCAGTTGAAACGGTGAATATTGAATGTTTACGGTCGGATCGATTTTTTTTCGAACCGGACGAAACAAGATCAATAATTAAGGCCAAAGAAAACATTAATTCATCTGATGGATTAATAACTAGGTCTAGCGGGAGTGATATTAATAATAATAATAATAATAATAATGAGGGTTTGTTATTACCATTTGAAAACACTGTTGAGATTGCGATTGATTCGCAAAACCCTATCCAAGATTTCAAAAAATCGATTGTGGAAATGGTGGAGGCTCATGGTGTTAACAACTGGGAAGCTTTGGAGAAGCTTATGAGTTGGTATTTGGAAGTTAATGAGGAAATGAATCATGAGTTTGTTATTGATGCTTTTTTGGATTTATTTGTTAATAATCTTGATTCTCCTAATTCTTCTCCTTTATCGATTCATAGTTGTTCTTCTCTTGATTCTTCATGGAATACAGCTCGTGTTTCATCTTATAGTTCACCTTTGTAAGTTAAGGAGATTGTGATTGAAGAGTGTGGTTTGTGGGCCAAAGTGATTTTTTTAGTAGTGAATCTGAATTGTAATTTATATGTAATAATATTAGTGCATAGTAGCACAATTTTTAGTGAGTTTTTTTTTACAGATAAGTTTTTTTTTGAGAGATCTCTATTATAAAAAATGATGACTTTCAAGTTTCAATGTTATTGTAATGGTTTTAAATTGTAGCTGAGATTGTGATTATGATTTATTGTGGTTGTGTGATGTGTATTGTAACTATTATAACATGAATTTTGATTAAGATGAGTTTGAAATAACATGCATGAATCTGACATCATTATTGTGTTAATAGTTCAAAAGTCTTGTCACACTTACAAGTAGCAAAATCAAACACCCTAAGTTCAGTCTTTAATAATGACATAATCCAAAGCCCAATCTTCCATTGATATGATCTAGAAGCTCAATCTTTGTAGGTACTTACCATAAGCTCAATCTTCATTTCTATCTCTATAAGCCTAACTTCCATTGGAACCATATTCTAATAAAGCCCAAATTTATATCGGTCTCTTAAGTCAGACTTTCACTAATATCCAACATCTTGCATTCATTGACAATCATCATCAATGCAAGATGTTGGAAATTACCCGAAACCAATCATTAGAGCTAAACATACAATTGGAATATCAAACTTGAGGCATGTAAAGCTTGTTGTGATAATCCATATATCCTTGAAGTATTTGAGATCCTAAGTATCTAAAATCAAGAAACTGATATACTTCACGCACACTTGCATTCTAATCATGCACGTGCCCATATCGTATCTCCTCATTTAGGGCATTATACCAAGCATCCAATGACATGATGCATCTACCATCTCGCATAACAACAAATCATGACCAACATTTACTAACACCTAAAAGCCCAATTTCTATTGACATTCAAAGCCAAAATTTTCATTAGCACAAAATAAGTTATTTACTTTTCAAAATCCAATACTCATTGACACCTCAGTTATTTAATTTCCTTTTGATCTACGCATCAACATTTTTTATTGAAGACGGTATTTTATTGTCTTGTCGATCTACAAATCAGTCTTTTTGAAAGAAGACGGTCTTTAACTTTCTTTTCGATCTACACATCAAACTTTTTGGAAGAAGACGATCATTTAATTTCTTGTTGATCTATGCTTCAACCTTTTGGTTGAAGACGATATTTTACTTTCTTGTCGATCTACTCATCAACCTTTTGGAAGAAGATGATCATTAACTTTTCTGTCGATCTACGCATCAACCTTTTTGGAACAAGACAATAATTTTATTTTATGTCAATCTACGCATCAACCTTTTGGAAGTAGACAGTCATTTACTTTTATGTCGATCTACGTATTAACCTTTTGGAAGAAGAAAATCATTTACTTTTTTGTTAATCTACGCATCAACCTATTGGTTTAAGATGATCATTTACCTTTCTTGTAAATTTACGCATCAACCTGTCAGTTGAAGATGATCATCTATTTTTATATCGATCTAAGCATCAACATTTCGGTTGAAGACGATCATGTGTTTTCTTGTCATCTCATTTTGTTTTGCTAATTGGAGGACAACATTTAGGTATTTTATATTTAATTATCTTTTACAAAGATTATCTGAAGATTTATGTCATCCATATTCTATAATTAAATAAGGACAACTGTAGTACCTCAATTTTGTCTGAATATTTAAATATTTTTAAAATAAATAAACTTATATTTAATATTTATTTGATTATCATATTTAACCAACACAATCTAAAAAAAGTGTCAATTTATTCAAGCGCATTTAGTTTGAGCCCAATGTCCATATTACACTCAACCTAAAATAACAAAAATATTAAATAAAAAATTAAAACAAATAATAATTAAAAATGAAAAGAAGTCTTTCTACAAAAGGCGCTTCTACCGTGCTCTCATCCCATCCATCTTGTTTTTCATGCTTCCATCCCTTTCACCAAAATGACACTCCACCTTCTTCAATCTTCTATAATCCCTTAAATCTTGCAATTAAGTACAATACAATCCCACGATTTCTGCAGAAATCAATATTAAAATCTATTAACCAATCAACCAAATGCCTATAAATTGAACCAAATACAAGGGTTTTAGAAAGGGGAATGTTTTAGGGTTTTTGTTGGAAAAAGAAACAGAAACGTAAACTCATAGAGAGGATTATGGTGAGCATTCTGGTTTTTTTGAGCAACCGATAGGTGAGAGAACATGAATGAAAACATAATACAAATGTAGAGAAATAAAGAGAGGGGATAACTTCAAAATAGAAGGGGAGGGGAGAGCTTTCTGAGCCAAACAAACCAAATAAAAATAAATAAAACATCAGAATGAACTCTGATACAAAATCAACAACAACGAACTCACTCAAAAAAACTAGAAACTAAAACATGATTGTCATCTCCTTTACCACGACATAACCTCCATCTCTTTTATCACCACCTTCATCTCCTTTATCACCATATGATCTTCATCTTCACTATCACAACAACAACAAAAGAAAGCAAGAATAGAAATAAAGAAAAGACGAAGAGAACGAAACAGAAAGAGAAAGTACGGATCTCACCACTTCACGCTATGAAATTGCATTGGATACCTTCCTCCGTCATGCTAGAAATCGCCTCCTCCATACAGTAAATCGCCTCTGCCATGCTAGAAATCGCTTTGTTGCGCTAGAGGTCTATTTTTGTCCCCTTTCATCCTTTCCCTTCATTTTTCATTGCTTGCTTGTGATGTGTTTTGTTATAACACACACACGCACACACACACACAGAAGAGAGAGAGAGAGAGAGAGAGAGAGAGAGAGAGAGAGAGAGAGAGAGAGAGAGAGAGAGAGAGAGAGAGAGAGAGAGAGAGAGAGAGAGAGAGAGAGAGAGAGAGAGAGAGAGAGAGAGAGAGAGAGAGAGAGAGAGAGAGAGAGAGAGAGAGAGAGATAAGAGTTTGGATCTTTTGAGAGAGATGAAGAGATTGTTGTTGTTGTTCAAAAGGAGAAAGGAAATTTTGGTGAGGATTCTGTTAAAGAGAGAGGGTGAGGTTTAGTTAACAAAGAGAGAAGAAAATTTGAAGTTTTTTTCTGAGAAGCTAGAGAGGAGGTTTTGTTTGGTACAAAGAGTAAAAGGGTTCTATGTGTTGAGATAGGGTAAATTTTTTATTTGAATTGAAATTTGTTGAGGCCTATTTTGCAATGAATATAAAAAACTAAACGTTTTTTTATGTAGCAACTAAGAGAAGCGCGACCCCCACATGTTCCTTTCTGTTTAGTTTTTTTCCCTTTTTTTTTTGTTGTCATTTATTTATTTATTATTTTAATAAATGTACATTAAAGAAAAATGATAAAATTTGGTTAAATAGATGCATATCTATGTTAATCGTTAAGTTTGTGAGACACAAGTTATACAACTTGGTTGTTTCAATTCTCATTTTTTTATATAAACCAAAACCGGATTAAAAATGGAATAACTGGATGCGTATCCTTTTATCCTCGAATATGGGAACATAATTCGTACGACTTGTTAGCTAGAATACTCGTCTTCCTCCTAAAAACAACAACAACTAATAAACTTTTTTCTTTTCGTCACAACGGGTTCAAATTCTTTTTTTATTTTTGACCAACGAACAAACTTTCTTATCGCTACAACGCGATAAAATCTTTTTTATTTAAAATCAACCAACACAAAATATTTTTATACTAATAACTACGTAACTTTGAATTCTCCATTACACCGGGAGATACTTAGAACCAAGAGAAAATTCTTGTCAAACACCCTAATAAATTTTTCCCTCTCTTGTAAATATGTTGTAATAATTAGGAGAAATCAAATACATTAGGGTTAACACTATATTTTGCAAAATTAATTAGAGGTAACCTTTATTTAAACGAACGTCGTAGGGTGCTAACACCTTCCCTACGTATAACCGACTCCGAGACCTAAAATTGGTTTTGATGATCATATTTTTGTTCTTTACGAGTTTTATCAACATTTTCCCTATAAAAAAATAAACTTTAGTAACAAATTCTTTTTTTCCGAGTGTTTTCTATGTCGGGTATTTTTTGTGGCGCGGCATAAATGTAGAATCCTCCCCTTGGAATTAAATGACTAATGCTTCTTGTTCTAAGAGAACTCCCCCATCCTAGAATGTTAAAAGAAAGGATAGTCATGGGAGACCTTTAATGGATGCTTCCTTTCGGCTATGAGAGGCTTTATCCCTAGCTTCCATGCAATTTAGTGCTTACAAATACGCACCTTCTTCTTCCATTCCTTTGACTCCTAATTTTTTAGCTTTATCTTATATTTTTGAAGACGCTTTGACCTTCTTTTTCTTCCAAAACCTATTGTTTCCCTGAACCACATCTCCATCCAATAAGGATTCACAACAAAGTGCATAACCCTATTAGAATCAAATTGTATTTGAAGCTGAACTCGACGAGGTTATTGACTGCAAAATTGGGATAAACGGCACATATTTAGGTGGTCTAAGGGATGAAATATACGATGGTTTGGAAATACCATGCTCCTCTAATGCATTATTTTAAGGATCCTTGATTTTCTCACTAAAAGTGTCGGTGGATGATTGAGCCAGCGAAAGAGTGGGCTTGGGCCGAGGCTCAATTAAAGGAGCTTGCATGTCCAAAAGTGATGAATTCATGATAGAATTATTTTAATTACCTCCTCCAAAATGAAATTGATTTGAAGTGACATAGAGAGATTTTAGGAGCTTTTTCTTCTTAAAACCTGCCACATTTAAGCGCCTAAAATGCTTAAGCCTCATTGATAAAGGTCCTTGAGCCTCTTTCACAACTTTGATTCTAAACAAGTCTCATTGATAAAGGATGAGCATTTTATTCTGACAAGAACTCTTACTACGTCCATGGTGGTTTGAGCCCTAGCGATATCATCAACACGGATATACACCCTAACAGGTTTGGAAATAAACTCAAAAAGAGAAGGATTCCAAGCGTGACAAGGTGCTCCAAAAATCTCCATCCATGAAACATATTCTAGGTCCATGTCCATTGGCTTCCATCTCCTAACCTACTTAAACCATTATTACAACCAGGCTCCTCCATCTTCTAATAAAGCTGACATTTCCCATTCCTCCATTTTTTCCATGAGGCAGATGTTGACTCCCAAAAGATTCGCTTTGATATAGAAGTATCCTTTTGAGTTAAAGATATTTTGAATATTGTAAGTTAAACCCGGATTCTCAACAATCCCTACACACGCCTTATTAAATCTATTCATCCAGCCAATGTCATCAGAAAGAAATTCTAAGAAAGAAACAACAGGTTTTCCCTTTGTTTGAAAAGATGATTCGAACTGCCCAAAGTCCCCCCTACGAGACTCATCATCTTGGTTGGGATCATTCTTCAGGGCACTATCATACAATTCAGTCCCTCTAAATACATCGTAACTAGTGTCAGTTAAAGGATTGAACTGTCTAAGTCTTCCTAGTTGAGAGAAAACCTAGCCTTATATTTGGAACTCTTCCCAACATTCCTAGAAACATCTCTCATCTCTTTTCTCGAAATCAAGGTAGATTTACAAATAAAGTCAGGCTCCCAATGAATACGTTATCCAACTTAGTAGCTAGAAGTCTTTCATTCTCCATGTTTAAGAATCTTACAAAATCATAACGTCCTCCCCAAGTGTCTCTTCGAGACGGAATAATCACTTCACCGATCTCTCCATACTTCTTAGAGACCTCGTACATCTCCTTGGCTCTGCACCTATCTAGAAAATAAGTGAAGAAAAAGGTTCTTTTTTCCCTTCACGATTAAAGCTTCTGCTCGATCTCTCATTGTCCCAACAAACATGTTTTTTTGTCGCTTCCCCGTCTTCCAACTTGCATCCATGGTTCTTCAATTACCAACAATCTATAATAAAAACAAGGGAGTATTGAAAACACGGTGATATTTTTTTAATAAAGATGAAAACTAAAATTTGTTTGCATCTATTATAGCTTGATTACTTACAACAATAATCATCTTCTTATATTATCATAATACAATATGATTTTTGAAATCATAACTAAAGATAAACTAGCACGCATAATTTTAGTACTGTTTTTCATATAATTGTTTTAGGGTGCATTTGATTTTCAAAATAAGAAGAACTGGGTAGAATAATATTAGACAATATGGAGCAATACAAGACAATATCTTGCATTGTATAATCGATGGATTGAACAATTTTTTTTCTTTTTGTTTTATATGTCTTTGCTGGACAAAATAATATAAATTTTAGTATAATATTCTTTAATGATATATAAAATATTAATATTCATGAATCAAAATATTAAATAATGAGAAGGAAAAAAAATGAAGAAATAAATATTTTTACTCTACTTTGTTTTATGTGTTTATGCACCAAACAAAAATAATATAACTTTTCCTATAATATTCTTTATTAATATATAAAATTTCTTTAGAATAATTTTATAGAGTAATTTTTTATGGTAATTGTTTTTATATAAATTCGAAATCAATTAAAATAAAAGACAAGGTACAAGAGATTGGGGGGACATAGAGTCTAACCCTATAAAACAAAATATTAAAGCAATATGAATTAGAGACATATATTTATACATCACATGTACAATCTAGCGAACAAGTTACAACGTGAAACCGAATTGCAAAAATATATGATATATAAACTGACAATCACTAAACTCAGATTATAAGAACTTGACCACCAACACGATAACAAATCCATTAATCAACAACTTATGCATAAACTACGGTAAGTAAACATGGCCATTTCTGGTCAAAAAACCTGAAATCAATCACAATCGACTGAAACAAATTTTAAGATCGGAAAGGTAGTAAATTCAAATCAGATCAATAATACACAAACCACTATCAATCCGAGCAACCTAATATTATTTGACGCAGTGGAGACAAATAACATCTTGAAACCTGCAAATCTCAGCAGATCTAGAACCAATCAAAGACTCAAGAATCAGAAAAGTCAACACACACGCATTAGAGAAGATGGGACTTAGTTGCAGCAAAAATCGACGCCAGACTACAAGTTTAGGAAACCCATCAGGGAAGGTGATAACCACAACAAAGTTGCATCACATAACCACCGCCGACAAACACTTCCTCTACCCAGAAACCAAAATTCGTTTAGGGCTCAACAGGAGAAAGCAAATAAATGAACTGAAAATCTTCACAACTCCAAATCTGAAGAAATTAGCCTGAAGCAAGCATCAACCTATCATACCAACTATCGCCAAAAAATACTAGAGAAACCACGTCGACCATGCGGAGGAAGGACAACCCCAAGGGTAAAATGGTGGCACGTAGGGGAGGCCTCGTCGCACCACTAAACAACTTAGCTACATACAGAAGTAGTTTGAGTAATTTGTGACATACCAGATGATTGTTCATTTGCGACATTTGTGATATTTTATGTTTGTATGAGACATCATACAAAAGCGTATTTTATTGTAGTTGTAGGCAAATATAGATCTAAAAAATTCTATCTTATATTAGTGGAGGTTTCAGATATGCATCTCGAGAATATCCATTGGACTGCTCAAATATCAATATATTTGTTGAAAATACTCGAAGATGCATTTCCGAAAAAATATTTATTTTACTTTAAAGTGACATTCATTTATTGCATCATAAGATGATGCAAATGTGCCTTCGAAGATTCATATCAAGAATCTGAAATACATTTTGAGTTTTATATATGGAATTTTTTTATCCATGTAATAAGAATTTCCATTTGTTTCTTTCATGTTGGACTTTGGCCCTCTTTCATTGGAAAAAGAAAAAAAAAATATTGATTTCTTTTTTGGCCATTTTTGTTTGGAAAATGATTCATAGTGTGAAATTTTTTTAAACGAAAACTAACGAACGTGGCATTTATATATTAACTTCGGTCAAACCAACGAGTTAAAATTCCTTCATTTTAGATTAAATCTCTAAAAGCATAATAAATTGTTGAAAAATAATTTATAGTCGTTCTCCTCTCCCTTACCACTCATCCCATTCATTCTCTCACTTTCTTGAAATAAAACCTTTAAAAACCAAAATCACAATAAATATGACATTTATTTCCAAGTCCAGATCTAGATTATATCTGTGATGAAGATATGATATTGTGACATGGATTAAGAAGAAGTTGAGAGCAATTGCAATTATGTTTCATAAACTCTTTTTTGGCTCTATGGTTCTCCAATGCATAAAGAAATTTTATAATGGCTGCACTTAAAATAAATGAAGTTGACACCAAGAAGTATACTTTCTCATGACAATAAGGATATTGAACTTGCTGCTAGCATTGATACCAAACATGTAAAATTACAATGGAGTGAGGACTCTCATGTGAAGTAGTTTGGTAGTTATACAAATTGATGTACAAATGTGATTATATTATAGTTGGAGGCAGTACAAGAATTATGCTGCCCAAAGTCTTAACATTGTGAGGTGGAATTCACGTGATAAAAAAAAAAAGACGGTTGTGACGTGAATTTAACGTTACAAACACTTTGTAATAATTAAATAATATTTTAAATAGTGAGATATTTAAGACTTTTAAAAAAAATATTATGTCATGTTAATCACGTCATGCCATATATTTTAAAATAAATTAAAAAAAATTCACAAGGCAGTAGCAATTGTGACAATTTTTTTATCACATGAAAATCATATCACAAAATTGCATCGTGAAATTCACATCACAATATTTGCCACGTGATTTTCACGTCACAAAATTCTGATGCGTTTCCACTTCTCCATTGTTGTACGTCATATTTGCAGGTCATCATTGCATTTTTGTCACGTGAATTTAATATCACTAAATTCTAAATATAAAGATTAATACGATCATCAATCGGGTCTAAACCTATCGGAGTATACTAAGGATTTTGAACTAAAAATTCTGCGAGAAATATATTAAAGTCCTTATGCACATAATTTTTTTAAAAATTAAATATAGTTTAAACAATATATAAGAATTAAATTAAATAAAATAATAAAATATAGCCACCTGAGTTTCACGCCACAAATATTAAATTAGTTACCACATGAAATAACTCCTTCTTCAAAATTTGGTTTAACTGCACGTCTTTCTGGATCCAGTCTATCGTACATCCAACTACAATAGTATCGATAATATTCTATATTGCGTATTTCTATAATCATTACCATTTTATTAAAAATATGATTTTAATATATGCGAAATAATATAATTTTGTCTATCGTACATCCAACTATGACAGTACCGATAATATTCTATTTTGTATATTTATACAATCATTACCATTTTAATTAAAAATATGATTTTAATATATGTGAAATAATATAATTTTTTTTCCATTATTTTAAACATAACTATATTTTATATTATATATATTTAGTCAAATTGTATCTACTTACCTAATAAAAATATTACTTAATATATATATTTACTTACTTATTATATATTTTTTTACTAAGTAATATTTACTTAAAAATAAATATATATTTACTTAATGTATATCTCTTAATAATATTTTACTTACTTAATATTTTTACTTACTTAATAATATTTATTTAAAAAATATATATAATTTCTCAAATTATATTTATTATTTAAAAAATATATACTTACTCAAATTTTATTTACTTACTTACCTTAAAAATATATATACTAATATAAAAATATTACTTAATTTAAAAACATATACTACTTCATAATATATTAAAAAAATCTATACTTACTTACTATATAATACTTATTTAAAAAAATATATACTTATTTATACAAATATATTACTTAATAATAGTTACTTTAGAAAAATATATACTTATATAAAATATTTTACTTAATATCTATTCTTAAAATAATATACTTATTAAAATAATCTATTACTTAATAATATATTCTTCAACATAGTTTACTTAATAATATAATTTATATAAATAGTATATTTAAAAAAAAACTATATTACTTAATAATATATTCTGTTTAATATATTTTATATTTTATAAAATATTAAATAAATATAATAATATATTAACATTATATTAAATTTGGAAAAAGAATATATAATATAAATATATTCTGTCTTTTTACTATAATAATTTTATATATATATATATATATATATATATATATATATATATATATATATTCTATTAAAATAATTATTATAAAAAATAAAAAATGAAGAAAACAAATTTCAACTAATATAAAAACAAATTCATGTATAAATATAAACAAATATAAATCTAATTATCAAAACCCAAACAACAAAATAAATCTAACATATGAATTTAAACAGTCAAAATTAATATATAATTGTCAAAATACCTCAATGAAGCAATAAACTATATTTTGTGGATCAACTTCTTCTCTTAATAATCTAAATTAAAAATAAAAAATAAAACAAATATTATACAAAATAAAATTCATAACAGAAAATCAAATAAAAAATAATAATATAAATATATAATTTTTTACCTTGTTTTGTTGAGTTGGAAGAGAGAAAAAAATGGAAAAATTGAGGTTGGATGAAGGTAAAAAAATGTGTCAAAACAGATAATGAATGGATTTAATGAGTGGAAGAGAGAAATGGAAGAAAAATTATTGTTTTGCGACGTGATTTCCACGTCGATGATGTTGACCAGTCAGAACGGTCACATTTTCCTGACCAACCCATTAATTCGTTCAGAAAAGATTCTCACGTGCTACTGAAAATTCTGAAAAGTGTGTTGCAACATGATTTTCACGTCACGACTTAAGTTTTTTAAAATTCAAATCTCTCCAAATTAAAATGTCCGATGCATTTTTAATTTATTTTAAAATATATGACATGACGTGATTAACATGACACAATATTTTTTAAAAAAATCTTAAATATCTCACTATTTAATTATTAAAAAGTGTTTGTAACGTTAAATTCACGTCACAACCGTCTTTTTTTATCACGTGAATTCCACCTCACAATGTTAAGACTTTGGGCCTCACCTCACAATGTTAAGACTTTGGGCAGCATAATTCTTGTACTGCCTCCAACTATAATATAATCACATTTGTACATCAATTTGTATAACTACCAAACTACTTCACATGAGAGTCCTCACTCCATTGTAATTTTACATGTTTGGTATCAATGCTAGCAGCAAGTTCAATATCCTTATTGTCATGAGAAAGTATACTTCTTGGTGTCAACTTCATTTATTTTAAGTGCAGCCATTATAAAATTTCTTTATGCATTGGAGAACCATAGAGCCAAAAAAGAGTTTATGAAACATAATTGCAATTGCTCTCAACTTCTTCTTAATAATCCATGTCACAATGCCTTCTTCAACTTCAAGACTTTTTCTTCTTCCCCTTTTACTTCATAGCCCTGTGGTTGCTCGATATAAACTTCTTCTTTGAGAAAACCATTCAAGAAGGCCGACTTCACATCCATTTGATAGATCTTCCATTCATTTTGGGCTGCCAGAGAAATGATCAGTCTAATAGTTTCAAGACGAGCAACGGGGGCAAATACCTCATCATAGTCAATTCCTTGTCTTTGACTATAGCCTTTCGCCACCAATCTTGCTTTGTATCTCTCCATGTCTCCTTTTGCATTTTTCTTCGCCTTGTACACCCATCTTACTCCGATTACTTTGTGTCCTTGTGGAAGTGTAGTAAGTTCCCATGTATCATTCTTCGTGATTGACTTGATTTCTTCTTCCATGGCGTCTCTCCACTTTAGGTTTTCAACTGCTTCTTGATAGCTTAGAGGCTCGCAATTACCCAAAAGGCAAAAAAGGTTAATGTCATTTATGTTTTCGGTTACCTCATAAAGCTCTTTAATACTCCTTAGTCGTGGTGTCCTCTCACTTGAGCTTGTTTCATCCAACCTTGGTGTCGGTGAGGTCGGTGGTGTAATATTTTCCTCTATCATTGGTTGTTCCATTTCGTCTTCTTCTTCAAAGTAAGGAAGAAAATTGTACCTGTCTTCTTGAACACTCCAATCCCAACAATCTTCTTCTTCGAACTCCACGTCACAACTTATGACGATCTTTCCACTATTTGGATTATAGAGCTTGTACCCTTTGGAGCTTGAGTCATAACCGACGAATACATACTTCTCACTTTTATCATCGAGCTTTGTTCTCCTTTCATCAGGAACATGAGTATAGGCAATGCTTCCAAACACTTTGAGGTGAGAGATCCCAGGCTTCCTTCCACTCCATGCTTCTTGTGGTGTCTTCTCATGCACGCTTCTTGTTGGGGAACGATTTGTCAGATAAACTGCACATGCCACTGCTTCGGCCCAAAACTCTCTCGGCATCTTCTTGCTCTTAAGCATGCTTCGCACCATGTTAAGTATGGTCCGATTCTTTCTCTCTGCTACTCCATTTTGTTGTGGTGATCTTGGCACTGTTAGTGGGCGGAGAATTCCATGGTCTTCACAATATTTTTGGAACTCATTTGAAATGAACTCTCCTCCTCGGTCAGATCTCATGGCCTTAATGGAAAGACCACTTTCTTTCTCCACAAGGGATTTGAACTTCTTAAAGTTTTCAAACACTTCTAACTTCTCCTTCAAGAAATAAACCCATGTTTTTCTAGAATAATCATCAATAAAGAGGAGAAAGTATTTACTCTTACCAAAAGAGTTTGGATTGATTGGTCCACAGACATCAGTGTGTATGAGCTCTAGCGGTTTTGTCGCTCTTGAAGTTGATTCCTTTGGAAAGCTTTTTCGGAATTGCTTCCCAACTAGACATCCTTCACATAGTTGGTCTGGGTGGTTTATACTAGGCAAACCTCTCACCATTTCCTTCTTTGACAAACATCTTAGACTGTCGAAGTTGAGATGTTCGAATCGTAGATGCCATAACCATGAAGAGTCGGTATAGCAAGTCTTGAGACACTTTGCAACATCATTTTGAATGTTCAAGAGGAACATTCTATTATTTGACATAGGCACCTTAGCAATCAAGTTATGTCTACAATCTCTTAAGAAAAGACTATGTTCTTTCAAGTGGATGCCATAACCTTTCTCTAATAATTGTCTCAAGCTCAAAATATTATTCTTCATGTTAGAAACATAATAGACATTGGATATGAATTGATGACTCCCATTCTTTAAGCGTGTAAGAATTTTACCTTTGCCTTTGACCGATATCTTTGAGTCATCTCCAAATGAGACATTGCAAGTTGTCGTTACATTAATCTCTATGAACATGCTTGGATCACCGCACATGTGATTGCTTGCACCGGTGTAGAGGTACCATTTGTTTCTTTTCTCTTCAACTTGGTTTTGGCATGCAAGCAACAAAGTTTCTTCTTCTCCGCCTTTTTCTTCTACAAAGTTAGCTTTCTCCACAACTTTCTTCGAGAATCTATACTCAGATGCATAATGATCGATCTTGTTGCAGTTGAAGCACTTGATTTGTGATTTGTCACACCTCGACCATGAATTTCCTCTTCCACGACCTCTTATCGCTTGTGGATTCCAACTTCTTTCTCCATTGTTAGAGTAGTTGTTATAACCGCCTCTTCCTTCTCCTCCATGTCCTCGTCCACGCCCACGATCTTGGCCACGACCTCGTCCTCTTTGGCTCTTGTAATTCGCATAATTTGCTTCCTTTATGTTGAGTTGTAGTAGTTGCTCCATAGTCTCCTTTTGTTTAATTTTTCTCTTTTGTTTTTCTTCGTATACTTGTAAGGAACCCATGAGTTGCTCAATAGTCATGGTCTTTAAATCCTTGTTTTCTTCAATGTTGGTAACAATGAAGTCAAAACTTGGATTTAAAGTGCTAAGTATTTTCTCCATGACTTTCACCTCATCAACATCTTCGTCATTTCTTTTAAGTTGATTGACTACGGCCAATACTCGAGAAAAATAATCAGAAATTGACTCAGACTCTTCCATAAATAAACGTTCAAAATCACCTCTAAGAGTTTGAAGACGAATCTTTTTCACCTGTTTCACTCCTTTGTTTCAAGTTTGAAGTTTATCCCATGCTTCTTTGGTCGTCGTTGCGTTGGAGATCTTCTCAAATGTATCTTCATCCACCGATTGATAAATGAGGAAGAAAGCTTTCTTGTCTCTCTTTCTTGACTCCCTAAATGTCTTCTTTACACCTTGGCTTAGCGAGACTTCATCTTGCTCATTGAAGCATTTCTCAACGATATCCCACACATCTTGAGCTCCTAGTAGCGTCTTCATCTTGATACTCCAATTGTCATAGTTGTTCTTTGTGAGCATCGGCATTTGAAAAGGGAAACCTCCATTCGCCATTTTTTAGGACCTTGAAGCTCTGATGTCACTTTGTTGGAAATAAACCCTTTTTGTGTTTAGGGAAAGTGTGTGGGAATATTAGAGGCTTGAAAGGAACTTGGTAGGTAGGAGAATTATTTATGGAAGAGAGAACTTTGTATTTTTGCTTGATACAAAAGTGTAAGATTACATCTCTATTTATAGTACTCTAAGGAGAATTCTAGACACTAATTCTAGAGAGTTCTCAACTCTAGACATTCAAAGAGTATTCTAGAGAATATTACAATCTTAAGAAATATCTAGATACTCCAAATATTACAAGATTTTTCTAGAAACATTACCCAAAATAAACTAAACCCAAATAACTAAGCCCAAAATCAAATGATAAAATTAGGTCCAAATCAAGTTTAACATATCAACACTCAATTGCATTCTTCATTTCTCTATCTTGATCAGTAATTATGCCGATCATAGTTCTTATAGTACTCAGTAACTTCTTCATCTGAACCAAATACCATACCAACACTAGGGAATTTCTTTTTCACAAGTATCATTTACTTCTAAACAATAAGTAACCTTTTGAGTTTCTTCATTTTTTTCCACTTCAATCACAAATTTCAAATATTTCTTGCACTAATACAATAGATTCAAAATAAAAAACTATCTTAATTGATTAACACAAGTAGTAAATGATTATCATTAAATTCATGCAAAACTTTCAGATAAATAGATACACAAAATAGAAACTAGTAGTAAAGATAAAATACTTACTAGTAATTAAAATTGAAACTAAAGTAGAGGTGATTAGGAGAAGCTTAACATGCAGCTTTTCATCACTATAAAAGGGTGAATATCAGAAATTACAGGTGAAACTTTTCGTAAAAAAGGAGAGGAATTTTAATGAAAATTTTAGTTTACTGTAAAAACAAACTGTAAGCAGGTGTGGCGGGAGTGACATACGTGGGTTTTAATTATGTTAAGATTATATTACATATTTAATTTTATTTTTATATAACAAAGGCGCGTGTGGAAGTATGTGCTTGAACACATATTCGTGAAAATTCTTGTAAAAACTAGTCGTTCTTATATATATTGGATGACATAGGAAAATTATTTTTATGACAACAATTTTATCTCATATATAAAAAAAACCGAAATATAATTTTTGGACGTGTCATTTTTTTTCTTAAAGAAATATACAATTTATTATGTCGATTTTTTTAAAAACTAAATGCTAAACTTATTTAATATACATGCTTCGAATCTCATCAGTTTTAGATTAAATTTTTATTTCATTAAAAGTGACGTCTTCTTGAATATTTTATATCTAATCTAAAAAATTTTTCAATCGAAATGAATTTATTTCTCTATTATATATAGCTTTAACTTGTAGTATTTAGTTTCATTTTCCTAAACAACACAAATAGAACGCTAAGAAAGAGACTTTAATAAGAGAGCCAACAAATGAGTCATAAACAATGAGATTCATAAACACATATCATCTTCAATACGAAAATGATATGTGTTTAGAGCTCTTGTTTCTTCTTTAGAGATCAAATTCATTTTCTTTCACTTCTTCCTTAGAGATCTGTGTAGTCAAACATCATTACTCATATTTTTGTTGTTGTTGAGATCTGAAATCCTAGAGGTTTTATCTTGTTGTTGTTGCTGTTTAAACAAATTTATGTTATATATTTATTGATATTGTTGTTGTTGTTGTTGTTGTTGAGAACAATTATTGAGACCCTAAATTCTAGAGGTTTAATATTGTTGTTGTTGTTATTGTTGTTATTTTTGTTGTTGTTGTTGTTTAAACAAATTTATTATATAGGTTTCTTGATGCCGTTGTTGTTGATACTCGTTGTTGAGACCCTAAACCCTATAGGTTTAATATTGTTGTTGTTGTTGTTTAAACAAATTTATGTTATTGATTTATTGATGATGTTGTTGTAGTTTTGTGAAAATATTTTTTTAGTTGTTGATGTTATTGTTGTTGTTGTTTAATTTTTCTACTACTCAAAGTTATAAGAATCTATATGTTGTAGTTATTTGTTATTGCATTTGAATTTTAGATTGATATTGATATTGCGTTATATTTTTTGTGATTCTTTGTGCATCTCTAATATTATTCCGTCGAGTTGAGTTTATTATATCTAATGTCGATTGTTTCTTTCACTAACCCCTCTTTGAACATATGACCTATTAGTTTTATTTTGGAAATAATCATATGAAAAATTATGTTGTATCTGAAACTTATCTTACACTAATTAATGATTTTTCACCATTCTACAACTCATCATTTATGTCATGCTTTTTTATCGTTAAAATCTATCAAATACTTTTAGTTTCCATTCAACTTTCTTCCATATTTATTCATTTTTCAAAGCATCAAATATTATGCTTTCAAGATTGGATTAGTAGAAAATGAAGGGTTTAATAAAGAACTTGAAACATTGAAGAGATTTTAACCATAAAAGAGTATGCGATGAATGATGAGTTACATGATGCTCGAAAATCATTGATTAGTGTAAGTTGTTCTTCAAATATAACACAATTGTTCATATAATTATTTTCCTAACCAATTTGAGAAGCTGTATGTTTAGCTAAGATTTAGTTAAATAGGTAATCAACATTAAATTTAATAAACTCAATCATGTTTTACCCATCGGCTTTATGTCAAAATCGAAGTGAAAGGTGTTTTCACCATTTAAGAATTCAAAAAAGAATCTCCCTGGGGATAAAACCCATGAACTTTACGCTTTATGTGTCGGTTGTCTTAAAACCGAGAGACAAAATGGAGCACAGTTCATGCTGCCCTTTGTTTCCTTTCATGTGAAACCGAGGTGAGACCTCTTTGTTAAGCGCGGTAAAAGGATTTTTTTGGAGCAATTTTCTAGATCAATTACTGATTTGTTGTCAACTAATAACATGATCTTTACATCTTCACTAACATTTAACTCTTCCAACAATATTTCAATCCACAATGCTTGAAAGGATGTCTACGAGGCTGCCACTTAACTATATGATATGGTTATTATCTCTTGTTTCTTTGAGCTCCATGATATTTGAGCTTCTCCAGTTATGAACAAGTAATCATATGTACTTTTCCTTTTATCTTGGTCTCCTCCGTTAATCTGAATCAGAATACCCATATGTCTTTGCCTCCCTTATTGAGTTCTTATAATTTGGCACGAGTATTCCATTGTCTGAGTGTCATTGATGTACATGAGGATTCTTTTAGCTACAAGTAAATGACATGATCGTGTTTCCTCCATGAAGCTACATACCAAGCCCATACATTGACAAATATCATATCTAGTGTTGCATAGATACCTTAGTGAACAAATGGTCTACTTGTACAAGGTTTCATTTACTAGTTCATCATTTGAGTCATCCTTCAATTTGATTCATGTTTCAATAGGAGTAATTACAAAAGTTACAATTGCTCATCTTAAATTTATTCAAGATATATTTTATATATGTTTTTTATTGCAATAAAACTTCATGTTTTGTGTTTACAAACTCTATACCTAGTAAAATAAGCCAAGCCTCTTAGGTATGACATCTTAAACTTATTCTTTATGCTGGTGTTGTACCCCAAAATTTGCCCTCCATTTTTACTTTTCATCTTACTTATGACTTGAGACTCACTCATCACTCATTCATGTGCATGATTCATTCATGATTAATACATGCTAACAAGCATCATAGATTCAAGGTTATGGTTATTGAAAATCAGTGTTTTGGCCTGAAGATTGTGGTATTGCTCATCATGTGGAGAAACCCTAATTTATGGATTCTTTGGGACCTTGACTCTTGAAGCATACACCACGATCTTCATAGGGGCATCTCAACCCTAATTCTTGGCTTTGATTCTATGGGGTCTGGTGTTTGACTTTTTAGATATCTGACATTGACTTCTAAACCCTAATCATGCCCCATAATCCAAATTGTATTTGATCATCCATTGTGCTTGACCCATTTGCTTAGTTAAGGTTCATCCCATGGCCTCTTGTTCTTAGACATTCATGTTGTTTCCATTCTTAGCCCATATCTTATTCTTGCCTTGTTTAGACTCTTTTCATCTGACCATCTCCTCATGCTCATAGCTTGCTCATGCTCTCATGTCAATGTTCACAAATTCAATTCATGTCATTGATGTTTGGTCCATGGATCTTTGGTTAAGTCATATTCACTATTTTGGTCCTTACTATGGTTTTTGGTTCACTCAAGATGGGTCATGGGTCATTGTCTCATTGGATCTTTAACTTTGATTCCAGGCCCATGGTACTTTCAGATTCCCAGGTCATTGATTCATGTCTGCATTAATGCATTGCTTATTTTGGTCTATTGTGATCCATAAGGGCTTGCATTCCTGATTCATCTATGAATTTTTGTCCACTTGGTTCATGTATTATCATATGCTTATGATCTTTATGATTCAATTGATTAAAAGTTTCTGATTTGGTTTCTTCAAAGATCATTTAAAAAGTCATAGTCATTGTTCATTCAAATCATGTTCATATGAGAAAGTTGTAAAAAAAATTGTACTTTGACCAAATGTTGACTTTTTGGTCAACTTTGACCAAAGTCAACCAGATTACAATCATGAACCTTTAAACCTTTCTACCATTTATCTTAAACCATAAATCTTTGAACCATTTCCAATTTCAATTTACACATTCAATTACATTTCCAAACCATATACCATTCTATGAGCAATTTCTAACCAATTCAATTTACTAACCATGTATATTTCCTTTACACTTTCCATTTCCAACATTCAAAATCACAACCATTTGATCCAATTTAATTTCCAAATACATCACATTTCACCTTTCATTCAACCATTTCATATTTTGATATTCATTACCATTTTAAACCTTGATTATTAAGCCATATCTAAATCAATGTCAATCTTCCATGTTCATTTCAAATAACCCTTTTTGAAGCCAAACTCCAATTTCATTCAAAAGCCAATTCACATACACAAACCTAAACCATTCCAACTCAAATATTAAATTTCATACAAACTCTATTTTCAATTCCAATATCACATACAACTTCCACTATTCCATTACAATCATTTCAAACTAACATACATATTCTAAGTTACAATGAAATTGCAACAATTCCATAAGAATATTTCACTCCTCCACACATTAGCCAATAAACATTCAATTACATCAAAATCCATGTACAAATACATCACCATACACAGCCAAATCCAAAAATTACGAAAGTACAATCTAAGCATTACAAATTCCAAGCATGGCCTATGATTACCCTCCTTGTCAATCCATTCCAATTTTCACATCCAATGCTTTGATTCATCACTCCATGAAGGGGCCAAACATGTTTCGAACCCAATTGGTCCGAACAAATCCATTTAAGCCATTTCCTTCATCTCAATCAACCAAGCATTTCAATAACATTAACATTCACTTTCATTGACAAACTTCTTAATTACTAACTGACATATGAATTTCAACCACATTTTAACCAACATAACTAACTCAAAACAGAACGGTTCACAATCAACAAATTTCTGCATTTCAAAGTGAATTTCAGAAGAATTTCAGTGGCATTTCAAAACAGCTTTTCTTTAACTAACTAACCTAACCGTTTTTTCATCTCCTCTAACTAACTTCATCTTAACACATCTCTAATTACTAACATAACTGATTGTTGAATTCATAACCAACTAAGGATTTACCGATGCATTTCAATAAACATTTCATTGCAATTTCTAACAGCTTTTGCCATTTGTAACTAACAAGTGAAGTGAAATCGAATTTCAACTGCATTTCACAACTGAATTTTGGGAAGCTATAAAAAGAGACTTACTGTGATTGAGAGGGGGGATCATTTTTTTACACAAACAGAAATTCCTCACTCTTCATTCTTCATTCTACTTCAAATCCTTCATTCGGCTTCACCTTTATCTTCCTCCCATTTTCTGAACCGCAACAGAATTCCAAAACCATTTTCAACCTCCTTCAATCCCTCAATCCTTCAGAACCTGAAAACTTCCATCTCCAGCAGAACCAAAACTCAGAAAGATCCTCCTTTCCAATCTTCAACAACTGAATTCACAATGACTCCGATCCAGAATTCACCACAACAAAGCGAATTCACGAGATTCACAACGATTCCTACACAACAGAAACCCAATCAGAATCGCATTTCGGAAGAGGAAGAACAGAGTGAAGGAAACGGAAATCGAGCTTAATAGAAAAAGCATAAGCAAAATTCATTGCAACTTGGAGAAACTCATTGCCGCACGCCCGTCGTCATTCATCAATGCAACGCTTAACAGTAAATCTCACTTCACTCTTCACCATAACGACACAAACGTATCACCATTCGGAGCCAGGCAATGGTAAGGTAGCGACAACCATACGAATCGAAAGATCGAGTTTAAGCTTTGCGTCGAGTTCGCATCGAGTCACGCGGTTCTCGTGGCTGTCATGGACAACTTTCCGGTATCGAAGGTGATTTCTTTTCGTCGCGTTTAGAGGGGATCACATTTTTTGAGGGAGGCATTAAAGGAGAAAGAAGACATTGTCAGCGTTGCAAACTGAGGTTCAGCGTTGCAAACCGTTAGTCCCATTCCTAAGTGTATGGTTAACACCCGCTTACTCGTCACTTAGAAAAACCATAATCATATGGTTCCAAATGATCTTAGTATATCCTCCTTGATCCTAAACTTATTGCTCACTTGATCACCACCTTCCTAATCATACATTACCTTAATCATAGTTTGGTTTCTATGATGATTAGGTCTAATATTAGTCCATTATTAATGAGGTTCAAGCCTTTAATCACTTCAATAAATCCCATGATAATTACCTAACTCAAAATGGGGTTTAGAACAATAATAATATGGATTTTAGGAAAAACAAGATATTGAAATCGATTCCAACAGGCTTGGATTCGACTCCAATAGCATTTCAAAAAAACCAGAACTAATTGGAATTTATTGGATGTGATTCCACAAGGCATGGATACAATTTTTTGGAATCGATTCATGCAAGTGTTGATCCGATTCCAATAATCTAAAACTCCGAAAAACAACATTTCAGTCATAGAACCCATCACTTCACCATACCACATTCATCCCTAATCTAAAGCATCAATTGACAAAATCAAATCATCATAATACATGTTCATCAAAGGAAGACATGGTATCAATAATCACATTTATGGTCAAGAGGAAACATATCAAATTCTACTCAAAACCCGCATTCCATTTAATTCACACTCCTAACTACTGGCATGCATCATTCATCAAGAGTATATGGGAGATACTACCACATGTAATTCTAACTAGAAATTTCTAGGTCATAATCATAACCTAAGGGAGGGGAAACCCGCCTTATAAGAAATAAACGATGATGATGAATTTGACCCTTCCCAATTCATGCAATGCATAACTCCAAACTCAATGATTTCCTGCAATGTTGTAAAGCTTCCATCAAATACATGATGATGACAATCCTTCTCTCAACTTGTGTATCTCATGTAATGGCATGAAAGAAAAGTGAGTGACATGAATTCATGTAATGACAACCCTTGATGATCCAACCATGGATTTGGAGATGACGATGAACAAATGAGGGTTTTCTTCCTTGCTCCCTTTAGGGGTGTTCGTGGTTCATGAACTGCACTGAACCAAACCAAATTTATAGTTCAGTTCAGTTTATAATAACCATTTTAAAAAAAATGCATTTAATTGCTAAAATGGTTTCAATTCAATTTATAAGTAGTTTATAATCGGTTTGTATTTATAAACTAGTTTATAATCAGTTTGCAATTATAAACCAATTTTATAATTTGAACTCTTTTAAAATCAATTTTTTGAATTTCATAAAAAATAATTAATTTAAAAAAATAATAATATATGAAAATATTTATCTTTTTAAAAAAAACTTTTGTTTATAAAAATTAATTAAATTTTTTATTTTTCTGGAAAAAAACCGAAATAAATATTTTTAAAATTTCATGCAAAAAAAAAATCTTTTTAAATATTTTGATTTTAATATTTCGGGGAAAAAAATCTAGTATAAATTTTTTTCGAATTTTATTTTCGGAAAAAAAAATTATTTTATATTTCAAAAGTTTTGGGGAAAAATTTCACTACAAAAATTATTTTATTCTGAAATTTTTATTTAAAAAAAATTCAGATTTTTTTTATTTCAAAAAACAATAATTTTTTATTTTTCTGAAAAAATATTTTTTTTCATTTCAAATTAAATTATATTTTCTTAATGAATAAAAAAAATTATTTTCAAAAAAAAATTATTTTTTATTTTATGGAATACAAAATATTTTATTTTCAATTTTTTTTTTCTAAAAAAACTATATATTTGTTTTATAATTTTATTTTTAATTTTTAATAAAATATTTTTTACTTTTCATAATTATAAATATTTTTAATTTCCATTTTTTTCACTCTCATTAATTCTTCTTTTTTTTATTAAAAAAAATTATAATTAAAGCAATTTATAAAAGAATTTTGATTATGAACCAGTTTTAAACTGAATTATAATTGGTTAATTTAAATGGTTCAATTCATTAACCATTCAAGTGGTTTAGTTATTTTATGGTGCAATGCAATTCAGTTTAGGCATATAGTTTGGTTAACCATATTTTTGCACACCCTTTCACTCCCTTTCACTCCCAACCTTTCTTCTATTTATGAAATGGAAGAATGATAAAGTCTAATTTCATCATTAGTAACTTGTTTAGTAGCTTAACTACTTCTCTATATCCTTTTAGACCCCACTTTAATTTAAGTCACCACGTTACATTAAATAATAATTGACCAAATTACCCTTGGTGGTAAAATGACTATTTTACCCCAGATCTCAAAAACCTCGGTTATAGACACATCCCAGACTTTCCATTTATTTTTGGGTAGGGATATTACAACCTTTCCCCCTTAAATGAATTCATCCTTGAAATTCGGGATTCAGTTGCGGCTCCTTCCAAGCACACTGGTGTTTATCCTCTAGCTTCACCTAACTTTTTGGTCAACTAGAATCTTCTCAACTTGATTTCAAATTTATGGTTACTTTATATTTCGAAGACACTTTATGATAACATGGTTCTTTACACTCTAGGTAAAAAGCCCAACTTTCATCATCACTACTCTACGAAGGTCTTGCTTTCACCTTACTCCTTCTGAATTAGCATGGTATAAACCTCGATATTCTATGTGGAATTTCTTGAAATAACCTATAATCTCATCGCTACAGGTTTAATATGTTCATCTGTTTGGCTCTTCCTTACCATAATTCCTTCTTAATAATCTTTTGTACCATTCGTGATTAGCCACTAACTACCCTTTCTAAAAAATTCCCTACCATACATGGCGAGTATTACTTCAAAGTGAAAGAAATGCACCTCGCAGTAATCTCAATGGATATTCTTCTCAAACCCGCATTGTGATTCATTTAAACTCAAGCTCGAAATCCGTATTGGCTGTGATTCCAAAAGTATTCTTACACCTTGATTCCCAAAACTTCATTTTGTTGGACAAGTGACTTCAAGCACAAGAGGGGGTGAATTATGGTATTTAAAATTCGTTATTACTTTTACATTTTTCTTGATTAAACTTTAAATTGTGTTAGTAGTTTCTTGGGTTTAAATAGAAGAGGAAATTAAAATGATAAATAGAACAAATTAAAATGATAGGGTTAGAGAGATTGCACCAGATATTTATACATGTTTGGTCGAGCGTTAGTCTAGTCCAGTCCCCAAGATGTCTTCTTGAGAGTTTGACTATGAACTTTGAGTTTTTGAAGGTTATGCCCACGGACCTTTAAACAATATGATCTTGAAATTTTTACAGGTTTACCCTAACAAAAAATATCTTTTACCATAGGTTAAGCTAACAAACCTTCTTAGATATTTCCAGGTTGATCTCAATAACCAAAAATTGAACTTTTTCCAGAAAATCTCAATAAACCAATAGAGAGATTTTATGACTGATTTATTTCACAAAGAAAACCCAATCTTCTCGAGAGTATCACACTCCCAAAAATTAAACAAATAGCTCGGCCACTTAGAAAAATTCTTTCATACAAGCAAAGTTTCACTCACTAACACTAAGAAAATTTAGTGAAAGAAGTATTTTCTAGAGAGAGAGGGAGAGATGAATTAGAGATATAAATTCCAAAGAAAATATAAATCATTGGATAATGGTATGAAATGAAAAGGAGGGGAGCCTTCTTTATATAGGAGTTGGAAAAGTAAAAAAAAAGGAAATAATCCATGGGCGAAATTGATTAGCCAATCAATTGGCTTAAGGCCCAATCGATTGGTTTAGTCATTTTTAATCATTACCTTTCCCAACATGGAAATATCTGATATAGAGTCATTATAAGTCATTAAGATATTGTCCTAACTGTTTGTTTAATCATTTAGGCTCTATCTAATCGATTGGTAACTTCAAAAAAAGTTTTCTCAATCAATTGTACGAGTATCCAATCGATTGGTTAGTTAAAAAAATCCTTTTAAAACATTATGGACAACTTTTTAATCACATGACTTGGTTTCGAAATCATTTATGTAAAACGATTTGAAAAAGTCTTTTAAGTGTGTGTGTGTGAATTTCCTTAGAACTTAAGAATTACATTCTTACTTTTAGAAAACTCCTGCCTTTTAGGAAGACACAACTTGTTGAGCTTTCCCATTTCATCAGAAACTTCAAGATTCTTTATTGGATGAAACGATTATATAATCACTTCAATTTTGAGTCTCTTTTCTTGATGAGGTTTTGAGATATTTTACTTGTTGGTTCACCATCATTAGAGTGTTAAGAGTTGTTGCCAGCGAATATCATAACTATATACATTGTCGTCCTCAAAACTTCATAGAGGATCTTTAGCAGAGTTATCGACTTTATACCTGCAAGTACATATATCCATATTCTCCCATTTTTTATGATGATAATGCATCTCTCAGGTGAAGTGGTAAAACAAAAACATATAAATATACTTTGAGTGGTCAAACTCCTCCTCAATTAAGTAGAGAGTATATTGTACTCCTCCCGAAAGTATATTTCTCTCCCTTTGTCAAAATAAAAAAGGTGGATAAAACAATGGATTTGAGAAGTAACATATGAAAACATAAGCACATGGATCACATGGCATATAGGCATATTAATCCATGCATTATTTGTTTGATGTTCCTAGTTGAGTTCTTACGAAAAAATAGTTTTCTTTAGGAAAGGATTTTATAAAAATATATGTGAGTTGATTAAATGATGATACAAATTCAAGTACACATCCCCCTTTTTCAAAATGATATCTAATAAAGTGTTGCCTAACTTTGGTGTGTTTGTCTCAGGAGTGAAGAAATAGTTTTTGTGAGGTTTATAACACTAGTTTTGTCACATCATATTGGTACAACTCCAAGATTTACATTGTCGTCACTAAGTTGTTGTTCCATCCAAATAAATTGAGCACAACAACTACCCGCAATAATATATTTTGCCTCAGTTGTGGATAGTGTGACACCTGTTTGTTTCTTGCAATGCCATAAGATAGGAGAGTTCCCAAGTAAGTGACACATTCCACTGGTACTTTCATATCTAATATGCACCCAGCCAAATCGGAGTCAGAGTACCCAACTAAGTCGCAATCCCCTTCCTTGGGGTACAATAAACCCATTTTTTGTGTGCCAGAGATATATCATTTTTCTTAATCCGATGGAGTTCAGGTGGAATATATGGAATTTGATTATGACCAGGTTCTTCCTCTTTTACGTGAATCTCATTTTTCTTTTGGTCTGACTCTTGATTTTCCTTCAGATTTCTCTTTCCATAATACATGCACAATTAACAAATTCTACTTTTTACATGTATGAGGGATAGATTCGTCAAAGGTAACATGAACCGATTCTTTGGTTTCAGAGTTCTTTTTATTAAAGAATATAAAAGATTTTCTAGACATGGAATATCCTATGAATATGACTTCATCTTCTTTTGCATCAAATTTTTCAAGATTATCCTTCAGGATGTTAGATATAAAACATTTGCATCCCAAATCATGTAGATGAGAGATATTCAACTTTCTTACTTTGTATAGTTCATATCGTTTCTGCTTTGGATTTGTTTTATCAAGACACGATTCATAAAATAGCAAGTTGTGCTTACATCATCTACCCGGAAATATTTAGGAAGATTTGTCTCATTGAGCATCGTCCTCGCAACCTCTGCTAGAGATTTATTTTTCCTCTCTACTACCCCATTTTATTAGGGAGTTTTTGGAGTGGAATTTGTGATCCGAATACCATTATAATTACAAAAAATCGAATTTCGAATTTTGGAATTCTCCACCATGGTTACTTATGATGGATGCAATTCTTACACCTTTTTTTGTTCTGGATAATCTTGACTAGTTTTTGAAAGGCAAAATTGCATCTCTTTTCTGAGATAAGTATAATATCTAGGTATAGTGAGAATAATCATCCATAATCACAAGAGCGTAGACGTTTCCACCTAGACTTACAGATCTAGATAGGCCAAAAAGGTCTATGAAGCAGTTATAAGGGTCGATCGATAGAGATTATTTTTTTATATCTAAAATAGACCCTTACTTGCTTCCCCTTTTGGCACACATCACATAATTTTTTCTTTTCAAATTTTAAGTTTGGAAACCGTCTATGATATCCTTGCGGACCAACTTGTTCAAGTGATCTATGAGGATGTGAGCTATTCTCTTATGTCATAGTCAAGATTCATCCTTATTACTTATGAAACATTAATTCCTTGAAGGGATCTTATTTAAATTCACTATGTAGGTATTTCCACTTCTTGAGCTTGTAAGTTGAGTTTCATTTGATATAGATTTTATGACCTTGCAACCAGAAGAGTCAAACGTTACACTATTACCTTTGTCACATAATTGACTTGTACTAAGTAAGTCATTCTTAAGTTCTTTTACCAAGAGAACTTCTCCAATCGTTGGAATTAGGGACTTTCCAATGGTTCCAAAACCTATAATTTTCCCCTTATTATTGTCCCCATGGTAGAAAAATCCTCATTATTTATGAAAGAAAGTGGAGAATAAGGTTTTGTCCCTATCATATGCTTTGAACAACCACTTCTAGATACCATTTGTTGTTTGAGACTTCAAAGCATTCTTGCAGAGAAATGTTAGGTCTTAACTTTAGGTACCCATATCATCTTGGGTTCTTGGTTGTGAGTTTCGTAAACATTTTTCTTCTTTTTAAAAATATAGTCACTTCCAGGGTTAGACAAAACTTTGCTTTGTGTTCACAATGTTTGTTATAAAAGTATGAAGGAGGATGCCCTTCGTTACTTTCATCAATTATGTTCTATCAATTTCAACTACTTAATGCGACGAGTCATAAAGTAGTTATGATTAAATTCGATTGATTCACGATGCTTAACCATAATCGCGTTTAACGTAGCTTTTTTGTTAATTCGCACAACCTTTAACTGTTTGCTTAAATAAAAAAATAGGAGCGTGAATCATATAATATCAATTGTGTTTTTTCAATAGATATTTTATTTGAATATGGATCTAATCTGCTTAGGGAATTGGTAAGGTAGTAACCAACTATAGGTCGGAAATTGAACCATTAGATTAACTCGTTCATCATATTTGTATTCAAATAATTTACTTGCGATTAAAGTATCTGAAACCTTATAACCCCAATTTTCGTTTCTATCGGTTAAAATAATCAATAATTCTTGTGATACGACTCGAGTGTCACTTCCGCATACTATATTTATTAACTCATTTTTTTACTTGTGTGCGACAAAGGATCAAATATCATTGTGTAATTTAATATGTGCCATTAATTAAGAGACAAATTTATATTGATTAGTTGCTAGGAATCGAAGCGAGTCTCTTAAGGACTTTTCCCCTCAATTTTAAGTCCAAACTAGAGAATAGATAACTTCTACAAACAAAAAAAAATGGTGAACGATAAGAAATATCACATACAATTTTTTAACATTACCATTTTATATTTGAGATGCAATATCTTCTAAGAATTATTAGGAATAGGTTTTTCAATATTATCAACCTGAACAAGCAATAAATCATTGAATGTTTGTCTTAATGAAAATATTGAAAAATTGTTCCTAAAAAAATCAACTAAATCAACTAAAACAATAACCGGATAAACTAGAGTTTGATTTTGGAGAGGAATATCAAGTTTGAATGCATTAATTATCATTTTGTATGTCACTAATTATGATTTAAATAAATTGAAGTTAGTTTATATAATTGATCACCCCAGACATCTCAAAACATTTTTGTTATGGAGAAAATATATAGCATATCAAATGAGAATGTTATTTTTATATTAGATTGATAAAAATAACTATTAGTCTTTAAATTAAAAATAAATGGTTGAAATTAAAACGTTCATTTAAGGAACATGTGTATGTCTCTTTCATCATTTATTATTCATATGAAGTAGATGCACGTGTTCCTTAAATGAACTTTTTAATCTCAATCATTTTTTTATAATATAAACGCTAAAACCATTCTTATCATTTTCATATAAAAATAGCATTCTCATTATATATATATATATATATATATATATATATATATATATATATATATATATATATATATATATATATATATATATATATAAATTTACTTCAAAAGTAATTTTTTTTATTATTCAAAATCAATTCTCTAATTTAATGGTTAAATATTAATCGTTTAATTGATTATAAAAATAGAGAGAGAGAAAATTAAAATTATTAGTGATCAAAATTTTGATGGGTGCATTTCGTAATAAATTAATTTTGTTTTTTAAATTGAATATGCGGTCATAAAATTATTGACGCTAGTTTATTGGATAACTTTATTTGATTACCTATTTAGCCGTATTTGACATTTTAATCTTATGATATTAAATATTTGTAGCTAAAATGACAAATTTTCTCGTCATTAATTTAGTTATTAAAAGCGAATTTTCTATTAGCAAGTAATATCGAAAAAAGTTTGTCTACATCCATAATAAATATGATATATAAAAAATGTGTTATTTATGAGTGATATACATGAATATGTATTTGTTTTCTAATTTAGTATTGATTTTGTACACAATACTAATTGTCTTTCCGTTAGATTGTTGAATTATAATTCCTTGTATCGAAGTAGGTTGTTCGACAGAACAAGAAAGTGTCAAACCATCTAGTGTGTTGAGTTGTGTTAGTGTCAAAACATGCTGCTTCACACAAGATTTCGACTTAGACCTATTTTAGTAGTGTTTGCTATTTTGAGCTTTTATAGTTTTGGAATTTGGATTGAGGTTCAGGTTAACCTAAATCTATAAATAGAGGGAGTAACCTTTATTTTTGTAATGAGGTGAATAGAGTATTCATAACACTTGTAATTCATAGTATTTTGCAGTTGCAAAGTGAATAAGAAATTTTCCACAGTTTGTGGGCAAAGAGAAACTCTGCAGAATTCTAATTATTCTTCTCCTTCATCGTTCTTTACACTCTTTTTTTCTTCATTGTTCTTTCTTTTCATTACTATTATGTGAGTGATAACAATCTTGTTCATCAAGATTGATTGAAATTCTCCATAGATTTGAGGGGATTTCCAACATCTGGTATCAGAGCTCTGGTTCGATTCGTGAGAAGAAAATCACCATGGCAACGAATCATCCAAACAGGCATTTTCCAGCAAATCTTCTGATTCTCAAGAACAACAATTATGAGAATTAGTGCAAGCAGATAAAGGTTGTATTATGTTATAAAGATCTTTGGGATCTTGTGAAGGAAGGAGTAAGAACGCTTGTAGAAGTCGTGACGGGTCAAGAAAAGGATGCACATAAAGAATTGAAGAAGAAAGATTATAAAGTTCTCTTTATAATCCATCAATGTGTTGATGCAAATAACTTTGAAAAGGTTAGTGATACAGAGTCAGCGAAAGAAGCATGGGAAATTCTGGAGAAATCGTTTGGAGGCGCGAAAAAGGTGAAAGAGGTAAGGTTATAAACTCACAAAAGAACGTATGAATTGCTTCATATGGAAGACAATGAAAGCATAACCGATTTTTTCACCAAGGTTACGAAACTGATGAATCAAATGAACGTATGTGGAGAAGTGTTGGCATCAAGATCTGTTGTTGGAAAGATCTTGAGGTCGTTGGCTCCAAAGTTCGACCACGTGGTAGTAGCCATAGAAGAGTCGAAAGATTTGTCAAAATTGACAAAGGAAGAGCTTCAAGGGATGCTTGAATCTCATGAACAAAGAATGGTTGAAAAAGCTGCAGGAAAGTCGAAGAGTGATATGGCTTTGCAGGCCCAATCAACAAAATAAAGAAAAGGCAAAGGAAGCTGGAATGGCAATAAAGGTAGAAGAGGTTACAACAATTCGACTGGTCGAAATCAGCAAAAAGGAAACTGGTCAAATCAGAGAAAACCCTGTAACCAAAGCAACCAAAGAGGTGATGTTGCAGGTAGAGGAAAAGGTCATGGTCAAAATCCAGACAAGAGTCACATTCAGTATTACAATTTTCAAAGGTATGGTCATTATTCTAGTGATTGTCCAGAAAAGCAGAAGAATCAAGAAACTTATGCAAAGCTGGCGAAACATGAAGAAGAAGAGACGTTGCTGATGGTTACAACAAGAGATGAAGAGAGATTTAAGGACCAATGGTACTTGGACTCAGGATGCTCATCACACATGTATGGAAGAAAAGATTAGTTTGTCAACATAAAGCCTTCAATGAAGAACATGGTGAAATTTGCAAATGACAACACTCTAGCAGTTGAAGGTGTTGGTGATGTTCTGATTATGAGGAAAGACGGCAAGAGGTTAGTAATTTCAAATGTTTTGTACATAACAAGCATGAAGAGTAATTCGCTCAGCATAGGGAAGTTGGTCGAAAAGAACTACAAGGTGTCGATCGAAGACAAGATGATGAAAGTTCTTGACTCAAATAGAAGGTTGATCTTGAAGGCTCCAATGTCTCATAATAGAACATTCAAGATTGAACTAAATATGATGGAGCATAAGTTCCTTGCAATAACAACCAACAAAGATGAATGGATATGGAATTATAGACTTGACCATCTCAATTTCAAAGACATCAGATATTCGAAGAGAAGAAATATGGTTTCAGGATTACCAGAAATCGACATTCCAAACGAAGTGTGTGAAGAATGTGTGGAGGCAAAGCAGCATAAGAACAACTTCAGTAAGGATGCAGGAAGCATGTCGAAGGCAATTCTTGAAGTCATATACTATGATGTATGTGGTCCTCTCCAGGTGGATTCGATTGGAGGGAACAAATACTTTGTTACATTCATAATGATTTTAGTCGAAAATTATGGTCTTACCTGATCCATAAGAAAAGTGAAGTGATCGAGGTATTTTCTAGGTTTAAATCTATGGTTGAAAGACAGAGCGGTCGAAAGATCAAGATTTTGAGAACTGATGGTGGTGGAGAATATGTGTCAAAAGACTTCGATGCATTATGTGTGAAAGAAGGGATTGTGTATGAGGTGTTGCCACCTTACACTCCACGACAGAATGAAGTCACAGAAAGGAAGAATAGAACCATTATGAATATGGATAGAAGTATGTTGCAAGGCAAGCATCTACCCAGAGAATTATGGGGAGAAGTTGTGTCGACTACGACATATATCCTAAACAAATGTCCAACAAAGAAGCTAGAAGGAATCACTCCAGAAGAATGTTGGTCTGGTGTCAAGCCTAGCTTGATTCATCTGAGGTTGTTTGGATCTATAACACATAGACATGTGCCAGATCAGTTGAGAAGAAAACTTGATGACAAGTCCAGTCAGATGATCCTGATAGAATATCATTCGACTGAAGGATACAAGTTGTTCGACCCAGTGAATAAGCAAGTGGTGATCAGCAGGGACGTGATCATAAATGAGCTTAAGGAGTTGGATTGGACTGAGAATGTCAAGAAAGATTCAGTGAGAATCTTTTATGATGAACCAACTAGTGAAGTTGAAAGAGAAGTTCGACAGGAAGAAATCAGAGGTGAAGAAAGTACAATCAGACCTCAAAGAACAAGACACATGCCTACAAGATTGCAAGAATGTGTGATTACATCAGATGATGTGGTCGATGAAGAAGGTGAGCTGGTACATTATGCTTTCTACGCAGATGTCGAACATGTTAATGCAACTGAGGTATTGAAAGATTCGAAGTGGATGAAAGCAATGGAGAAAGAGCTAAAGTCAATCGAAGTCAACAACACTTGGTTACTTGTTGAATTACCCCAAAATAAGAAGGCAATCGATGTGAAATGGGTATACAAGGTGAAGTTGAATCCCAAAGGAGAAGTGACTCGACACAAGGAGAGACTTGTGGTGAAAGGATTTCTTTAGAAAGAAGGAATCGACTTCGACGAAGTTTTTGCACCTGTTGCTAGGATCGAAATAATCAGGTTGGTTGTTGGTCTAGCAAACATGAACAACTAGCAGATGTGTCAGATGGACGTGAAATATGCATTCCTAAATGGTCCCTTAGAAGAAGAAGTTTATGTTGCACAACCAGTTGGATTTGTAAAACATGGTCGAAGCAAGCACATCGAGATGAGATTCCATTATCTTCGAGAGCAGCTAGCAGGTGGGAAGATGAATGTCGAACACTACAGAGCTGAAAATCAGGTTGCAGACATCATGACAAAGGGAGTGCAGGTTGAAGTGTTCAAAAGACTAAGAGCTATGATGAATATAGATAGCTTAGACACAATGAATTAGGTGGTGTGTTGAATTATAATTCCTTGTGTCGAAGTAGGCTGCTCGACAGAACAAGGAAGTGTCAAACCATCTAGTGTGTTGAGTTGTGTTAGTGTCGAAGCATGTTGCTTCACACAGTATTTCGACTTATGCCTATTTTAGTAGTGTTAGCTATTTTGGACTTTTATAGTTTTGGACTTTGGATTGAGGTTCAAGTTAAGCTAAATCTATAAATAGAGGGAGTAACCCTTATTTTTGTAATGGGGTGAATAAAGTATTCATAACACTTGTAATTCACAGTATTTTACAGTTGCAAAGTGAATAAGAGTTTTCAACAGTTTGTGGGCAGATAGAAACTCTGCAGAATTCTAATTATTCTTCTCCTTCATCATTCTTTACACTTTTTTTCCTCCATTGTTCTTTATTTTCATTACTATTGTGTGGGTGATAACAATCTTGTTCGTCAAAATTGATTGAAATTCTCCATAGATTTTAGGGGATTTTCAACAAAGGTAACAATTCTTTACAATTAATACTTGACCGTTCTATTTAAAATAGTGTAGTCATTTTGTGTAATTATTCAAAAATAAAAGATATCGTTACAACTTATTTTATGTAACTTCCCTGTAATAAATATTTACTATATTACTAAAGTGTAGAACTTACTGTTGATGAATGCGAATTTTTTTCCCATAGAGTTGTGAAATGTCATAAAGAAATTATGAGTTTTGGTGGCCTACTTGATATGATATTTATGTAAGAAATTTAATGGTTTGACATTATAAGAAAATTAGTATGTTGTCAGGTTGAAATCTTAACAAAGTGAAAAATTATCTTACAATACAAAAATTTGTAAGGGGGTAAAGCACCAGAACAGACGTTATGATAACATTTTATTTGTTGGTAGTTTAACCTCTCGTAAAGTTGTCGGGAGGTTAATTTCTCGGAACATATTAGTTACATAGGCAGCAGAGTCACAGAGAGAGAAGATGACGGCTACTTTTGATGTGACATTTTTTTGCCAGGATTTAATCTCTTGTAAAGGTGTGCAAATTTTTGCTGGGGTTAAACTAGGGCTGGAAATGAACCAAACCAACTCGAAAATAGTTCGAAACTCGATTCGATAATTAATTCGTTGGACTTGGTTCATGAACCAAATGAGTCGAATTTGAGCTCAAAACTAAGTTCGTAAAATAAATGAGCTGAACTTGAGCTATGTATAGTTCAACTCGTTAGGTTCATGAGTCGACTCGGTTATATATATATATATATATATATATATATATATATATATATATATATATATATATATATATATTATATATATATATATATATATATATATATATATATATATATATATATATATATATATATATATATATATATATAATATTTTTAAATCATATATCTCAATAGTATCATTTAAAAAAATAATGTATAGATTTTAACCTTTTAACTTATCAAATTAAATATTTTAAAAAATACTTGTGACATTTTTTTATACAAAATAAAATACTTCTAACTAAAAAAAAAACATAATGCACCGTGACTTTTAATTTTAAAGTGTCATTTTAAACTACTTCTAAATTTATTTTTTAAACTACCACTTTAAAAATAATGTTTTTTAAATATTGTACCATTTATATGATTTAATTTGTATAAAGTGTTGTCCCATATAGCAGCAGATGTTCTTGCCATTCCAATATCTGCTGTGGCTTCGGAGTCAACCTTTAGGCCGGAGGGAGAGTTATCGATTCATTTCGAGCTTCTTTAAGTTCATCTAATGTCGAAGCTTTAAGTGGTGATTGGCTTCGAATATTGCATGGAATTAGGAACAAACCTAAGGTAATATGCTCTCTTTTGATTATTAAATATAATATAAACTTTTAAAAATAGCATTGATAATTTTTAAAACTAAATTCTTCTTTTTATTAATAGGTGGAGCAAGTGCAAATAGAAATTACATTACTCCCTTGATGATAAATAGAGAGCTATCAATGCAGGTGAGTGAGATTGTTGTATAATTAACTGTGTATTTAGTCTTTATTACTTGTTAGTTGTTAGCATCTCATACAATTAATAGGGTGTTTAAACCATACCAGTGTTGTAACATAAATCTAGAAATTTCATGAATTTAAAAAGAATTAATCATTTAAAGTATTGCTATTTGTTATATATGAGGAACTAGTATTGTGTTAATTGTGATATATTTAAAAGGTAGCTGCAATGTATATTAATTTGTGAGCTTTAATATGGTGTTCAAACCATACCAATGTTGTAACATAAATCTAGAAATTTCATGAATTTAAAAAGAATTGATTTAATGTACTGCTATTTGTGATATATGAAGTACTGATATTTGTGATATATTTTAAAGATACCGCTATTTGTGATATATTTAAAATGAATTTATTTATAGAAGTAATCGATTTAGCATAGCATACCATGATCATGTTGTGTTGGTATTCTGATATATGAATTTAAGTGGCTTAAAAATTATCTTCTTCCATCTTGCAGGTTATCCTTTCCTTACTAGCTATGACAGTAAATCAGTTGACAGTTGGTGTAATGAAGATTGAAGTTGAATAATCATTTTGTGATGGGAATGTATCAATTTCTAATAGTTTTTGTTGTACTCACTACGCCAAAAACTGGAATAGACAGCGCACCTTAGAGGGCGCTTTATTACAAAAGCGCTCTCTAAAGTGAAGCGAAAAAATAAGGAGCAATAGATAGCGCATTTTAGAGGGCGCTTTTGTAATAAAGCGCCCTCTAAGGTGAAGCGAAAAAATAAGGAGGAGATAGAGGGACAACAATACATGGCGCTTTTTAGAAAGCGCCCTCTAAGGTTACCCTTAGAGGGCGCTTTTAATAAAGCGCTGTTATAAGTCCATGTGCATTTCCAGCTTATAAAGCGCTTCTGGAAAGCCTTAGAGAGCGCTTCCATAAGGGCCCTCTTAGGCCCCCTTTAGAGGGCGCTTTTTTTCCACAAGCGCCCTCTAAGGTCCCCTTTAGTAAACATTAAAATTATAACATACTGTGCGTTTTGTTATTTCACTCTCTGTTATTTTCGTTCTTTTTCACGTTAGGGTTCTAAGGCGTTCTCCTTCCACCTCTGTTAGATCTACGACGTTTCCTCCTTCTACCAATCAAAGGTACACGATGCATACATTATTACTTGCACTATTGCTTTGTTTTAGCTTTGCCCCATTTCAGTTTTATGTTATTGTTGTCTATGCTACGTTTGTTTCGACCTGTAAAGTTTCAATATTCATAGTCAATTAAATAGTTTGAGTTTATTAGGCAATTGACGTTTGGTTTTTAGTGACCATGATAGCGCATGCAATGGGACTACATTACCCAGTAGTTAGGGTTATACGACCTATGAACATCTGATTTTGTGTCAACACCAGTATCATTAGAAACCTAGGTCCGAATGTGTTTGAATTCTTTATTAACAGCCAACCAGTACATAGCGTAGCTAGTAACTTAAGAAGTTTAGGTATGGATGTTATTTGATAGAGTAAATGGAGACATGAATGCCCTGCACAGAGTATCTTCTGAAATTGGTTTCTCTTCTGAAATTGTTTTTTGTTTATTCTAATTAGTAATGGATAATACATGGATGTCTTCCAATCGATTGTCGAGAGAGTACGAGAATGGGGTATCAGAATTCGTTAAGTTTTCCGTTGCGCACGCCGAAGACCCCAGTAGAATGATATGTCCTTGCTTGGGTTGTTGTTATGGGAAACGGGTTGACGCAGTTCAGTTGACATCGCATCTAACGAGGCATGGAATTGATCGAAGTTATACATGTTGGAATTTGCATGGTGAGAAAAGTAACGAGAATGTTGAACCGGGGGATAGTACGACCTATGCCTCAAACTATAGTGGCGCAGATACATACGATTGTGATCGAGTTGAAGAGATTACAGAAGCACTTGAAGGAGATCTTAAGGATTGTCCCGAAATGTTTGAGAGGTTGGTAAGTGATGCAGAGAAACCTTTGTATGATGGTTGCACTAAATTCACAAGATTGTCTGCGGTATTAAAGTTGTACAACTTAAAGGCGGGCAATGGATGGTCGGATAAAAGTTTCACAGAGTTATTATCCCTTTTGAAAGATATGCTTCCTGAGGATAATGTTCTTCCCAATCGAACATATGAGACCAAAAAGATGTTGTGCTCTATTGGCATGAGCTATGATAAGATACATGCATGTCCAAACGATTGCGTTTTGTTTCGAAATGAGTATGCATCGTTAAATGAGTGTCCTAAATGCGGTGTCTCGCGATATAAGAACAAGTTGTCTCCAGCAAAAGTCTTGTGGTATTTTCCTGTTATTCCGAGATTTAGACGCATGTTTCGTAGTGAAACCGATTCAAGACACTTGACCTGGCATGCAGATGAAAGAATTATAGATGGAAAGTATCGACATCCGGCAGATTCATCACAGTGGTTGAAAATTGATAATGATTATCCTGAATTTGGAGAAGAATCAAGAAACCTTCGCTTGGCATTATCTACTGATGGAATGAACCCACATGGTATCCAGAGTATCTCACACAATACATGGCCTGTGATTATTATGATTTATAACCTACCTCCATGGCTATGTATGAAGCGTAAGTACATGATGTTGTCTATGTTGATTTCTGGACCTAAACAACCAGGGAATGACATAGACGTCTACTTGAAGCCCTTAATCGAAGATTTAAAGATTTTGTGGGAGACCGGTGTGGAGGTTTATGATGGATATAGGAAAGAAAGTTTCAACTTGAGGGCGATGTTGTTTGGCACAATTAATGATTTTCTAGCATACAGAAATCTATCAGGGTATAGCATAAAAGGTCAATGTGCGTGTCCTATTTGTGAAGATAAAACAGATTGGAAGCGCTTGGAGTTTTGTCAGAAGAATGTCTTTCTCGGTCATCGGAGATTCTTAAATTCAAATCATCACTACCGTGGATGGAGAAAGGTGTTCAATGGAGAGACAGAACAAGGCAGAGCTCCACCTATATTGACGGGTGATCAAATTTTTGAAAAGGTGAAAGATTTGGATACTCAGTTTGGCAAGCCTTTTGCCCACACACTTGTCAAAAGTGGGTGGAAGAAGAGGTCAGTTTTTTTTGAATTGCCGTATTGGAAGTCCTTGTATGTGAGACATTTTCTTGATGTTATGCATATTGAAAAAAATGTATTTGAAAGTGTTATTGGCACGTTACTCAATATACAAGGAAAGTCTAAGGATGGCCTTAAGGCAAGAAAGGACTTGATAGCGATGGGAATAAGAACTGAATTAGGACCCTTGAAGAAAGGAAAACGAACATATCTATCGCCTGCTGCTTATACTCTATCTAGAAAGGAGAAAAAAACATTGTGTAAGTTTCTAAGTGAAGTTAAAGTTCCAGAAGGGTACTCTTCAGATATTAGAAGACTTGTGTCTATGAAAGACCTCAAGTTAAAGAGTTTAAAGACCCATGATTGCCATGTTATAATGGAACATTTTCTCCCAATAGGTATACGTTCTATTCTTCCAGAAAAAGTAAGAAGCTCTATAACTAAGTTGTGTTCTTTCTTCAAGTCAATTTGCAGTAAGGTGATCAATCCTGCGATCTTACCAATGTTGCAAAAAGAAATCGTTATTACTTTGTGTGAGCTTGAAATGTTTTTTCCTCCATCATTTTTTGACATAATGGTACATCTAGTTGTTCATCTTGTGAAAGAGACACAATTGTGTGGACCAGCTTATATGAGATGGATGTACCCTGTTGAACGTTATATGAAAATAGTAAAAGGGTACGTGAAGAACCGAAGTCGACCAGAAGGTTGTATGGTTGAAAGATACATTGTTGAAGAAGCGATTGAGTTTTCTACTGAATATTTGTCTAATGTTCAGTCAATCGGACTCCCCAAGTCTCAGCTTGTCGAAAAGAAAGAAGGAAAAAATCTAATTGGAAATAAAATCGTGGCAGTATCAAGGGTCGAACGGGATCAAGTGCATTTGTATGTTCTGCACAATGAGAATGAGGTTGAGCCGTATGTTGAAATTCACAAGGATGTTCTCCGAGGTTTAAATCCCAATAGAAATGAAAATTGGATAGTACGAGAGCACAATCGATGTTTTATATCTTGGTTTAAGGATCATATTTATTCAAAGTATTATTCAGATCCCGCTTCAATAACAGAAAGGTTGAGATGCTTAGCATATGGTCCAAGTTTCCATGTTTTTTCTTATAGCGCATACGCGATTAATGGATACACATTTTATACCAAAGAACAAGATGATAAAAGTACTATGCAGAATAGTGGTGTCATCGTGGTAGCTGAAGCAATGCACATATCAAGTGTAAAGGACTTAAACCCCAAATTTGCAAATCTGTCGTATTTTGGTGTTATCGAGCGCATTTGGGTGTTTGATTATGAGAAGTTTCAGATTCCTATATTTGGTTGCAAGTGGGTTGAAAATAATAACGACATTCGAATGGATAAGTCAGGATTTTTGCAAGTGGATCTTAATAGGGTGGGATACAAAGATGAGTCTTTTATTCTAGCCTCTCAAGCTAGACAAGTGTTCTATGTCAATGATCCGAAAAGTACGAAATGGTCTATAGTTCTTTTTTCCAACAAAGTAATTGATGAAAACACTGGAGATCAAGGTGATATTGATGTTGAGATTGAATCGTTTACCAGAAATGATCAAGATGAGAATATTATATCAAATGATTCATATATTAGAAATGATCATAATGAGGGTATTTGGATCAATCCAACCGTCCGTGTTGTTAAGAGACATGTAGAACATATTCCAACCAAGAAAAGAAAGAGAACTTAGTGAAAAAGGTACAGGTCAAATGATTTTAATTGTTTTCTTTATTACAGGTAAAATGACTTTTATGATTTTAATTGTTTTTACATTTGTCATCTGATTTTAATTGTTTTCTTTATTACAGGTAAAATGGCTATTATGAAGTCAATCATTCGTGCAAGGGGCAAGGGATACTTGAAAGTATCAATTGATATTTGTTTAGATGGAGATGTTCCATTGTCGTCAAGCCTCATTCGTGTAGATGATGATGCTGGATATTTGAAAGTATCCCTCTAGGACAATGGAACATGTCCATCTAAACAAATATCAATTCTATCTTCAAAAGATAAGGGACCAAAAATATAAGGGGATTACGCAGCAAATCGAGTCAGTTGCATAAAAAAAAAAGGTATAAACACAATTATATGATATTTATGCATAGAAAATGTTAATTCTTGATCTTATACATCACCTAACTAATTTTATGATATTTTAGGTTCATGCTATTGATATTGAACAAAAAGAGGTTGTTGCTAAGAAGACTGCTGCTAGCAAAAAAAACATACATCTCAGAGATGTTTTTGCTACTTAGTTTTATTTCTTTTTAAATTATGAATTGGTTGTATATTTAGAATCTTTAGAAGTTAAACGATTATGTATCAGTGGATTGTTGTATATGTATGGATTGTTGTATATAAGGCTTGTTGAATGCAATGTGTGAAAAAGAGCTTCAAATTATACAGTTTTGGGTGTACTGCTTCAATATACAGGTTGTCTAAAATAAATAAATAAAATATAGCGCTTTTTAAAAAAATTAAATTAAATAACCACCCACTTTAGAGGGCGCTTTCCAGTAAAAGCGCCCTCTAAACCCTTAAAAGTTTCCACTTTAGAGGGCGCTTTCCAGTAAAAGCGCCCTCTAAACCCTTAAATGTTTCCACTTTAGAGGGCGCTTTCTTTAAAAGCGCCCTCTAAAGTGGCCCTTAAAGGGCTTAAAGAGCCACTTTAGACAGCGCTTTCACCAGGAAAAAAAGCGCTGTTTTTACCTATGCCAGCGTCAGATTAGAGGGCACTTTAAAGCGCTGTTATAGGCCAAAAAAAGCGCCCTCTTTTCCCTTATTTGGCGTAGTGACTATTTTATTATATTTGTAATAGTTTTTGAGACAAACTTAAACTCAAAAAGAATAGTTTTTGAATTAGACTTTTAAATTTATCTCTTGAAAGCTTTATTTTGTTTTAATATTTTCTCTTTAAAAAGAATAATTTAAAATGTCAAATATAATAAAAAAATTTAAACTTTAAAAAATGACTTTTTAGTCCGTGAAGTAAACAAACTGAACCTAACGAACTGAACCTAACGAGTTGAACCGAGTTGTTCAAGAACTTAAAACGAGTCGAGTTCGAGCTTTAAAAAAAGTTTGTGTCGAACTCGAGTCGAGTTTCGAGCTAAACCAATTCTTATCGAGTCGGGTCGAGCTGACGACGGGTTCGACTCGGCTCGACTCATTTCCAGCCCTAGGTTAAACCCATAGTAACATTGCATGATAATTTTAATTATGTTGGGTAACTCCTCGCAAATATTAAAATATTATATAAAAAATTAATTTAATTATATTATAATAAAAATTTATTTTAAGTTTCTATAGTAATATAATTATAATAAATAAATATTATAATAAATAAATTTCAATTTAAAATTTATAAATATAAAATCTCTAATTATATAAATTTAAAACTAAATATTTCACAATTAAAATAAATAGTACAAATTTATAATAAATATATAAAATTCAAAATATCACATACTCAATCATCCGAACCCCTTCTTCATTCTTGTCTTACTCTTCTTGTCCACCAAATTCTCTATCCCCGCCATCTCCTTCAAAACTTTCATATCCACCCCTTGAAGATCGGTTCATTTGTAAATATATAATTTTTTCAAATTTTAGTGCCCGCTGATTTGTAACTCACAATGATTCCTCCAACTCCAATTGTTTTTTCCTCCTCTCATCCTCTAACTCTAAATGTTTTTCTTCATTTATTTCATTTCTGTCTGTCTTGCTGTCTCACATGCTGCCTCACTCTATGCTAAATTTCTCACACTTCCTGCCTTCAACTGTGACAATTGGTGCATGGTCAAACACATATACCATCCCTTGAAATTTGTACCCAAATGACCAACACCATAAATGCTCTCATTTTTATTCCTCCATCTAGTTACCTTTTTCCAAGTTTATGTTTGCACAATAAAATCATTTAAATAAGGACATGTCGATACTACTAATTCAGGATGCTCATATTCACTAAGTTTGAACTCTCTTTTTATATTCCTCCTGTGCATACATAAATAATTATATTTTATCAAAATTTAAATAAATTAGTTATACCAAATAATTAAATAAAATAACTAAATATAATAAAAATTTACTTAAGTTTCTTTTATAGAATGTTCATCTTCAAACCCGTCATTCTTTCTGGTATGAGTCCCCTCATGAATCTCGTTAAAAAGTGGAACATTTCTTGTCTCTTCAAACTAATTAAATGAAAGTATAATTAAAAAATAATAATTATGTTTAATTAATATAAATATCAAATAAAAACATAATTAAAAAATTATTAAATTTTCCGATCATTGTGCAACTTCTTACGACACTGATACTTCCTTGTTTGTGGTTGCAATCGTCTACTTTTTTCTGATAAGATATTCTTCTAAACTCGTCTGAATTCCAATAAACGAGTAATTCTTGGAATACTTCCTCACATATCAAGTGAGGACGTCATCCATGGATAATCCAGTCAAGTCTAACACGTCTAAGCATCAGAAAGTTGAGCTCCACATTTGTAGTAAAAGTTACACTTACCTAGGTAGTGATATCTTATATCCAAAATACACTTCTCGTGCATTGTCGTATCAATTTAAAAAATAATATTTAATAAAGTGTATTCGAGAATATTTCAATAATTATAAAATAAGTAAAACGATAATTATGTATACGAATGAATGAATTAATACCTAAAATGACTTAAATCGGTCATCTCTTTCGTCCCTTAAGAGTTTCCCATATGTCGCATAATTTTTTTTAATGTTTTTCTTGAATTAGTCCCTTATGCTTTGTGCACTACGCCTACATAGTAAGAAGCTAAAAAGAATATTTTTAATTAGTATTAATTAAAATAACAAATAAAGTATAAAATATAAAAATTAAACACTTACGATCCTCCCTTAAGCACAATGACAAATCTACCATTCATCTTCTTATATTCATGTCTAGGCCTCACCACTCTACCGGCCTTCTCAAGATCGTCGATATCAGCATCATCATTCTCCTCATGGGAAGAATGCATGGATGATGTGAAGGAGAATTGTGGTCCAAAACGCAGCGGAAATTAAAATTTTCTCCTTTAGAGATCCTTACGAATGGTCATGATCAGTGATAGAATATTTACCTCTTATGACGATTGAAACCTTTGGTGCAGATCTCTTATGACGATCAAAACCTTTGATGCAGATCCACGAAGCGATCACGAACGTTGAACGATGACAACGTCTCTACTCAGTCCACACGAACGGGTTCCTTCAATCTCAGTGCTAGCTGGTACGAATGAAGGCTTTGAGTGAGAGAGAGAGAGTGAGAGAAAACGAAAATAATGCAACCGCAAATTTTTGCTTCTGCACAAGGGTTCTATTTATAGAACCACTTGTGTGGGCTTCAAGCTAAAAGCCCACTTAAGTGTATTTTGGCCCATATCTTATGATATGCCCAAAATCACTTAAGCCCATGGTACCTTACCATATTTCGTATTCTACTCAAGTACACCGTACCTTACGATGTTCTATAATTCACTTAAGGGCATCGTACCTTACGGTATTCCTTAGTTACTCTATCTCTCATCAATCCGTCCTTTGTGTGTGACCCTGTAGGTTTTCGTGACGTTGGCAATTATATTAAATCACGCATCTAACATAATAAACAGTGAGCGGTATCTAGCAACACATCACTACTACCCAAGACACGAAAATGTCATGTGATCTGACAATTCCTTCTGTGATAATAATTATGTGTATAATTACCCTTTTGCCCTTATGTCTATATTGAACACAAGGTATAGACCGTGTCATCCTTGTCCAGTTCAATATTGGGCCCATAGACATTTATCCTGTTACGCAGGATGGGCAAATTCCATATAGGACACTCATGTCCCTCAGCATGCTTTGTGGAGTACCCATCAACTGTCTTTATGGTTATCCAGTTACGGACAACGTTGGATCAGCAATAAAGCACTCGACTCTACATCTAGGATCCATAGTGGTTTCAGGTCGAAGAGTGGAATACACTATTATCACCATGAGAATAACTTATGACACCTTGCATAACTTTCTATATAGTATTCTCATAGCGGGTCAATCCGGTATAAATATTACTCCTAATATTCATACCTATGTTTAAGACTTGATAACTCTTTATCCATGATCCATGAGATGTGATCATCAGTCTACAAACATAATAGTCTTAATGCTTTAATATTGTCCCACTTCACACTAAAGCTCGACTACGGATACTTTAGGAATAGTGTCCTTATGTTTAATGTGTTCTCATGATTAAGTCACACTTAATACATTAAACGGACTATCTATTCCAGGGACTTTATTAATCAACCATAATAAAGAAAATGCCTTTTATTAAATAATTCGATACAAGTACCAAAAAGTATTGGCCTCTAGGGCTTACACCAACATGATAAGGATGAATGTGTAGGATGTGGAGTGATAGGTCCACTGGCCTGAAAGAATGAATGTACATGTTTAATTAATTAATTATGTTTATATAAATAATAAATGAAATCATAGTTAAACATAAATAAATTTACCATTCGGCTAGATCCTCCCCACTGCATTGATGACATGGGTATAAAAGATGGTTGTGGAATGTTAGATTTGTTGAGAAACAGATGTGAGTTGTGTTAAGAAACAAGTGTGAGTTCTAAGTCTCATATTTCTTAGAAAAGTGGAGGTTGGACACTTTATAAGTAAGAGGATCCATACACCTACCACCTTAAGGTTTTGGGTGAATATGTGTTATCTCTCTCACTTGTTTGAGTGAGTCTTTGATCTTTAGGTGAGTGTTTGACCCAATGTGAATGCTTCCCCCTCATGATGACTCATCAATGATATCCGAGTCTTGTTCGAGTAAGGGATCAACTTCTTGTGTCGAAAGTCTTCTTGGTATGGTGGTCAGGCAGCGTGTCCCGTTGAAGTGCCCATGACAGGATAAGGGTGTCTTCAATGAAGGTACTAGAATGTGGATGAAAGAGCTTTTGCTTGAGGAGGATCATAGTGGATAAACTCACACTTGAGGGGGAGATTATTGAGAAACAAGTGTGAGTTGTATTAAGAAATATGTGTGAGTTCTAAGTCCCATATTGCTTAGAAAAGTGGAGGTTGAGCACTTTATAAGTAAGAGGACACGTACACCTATCACCTTAAGATTTTGGGTGAATATGTGGTGTCACTTTCACTTGTTTGGGTGATTCTTTGACCTTTAGGTTAGTGTTTGACCCAATGTGAATGTTTCCCTCTCATGATGATCCATCAAGATCCTCCCGGTTAAATAGATGACATAAGTACTAAAGGCGGTTGCAGAATGCTAGATCCTCTAGGTTGCGTTGATGACATAAGTAAGAAATCCACCTGCACAATGCTAGATCCTCTGGGCGGTCTCATGCAATGCATACATCCCATTTTTCCATGTGTACCCAAACTAGACAAGATACCATATGCAGGTAAGTCGTTAATTGCCTACATCAAAGCAGCTCGCATTACAACTTTTGTTTATGATATATATATATATATATATATATATATATATATATATGTGTGTGTGTGTGTGTGTGTGTGTGTGTGTGTGTGTGTGTGTGTGTGTGTATGTGTGTGTGTGTGTGTGTGTAATGTGTGTGTGCGTGTGTGTAGTGTGTGTGTGTGTGTGTGTGTGTAGTGTGTGTGTGTGTGTGTGTGTGTGTGTGTGTGTGTCCATTCTACAATCCACAAGCTCTTCAAATCATCAATCAAAGGTTACAAATATACATAAATTCCACTCTTGGACTCGACGGTCCTAGAATGAGGCGTGTCAAAAACATGTAAGGTTTTGTCATGCACATCTCAGGAGGGAGATTGTAAGGGGAAACAATAACAGGACAACAAGAATAGGAAATAGAAAAAGACATTTTGATTAGTCTGTTATAATGTGAATACGACTCGTTCTTGTAACACCTCAAAATTTGCCCTCCTCTCTTGGGACTAGCATAACATATTGCATATCATTTTAGGTCCTTAGGCATTGCATATTGCATATCATGTGGTCACATTGTGCAAGTCATCCTCCTAAGTCTTGATCAGAAGATGGAGAGGTTATGTGCAAGCTAGGGTTTCATTGGACTGGTCATTGATCATCTGAGGATGTGAAGGTCCAAATTAGGGTTTTATTGTTCTCAAGGAGATTGGTCTTTATCTTGTTTGAAATGATACATCATCATCATCATAGTCTTGATATCATCCAAGAAGATTCAAGTGATTGATCATATACCTTGAGATTAGGGTTTTGACCACTGGTCAACCCTAATCAGTTGCATTGGGCCAACCAGGGCATAACAAGGAGATGGGGTCTACAATGGATATGAGGATCATTTCATGATTGTATTGAGCTTATGGAGGCTAGGGTTTCACCCTTGAGCCATTTCATCAGAGAATTGGGGCTCAGATTGATCAGTGCATTGCCAAATTCATCTATCAGTTGAAAAAGTCAACTGTGGTCAACTGTGCTTGATTTTTATGGATTTGGAGGTAGGAGAGAGTTGGATACACTTCATTCATGTTGAATTAAGTTTTATTTGACATGTCAAAGCTCAAGAATGAAGAAAATAAAGTCAGGACAAAAATTGCAAAAATAGAAAGTGACTTGTAATGGAAGTTACCAAAAATGGAAAGTTTTTCATCACAAAGTTACGTGTCCAAAAAAGCTTCAAATGAAAATTTGTTCAACATGAAAGTTGTAGATCTTGGTCTCACCTTTTCAAAAAGTCCAAGAACTTGAAATTCCCATGTATGGTTGACAAGTTATGGTCCATTCATTTTCCAAAAAGGCCTATAATCAAAGTGGCATAACTTTCACATGGAGTGTCCAAAATGGATGATCTTTTTATGAGCAAACTCCATTTCACATGTACTTTCATGGTGCATAATCAAAATTCATCAAAAATGGTCAATGCAAAAGGTCAATTTTCAAGTGCAACAATTAAAATCCAAGGGCAAAATGGTCCAATTTGAGAAATACATGGAATTTTGGAATGGGACTTTTTGCAACACACTCCAAATTGCATTTAGAAGATGTTTGAGCTGTCATGAGCTGTCATGGTGTAATATTTGGCAAGGGCATTTTTGGACTTGCACTTAAGTTTCACATTACACTAATTAAACTCATTTTTGCTAATTTGTGATTAAGAGGATGATTAAGGTGAAGTATAAGATGCTAATCATAACAGAATGTTGATCATAATCACAATTCACAAGAAATCTAACTAACTTTCCCTCCATTTTCTCCAAATTCATCAAGAACTTCATCAAACTTTTTGGATCCAATCTTCACCAATTCTCAACGAAATTGCAAAATTCTTTTTGATGCATATTCCATGAACCATAAGCTCCAACTGTTTTGAGGAATTGTTGCAAGAAAGCTTCAAAATCGTGACTGTTCATGTTGAGCATAACCATGGCAAATTGAGAATTCTCACTCCTGGAGCAACCTTGGATCGAGCTAGCTGTTCTACTCAACTTCCTCAACCTTCATCTTCATCTGTTTTGGAAAATCACGCGTGGAAACAAGCTGATCAACAACTGCCATCAATCTAAGGTTAATTTTCGAATCTCATTATTGTTCAAACTATGCTAGGGCTTTTATAGATCTTTGAATGTAGATCAACATGCAAGTTGTGGTTTGTGAAATGATTGAGTGTGGAGAGAGTAATCGTGATTTTAAGTTTGATGTTCATTTCTATTTTCACTCGATCCCGTGGCTGTGTTAGGAATTAGGAGAAAATAATTACATATTCATTATCCTTGTGGAAAGACGGTTCCAACGACTATATGCTTGTGGATTTTGGTTGCAATTCGTTGTTCATGATTTTGCTGCATTTTCTGGAATTTCTTGGTGAGGAACGATGAACAACATGTGTTTGATCTTCAAATCTCCATTGCCTTGTTTGAAAGCTGTTTCCCGCGCCTGTAAGCCAATAGGAACGCGCCATAGCATCTTTTCGAAACTACGCCGTTTTGGTGAACTTCATTAAAATTGCAAAAATGCCACTGGCGCATTAAATTAATTATTATTTCATTTTCTTTTTCTTTTCTTATTTCATTTTGTTACAAGAACTTCAAAAATTCCTAGAGGCTTCAAAACACATCCAAATTTTGTGAAAATTTTTGCATTATTTTCGTGATGATGTGTAGAATTTAATGGTTATTTTTGTGGATTTTTTGCATGTGTAGAAAAATAATTGGCCTAGGGATTGATTGTATATGCTCATTTTGTACATGTCTTACCAAAACCTTCATGAAATGCTCATACTTCCAAAGAAATGAATGAAAATTTTTGTGCTTGTTCTGGACTCATTGATGGTGATTTTCATGTAGAGTTTGTGATTTTTGGATACTTGGTGATGGAGATATGATTTTTTGAATAGAGGTGTGACAATTTGTGTCACACCAAGCTAGGTCAACTTTCTGATTTTATTTTCCTGGCTTAGGAATGTTGATTTGAGCTGAAATTTTGTGTGGATGATCATTGATATGTCAAGATTACATGTGATTTTTGCTGGAATTTTTGATGGAGTTTTCTAATTGATTGATAATTTTCTTCTCTGTTGGCTCATTTTGTGACATTGTGTGACACATGTTGGCATTTTGCTTGTGAAATTGTCATATGGTATTGGATGAAGATGAAATTTGGTGTGAGCATTGTAGACACATTATAGGACATTATGGTTTTGATCCCATTCATTTCTTAATTGTTGTCACTGTTTTATGATTTATGGAAGTTAATGCTTGTTTGGATGCCTTGTTTTGGCTTGAATAAATGTGTCTGGACTTCTTGATTTTTATTGACCTACTTTCTTTTATCCAATTGAGCTAAATATTGACATGCTATACATTGAATGGGTCCTGTTTAGGTGTGAATTTTTGTGGAATTAATTGAATTGTTTTGATATGGATTTGATTGAGATAGTTCTGTTTGGTCATTTGAAGTTGCAAATTACATGATTGATGTTAAATTGTGCTTGAAATGATAATGGTGAATGGTATGAGCATGGGACCAATTGCAATTGCTTTTAATTTGTTTGAATGTGATTTTGGTTGGTTTGCACTTGCTGTTTTGATTTTTTTATCCCCCTTTGACCCTAGGCTTGGCCTAGTGGTCTAGTTTCTCACATTTGGTTTGGACTTTCAGGTTGAAATGCAAAAGGCTTAAGGAGATAAATGCAAGTTGCAAATTGAGTTTTGTGTGATGTTGTAAACTAACATTGGCTTTGTGTTGTAGGTTTGATGCTTGAGCTTGAGCTCATGGCTTGCACTTATGTGCATTAACTTGTGTTGTCTGTATAGATTGACTTTTGCTGTTTATTGTTGGTTTGTCTAAGTACTAATGATACTTGATTGATTTCAGGTACATTTAGTCGCTTACAGTTCTTTAAGAACTTGCTTGCTGCTGCTTGGTTTTTAAACCAGTTGAGGTAGACTCTCTTGTCTCCATGTAGTCTGGAAGACCTGGCTTGTTATTTAGCCAGGCTACTGTCTGAAGTCCTCCTTAAGAGGCGATGTTTGTACTTGTTTACTTTTTGTGCCAAGCAGGTAAAGACCTCTATGAGGCAATTGGCGGAACCCAAGGGATATGCAATCTATCCCCCGCTATTCTGTTGAGTCATCCCTCTGCTCACACCACTGTGTTGACGCATTGGGACATTAACCCAAGATCTTGTACTTTGTACAGTTGTGTCAGAGTCTTGAGCGTAGAAGGGTCCCTCCATTCTGGACCCACGTTCCTTTGTCTGAAGCTCTCCCTGGCCAGGGATAAGAGCTGTGAAGTCTAATCTTCACTTACCTTTCATCTGCTTCACCTTAGCCCCTCAATGGCAAGGTTAAGAGCGAACACTACCCTTGTACAGACGACTTGCTTCGGCAGTCAGACCCATTATTTGAGCCCACTTGACTGGATATAGTGTGTGCTTTGTGAATACTTGCTTGAAATGTTTGTTTTATTGCGATTGATGCTTGCATGCTTGCTTTCTTCCTGGATAGGATTAGCTTGCTGTTGTGCAAGTAGGTAGAAACCACAACATAGGGCAATGATGCATGATAACACTAGGCTCGAGTACAGCTCCCTGGTAGTGTGTCTCCCCTTGGTTTCTGGCTAGAATTTCTTTCCCTTTCAGGGGAACTACATCGCCCTGATCCTCGTTCCAGACGAGGTATGTAGGCAGGAGACCGTGCGAGGTCTCTCCGGGCACTTTTTTTCTTTTTGTGTGCGTTTGCTTGTTATCTTCTTGTGTGTCAGGATATGGACGTAAGCCCAGCGATTGGCTGTACGTATCCTGATTGTGTTTGTTTGGTTCGGAAGCCGATGTAAGTCCAGTGATTGGCATTCGGGTTCCAGGTTTGCCTGTGAGTGTGTGTGTCTTGTTTGGCGTGCGTGAGCCAAACTACGGCAGCTCTGATTCTCGTTCCAGACGAGATACGTAGGCATAGGATGCGACGTCCTATCGAGCTCTCTTTCTCTTAACCCCATCTGTGTTGTCTTCGGTGCGTGTGTGTGTGGTGTTTTAGCAACCTTTTCTTTTCTTAGAGCGTGGGTCCCGTCGAGTACGACGGACGTGAGGGGTGCTAATACCTTCCCCTTGCGTAACCGACTCCCTTACCCTTTCTATTTGGTTGCGAGACCATGCTTTTTCCAGGTTTCTCTGAGCGTTTCCTTTCCCTATCTTGGGATAAATAACGCGCAGTGGCGGCTCTGTGTTGTTTTTGTTTCAGCCCGCCGGTTGTTTTTCGCGGATGCGACAGTTCTTATCAGGCGTTCGTTGTCCATCAAACAAATTTCATAAATACCTTGAATGAAAAAGGAACATTGGATTCTCGTATTTCATGAAAACCCCGAATAATCGGTCTCGAGGCTCATGTCTCATTCTTACCAAGCATTCATCATTCGCCTAAAAAACATTCAACAAATAAAACCTATCTTTTACTCGCCTCGTGCGACCAAAAACCTTTTTACAAAGTAGCATTGTTTAGTCTATTTTAATGCGAATAAAAAGAAAGCGCTTAAGCCTCCCCCGCAATCATACAAGCCAAGGTTTAACCGTTAGAGCACTATCTAAACACTTGTTCACTAAAACAAATCAACCCACAAACACGTATTTTTCTATGCCAAACTACGAAGCTTTGAGTTCCTCATTGTACTCGAGGATATGTATGAGCGAGACCTGCAATCTTGTCAAGCGCCCTAATAAAAACATTTTTCAACCCCTTTTACACTCTTTATCACTTGAAGAAAACAATTAACATAAGCTAACAATCAATCACAATTCTAACTAAAAGGTTCTTGTCTAGTACAACTAACATGAGGGGTACTAATACCTTCCCCTAGCGTAATCGACTCCCAAACCCCAATTTGGTTGCGACAACTATCTTCATTTTCTTTCAAGGTTTTATCGATATTCTCCATTTCCTTATTTGGAATAAATAAAGTTCGGTGGCGACTTTGTTCAATCATTTTATGCGAGCGTGTGAACGCCTTGTGAAACATCATATTTTTTGAGATGCGACACTAGATAAATCTATTGTGTGGGATTGGTTCGAGGCAAGTTGAAAGGGTCTTTTAGCCTATGATTTTAGTGTTTCGATTCTTAGTCTATTAACTTGTATTAAGTAACTTTACGAATTCTGCCTATTTTATAACTTCAATTGTATTAGAGTCGAGTACCTCTTATGCTCTCTTTGTTTATAAAAAAACATATTTAGCACACATGATACTAATGTTAACTTACCAAAGTTACATGACTTGTTAGAAGATTGTAGGTCATCTTTGACTGAAGATGATTTTTTCTTCTAGAAAGGTGATTCAAATAGAATATTTTCTGTTAACTCCCATTATAGTATTGCATAAAAAGTCAGGCTCCATCAAGACATTCCTGAGGATTTATCTGTTGGTACACAAAGGTGATAAAGATGAACAGTGAACAAGAGAGAGAAGAGAGAATAATAACAAACTTCCACTACTCTTGAAATGGTTACACAAAGAATGCACACACTCACTGCAAAAAGGAATAAAGGTACAATTTGTTCACACCACTAACTTGCTTAAATACAAGTGTAACTTTAGGAGAAATACTAAAATACCCTCTAAAAAAATTTGTCAACAAGTTTATGAAAATATGAATTAATTCAAATATCATCCCTTAATTCATATTCAGCTTAACCAAAACTAACAATACCAATTCCATCCCTCAAGCGAAGAAATTGATCAGTCTTGATCGCCTTCATCAAAACATCTTCCAGTTGCTTCTGGATGCTACAGTGCATAACTTCTAACACTCCATTTTGAACCTGATTTCTCAGAAAGTGATTGTTTTTCACCAACAATCTCTAGCCTTCATATGAGAGGGTTACTTGCAGGATCGACTATAAAGTTCTGGACTTAGTGTTAAGTGTATAATGGTTTAGTGGGAAATGTCTTTGGAATGTTCAAAAAAGGGGTGAATATAACTCTTGGTGAGTTAGAAATGCAGTAAAATAAACGCAATAAAGACGAAAATCTAGTGAAAGTAAAGGCAATAAAGTAAAGACAATTTGGTAAGTTTAAATGACTAATGAATATAAATGGAAACAAATGTACATTTTTTGTAGGGAGATTAATCTTTTCTCATAAACATTTTGGTACTTCAAGTGTACTCCTACTGCAAATGCTAAAAAATTCCACCCCTTGAAATGATCCATAACACTTGCTTAAATACAAATAAAAATAATCGTCGAGAGGTTACGAACCTATCTTGAGATGACGCATGTTAGCCCACTTCTCCCATGTACATAGATAATTGCCCATGTTTCGGGCACCCACGATCACTCTTCATCATGGAGATAACCTTCGACTTCGACTGACCCTTTTGATGTCGACCCATGGATTGTCCAATTTCTCGTCGACCTCATATTTTGACTGACTCCCTAGTCGAGTATGTTTTATCTTCTTTGGCCAAAATTTGTCAGCTAACAATGATACTTAGTCTCAACATGCTTGCTTCTCCCATGCAACATTGGGTTCTTGGTAAGATTGATTGCATACTTTTTTTTAATCATCAGCTTCGGAGGTTTGTTTACTTTGATCTTCAGATCCTGCAATAAATTCAGAAGCCACATAGCTTGACATGCAGTCACAACACCTACAAAATATTCTCCTTCACATGTTGACAAAGCAACAACTGGCTTCTTCTTGGAACACCAAGAAATAAGACTTCCCAGAAACTTACACAAGTATCCAAAAGTACTTCTTGTGTCAACTCTGTCTCCACAACAATCACAACTTGAGTAACTCAGAAGTTCTGAGCCAGTTTCAGCACCAGAAGGGAACAAAACTCCATACTTCAGAGTTCCCTTTATATACCTCATAATTCTAACAACATCTTGGTAATGAGACCACTCCAGTTTACTCATAAACCTACTCACCATTCCAACTGCATAGTAAATATCAGGTCTGGTATTATACAAATACCTTAGAGACCCTACCAACTGCTTGAACATTGTCGCATCTACATCATCACCATCAGAATCAGAATCCAATTTCTGATTTGTATCAAAAGGTGTGACAACAACTTTATAATTCAGCAGCTCAAATCTCTTTAGAAGCTCAAGTTCATATTTCAGCTGATGTAAAATTATGCCTTTCTCATAGTACATAATCTTCATCCCTAGAAAGTAAACCATATTTCATAGATCGGTCATCTCAAACTCATTCATCAGCTCTTTCTTGAACTTAGCTATCCAATGTTCACAACTTCCTATTAGCAATATGTCATCAACATACAGACACACCAAAATCATATTGCCTACAAAAGTATGTTGAACATAGACACCATATTCCATCTCACATTTCTGAAATTCATGCTTCTTGAAAATGAATCAATTTTCAGATTCCAAGATTTAGAGGCTTGCTTCAGTCCATACAAAGCTTTGTGTAATCTGTACACCATCCATTCTTGATTCTTTTTCTCAAATCCAGGAGGTTGTGACACATAAACCTCTTCTTCTAATGGACCATTCAGAAATGAAGATTTCACGTCTAAATGCATCAGAGGCCAATTTCTGTTAGCAACGATCGCAATCACAACCTCATTATTTCATGTCTTGCAACAGGCGCAAACACTTCAAAGTAATCTAACCCAGGTTTCTGCAGAAAACCTCTCACAACTAACCTTGGTTTGTGTTTTCTAATTGTTCCGTCTATCTTTAGCTTCACCTTATAAACCTATCTCACGCTGATGACTTTCTTGTTCTTTGGAAGTTCTGTCAACTTCCAAGTCTAGTTTCTCTCTATAGCATCAAGTTATTATTTTATGGCCTTCAGCTATACTTTCTACTTGAGAGCTTCTTCCATACTCACGGGTTCAAATTCTACTAACATGGGACACTGAGTAACTCCCCCTTCAGAATCTACTTTGATATCTTGCAGCATGTCAAACTCTACAAACCTTCTTGAAATGTTTCAGATCCTTTGTGGCCTCTGAATTTGTTCAGAACCTTCTGATTCTGGAACAGTGTCAGATGCTGGAACTCCATAAGGTCCAACTTTAGAAGCATGAAAACCTTCAGAATCTGGAATATTCATAGAATCTGGACTACCACCAAAATCTGAATCACCATTAGATCTGGATCAGAATCATATTCTTCCTCAAAATCATTCTCTTCTTCTGATTCTGACTCACTCTCAGAATCATTTTCAGGCTCTGACTCATCTTCAAAATCAGAAGTTGACTCTGCACCGGAGTTGGATTGAGACTTTCTCCAATCCCATACTTCTGACTCTTTCACAACAACATCTCTGCTGACTTCAACCTTATTAGTGAATGGACAATAAAGCTTATAAGCACATGTATTGTGATATCCCACCAGTAACATCACCTTGCTTCTATCATCTAACTTCTTTCTACTAGCATTTGGAACGTGTTTATAACAGAAAAAACCAAATACTCTAAAATAACTCACACTTTTCTTATCTTCAGTCCACCTCTCAAAAGGAACAATTTCCTTCAGCTTCTTGGTTGGACACCTGTTAAGCACATGTGCTGTAGTGCCAACAACTTCTCCCCACAAAGTGTTAGGAAGATTCTTCTCCTTCAACATGCTCCTTGTCATATCAAGCAAATTTCAGTTTCTTTTTTCAGCAAGACCATTGTGTTGAGGAGTATATGAAGCAGTCACTTCATGCTCAATTTCATTCTCCTCACAAAACTTTCTGAATTTTGTAGAGTTATACTCACCTTCACCATCAGTTCTGAGAATCTTCAGAGTCTGACCACTCTGGTTCTCAACCTTGATTCTAAATTTCTTAAATTTAGCAAACACCGCGTCTTTGAACTTTATAAGAGATACCCATGTCATTCTTGTGAAATCATCCACAAATGACACAAAGTATTTATTCCCTCCTAGTGAAGGTTCTGGAAATGGTCCACACACATCAGAATGAACTACTCCTAAAGCATGCTTTACTCTTGAAGCTACTTTTGATGAAAATTGCAGTCTTGGTTGCTTCCCTCTCATGCACACATTGCATGACTTTTCTGGTTTCTGAATTGTAGGAATTCTAAGTACCAATTTCTTTGAATTCAGATGCCCTAAGCTTTTGAAGTTCAAATGACCAAATCTTTTGTGCCACAACTCACTCTCATTCAAAACACTTGTTGCACTAAGGCATTCAGAGTCTGGAGTTTTAAGATTCACCTTAAATGTTTTATTCCTTCCCTATTCTGACTCCATAACCAACTTCTGATTACAGTCATGCAACTTCAAAAGATTTTTCTTCATGGTAACTGAGAATCCATTTTCAATTAATTGACCTACACTCATCAAATTGCTCTTCATGCCAGGAACATACCAGACGTTCTGAATTAACACAGATTTTCCATTATTCAGAATCACTCTAACATTCCACATTCCTTCAGAATTAAAATACTTATCATCAGCACATCTGATCTTGGTCCTTTTTCCAGAGTCAAAATCAACCGGCCATTTCTTATTTCCAGTAAGATGGTTTGAACAACCAGTGTCCATATACCACCAGTCTTGTAGAGACGAAATATCAGAATCAGAAGCCATTAATAACACATGTTCATCATCAGAACTTCTGGCTATATTCGCTTCTTCTTATTTCCTCTTGTTGTTTGACCAATAATCTGCAGCGAAGTGGCCAAACTTCTTAGAACAGTAACATTGGAATTTTCTCTTGATACTTCTCATTTCCTTTCTGACTCCCAGAAGTTGGTTTCTGACTTCTGAGAGCTACCATGTCTTTTCTTGGCTTCTACCAAGACTGCTTTTGGTCTTTCTTGACAAAAGAAGCTTTCAGAGCCCGTTCTACCTCTCCCTCAGAGGTTCTTTCAGTTAGACGCAACTTTTCTGCCTCTAGACTATTTTGTAGCTCTTATATTCTCATGATGCTCAGATCCTTAGAATATTCAATTGCTACACCAATGCAATCAAACTGAGTAATAAGAGATCTAAGTACCTTCTCAATGATATTTTCTTCAGAGAGAGTTTCTCCACACGACTTCATCTCATTTGTGATCAGAATCACTCTGGAGATGTAGTCAGGTACCTTCTCATTGTTCTTCATGCTAAGATTCTCACATTGCTTACATAGAGACTGAAGCTTTACCTTCTTCACTGATGCATCACCACCGTAGCACTTCACCAATGTGTCCCATACAGCTTTCGCCGTTGTCAAATCAACGATTTTCTCAAACACGTTCACATACACACACTGATGGATGTAGAACAACACCTTCTGATCCTTCTTCCTCAGATCACGCTGAACATTTCTCTATGCATCTGTTGCAATTTCTAGAAGTGCAACCTGAACGTGACCATCGTTGATGAGATCAAGAACATCTTGAGCTCCAAACAACACGCGTATATGAATCATCCAACCGTTCCAGTTCTTACCATCGAACACTGGAAGCTTGGTGCTCCGATTACCGTTTCCGTTCATCTTCAACCTCATGCAATACACTAAGGTCTCACCTAAACACATTGTTTTCCAATCCCGCATAATCAAGATATGTGATTCTGTTACAATTCTAAACAGAAATTCAACACGAATACTCCGAACAGAAATCAATCACACAATGCCTCACCCTTTCACTTGTGTTTACCGTGGTGTTTCCCCGTGGATATGAACCGGAGCTTTGATACCAATTGTTGGTGCACACAGGTGAAAAAGATGAACAATGAACAAGGCAGAGAAGAGAGAATAATATCAAACATCCACTACTCTTGAAATGGTTACATAGAGAATGCATACATTCCCTGCAAAAATAATAAATGTACAACTTGTTCACACTACTCACTTGCTTAAATACAAGTGAAACTTTAGAAGAAATACTAAAATACCCTCTAACAAACTTTGTCAACAAATTTATGAAAATATGAATTAATTATAATATTATCTTCATCTCTGAAAATCATGTGAAGAACCAAAATTCCTCTAAAGATCAAAATCTTTGGATGAAGATTGTTTCTCAATTGATTGCCAATCAAAAATCAGTTGAAAAAAATGAACATTCTTAACAACTTCAGAGATCTTATTTGTATGCAGGGTTGTATTGAGGAAGAGAATTTAGATCATTTTCTTTTCGCTTGTCCCTTATCTTTGCATACCTGGATGGAAGTCTGCAACTGGTTGGAGCTTCAAATTAATCAATGATACATTGGCTGCAACAGTTTTTAGATTTTTCAAAGTCAGTTTAAAGAGAAAGTAAAAAATGATAAAGAGGAAATCATATAGTTTGTTGTCACTTGGAGTATTTGGATACATAGAAACAAGATCATCTTTGAAGGAGAAACCCTGAACATAAATTATATTTTGAATTATATCAAATTTTTGGTGTGGCTGTGAAATTGCACAAATAAAATTAGCAAATCGTGTTGTAACTTTATTGACTTAATAGCAGACCCTATATTGTATTTGAACATGTAATTTTGCTGGTTTAGACAAACTTGTTTTGTTGTATTTGGGCTTTAGCCCTCATGCTATTTTCTTAATACATTCTTCGATTATAAAAAATTATACATTAAAAAATATATAATATTAGATAAATCGGATAAATTTATATTTAATGTGTGTGTTTACGTTTAATGAATGAATTGTGTGTGTGCGTGTGCCCACTAATCTTTAAATTAATTATTTTATAATAAAAGTAAAAAGATATTCATATATTCAAAGTGATAGAGTATATTAATAAAAAATAATACAAACTTTGCTAAAAGTATAAAGAATTAAACTGCAAACAAATTCACAATCTCTAGATTAATAGTATAAAATGATAAATTGAAACATATATGATAATTCTTACTGATATGACAAAATTGGAGTGTCTAAAATACCTATTTGTACAAATGTGCAATGTTGAAAAAGTCAAAGACATTGATTGAACCTCTTTTATGATATGCTAATTTGAACCAAATGAATTCTAGATGAGACAAGAAAGAAATAACTACAAAGAAAAATATCACAAACAATTTTTATGATATGCTAATTTGAATAAAATACTTTATAAATTTACATAATTTTAACAATTCTCCATAATTTTTATCCAAAAAATAGATTTTGGTCAAGTCATTTTAAATTTTCTCAAAGAATTATTTTTTCTCATTAAAATGTTTCATCCAAACACACTCTTAGAATTATATTATAAGGATTTGACCGTCTTTTGGGTTATCAAAGGGATTGGTAAACACTTTGCGTTTGTATGATTCTTATATTGAGAGTTAAATAGATTGAGAAACAATTGAATAAAAAATAGAGTTTGTTCTTGGGAACTCCAAATGCTATTTTCTTGTAAGGTAATATCTTGTAACAACTTTTGAAGTATAGTAAATTGGAGAGTTGCTTTCTCCCCAGACGTAGATCATTTGATAGAACTGGATAAACAAACTTTGTGTGTTTCTTTCCTTCTTTTATCTTCTTATGTCAAGTTAATTTATTGTCTTATTGCATTAAAAGTTATTATGGCTTAAGGCCATTTATTTTGATTGACATTGTTCTTTATCCCACAAATCAAAATTCTTGGTGTGATTGAACTTTAACTACTTCTTTGGAAGTGCTTTTAATTATTCTATCAATTTCACAACAAGTGGAATCCACCGTGAAGTAAAATGGGTATTGTTTACAAGTGAGCACCATGGCTAAATAAGTGATGGAGAAATTTTTCGGAGACAACGATTTTGGATTTTGGAAAGTAAAGATGCAAGCAGTTTTAACCCAAAAGAAGTGTATTGAAGATTTTAATGGTGAGACATCGATGTCTGCACGCCTAACAAAAACATAGAAGACTAAGATTGTAGATAAGTCTAGAAATGTCATTATCTTGTGCCTCGGAACTAAAGTTCTAAGGGAATTCGCAAGGAGACGACTTTGGTTTCGATGTGGGAAAAACTTGAATCATTGTATATGACCAAGTCTTTGGCTCACATGTTGTTTCTGAAACAATAACTCTATTCATTCTAAATGATGGATAACAAATCCATAATGGATCAGTTGATAGAATTTCACAAGATTATTGATGATCTTGAGAATATTGAGGTGAAGATTGATAATGAGGATAATACACTACTCTTGTTGAGCTCATTATCCATATCCTTTGAGCACTTTAGGATGCCCTTCTTTATGGTAAAAAGGGTGCTATTACTTTGGATGAAGTCCAAACGGTTGTGAGATCATAAAAAATTTCAAAGGTGAAATATTTGAAGATTGATGATAGTGGCGAAGGCTTAAGTGTCTCAAAAGGAATAAATGAGGGTAGATGGATGTCTAAATCAAAGAGGTTTGACAAGTCAAAGGTGAAATGTTACAATTGTCAGAAAACCAGTCACTTCAAGAGGGATTGTCCCGAGAGGAAGGACAATGATGATTCTGTTTAGGTTGCACTTGCCTCAGATGATGATAGTTATGAGAGTTATGGTGCACTAGTCGTGTCGAGTTTGGAAACTGAATAAAGTTGGGTCATGGACTCAAGTTGCTCTTTTCACATGTGTCAAAGAAAAGAATACTTTGAGACTTTGAAGATAGAGCAATGCGAAGTAGTTTTACTTGGTGAAAATAAGGCATGTAAGATTCATAGTATCGGTTCATTCTGACTTAAAATGTTCGATGATCGTAAGTTTCTTCTTCACAATGTAAGGTAAGTTCAAAACTAGGTTAAAATTTGTTATCCATAATGTTTGTTGATCTAGGCTATTGTACTAGAGTTGAATGTTGGAGTGTTGAATTTTTTTGCATAATGAAGTGATCATAGCTAAAGGGTCTAAAATATATGGTCTATATATTTTAGAGAGTTCGAGTGTTGTTGTTCATTTATTATCAGCTAGTGAAAACTTTCATGACAAGAGTATTGTATGGGATTTAAGTTCAAGGCACGATGATTGCTCGGAGGCTGTTTCAGAACATGTTAATAAATTTTGCAGAAGACAAGGGATGAAAACTCATGAGACCGCTGAGTTGCCATTGATTTTTCGGGGTAACGTTGTGCCAATGCAACTTACTTGGTTGGTAGAGAGTCTCGTCAAAGGAAGAAGAGTAAAAAACAAGGGATGAAACTTTTAGAAACTATGTCGAAGAAAACTCGGTTTGAGGTGGAATTTCCGACTATGGATACTAGTAATAGTGCGGGAACTGTTACATAAACCTCTGATTATCATTTGACTTGTGATAAGGTAAGGAATGAGATTGTAACATCTCAAAGGGACGGTTGTGCTAGCATGGGTGTTATGCTTTGAATGTAGTTAAAAGGTTGCAAAATTTAGAAACATGGACCTTCAATGAGGCATTTGAAAGTAGGTGGAGTCAATGATGGTTGAAAAATCATACTTGTAGACTTGTTAGATTACCTAGGCAAAAAAAGAGGTGATTGGGAGAAAGTGGATGCAATTGGCAAGTTCAAGGTTGTTGAATAGTGTCTCAACATGGTACAAAATAGTAAGTGGTTCATGGTTAAATTAGAATTACCATTGTTTTAATTCAAGGTTGAGATTTTTGTAATATGCCTTAAAACCTCAAGTGAGAAAGAGAATGAAAAATGACATATTTCTGTACTATTAAATTTTCGGGCTTGTTTGTGGATCTATTTGTTAATGGCTCATATTTTGGCCCCGTTAATATTTTGTTAGTTATAAATATGATTTTTTTCTCTTGTTTGTGATTTATAAATACAAGTTGTATAAGGTATAAACCCTAGTGATAATAAAAGGGTAAAACTCTTTAGAATTATTTTCTAGGGTTTTTTCATTCTTTTGGGTTATCAAAGAGATTGATAAACACTTTAAATACCTTGATTTATGTGATTCTTATACTGAGAGTTACAGAGATTGGGAAACACTTGGATAGAAAATAGGATTTGTTCTTAGGAACTTCAAATCCTATTTTGTTGTAAGGTAGTCTCTTGTAACACCTTTTGGAGTATAGTTAATTGGACGTGTGCTTTCTTCCCTATATGTAAATCATTTGATAGAACTGGGTAAACAAATCTTTTGTGTTTCTTTTACTTCTTTTATCTTCTTCTGTCAAGTTAATTCACTATTTTATTATTGTGAAAATTATTATTGCTTAATACTTTTTATTTTGATTGTCACATTAAATTTTTAAGTGTGATTGAACTCTGAATACTTCTTTGAAAATACTTTTAATTTTTCTATCAATTCCACAAGAACAGTTTGAAGTAATGAACTTATTCTTGTACAAAATATATAGTCCCATATAGTCTCTCATATGTATATGTTTGGTTTTACTCTTCACTTATTAAAAAATTATATAAGTCATGACTGAATTTGAGAAGTGGAAAAGTGGACAACTACATGACTAAATAAAATTTATTAAAATATTTATCATTATTAAATTATGAAAAAATATAATCACTATTTTTTTAGTAGTATAGTAGATGAAATTTTCATCTCTTAAAGATGAATAAGAAAGATGTCATAAGCTTGAACTCATCTTGTATCTGACATCCCTGCATAACTACCCGCTAAACTGACTTGACGAGATTAACTTCTTTTTATTTTGTTACTATTGAATCATGATTAAATATACATGAGATTAACGGTTTGATATAACTGATCTTAATATTTTTTTAATTGAATTAATTGTCTTTAAAATAGATTATATTTTAAGATAAAAACTATATTTTCTATTTTAAAATAAATTTTACTCAAATTTATTATTCAACTAACTTTTATATGATTATATCATAAAGTATTTTTCCCTTTTAAGTCATTTTTAATCATAATCAAATTTATAAAATTATTTTTCAAATTTCTCCTATTAGCATATTCGATAGCAAGCATATTCAATGTAATTCAACTTAAAAGGATGTGCAACCTCCGATCTTAGTCGAGAAAGTTGTCAAAAATGTTCATAAATTATTCCTAAACATGCAATCACAAGTTGACATTCCAGGATTTTTATAACCGGTTTTCGCATCGTTATTTCTAGTCCTTTTCTCTTAGTATTTTATCATATTTTATTCGATTTACTCCCCATTACCATGTTTTATACTTTGCTTGTGTGTTCTTTCTAATTTCAGGACCTATTGAGCATGCTAGATAAAGAGGGATAAAAAACATGCAAAACAAGGCAAAACGACTAAAGACAATTTTTCTCCATATTAAAACCAGGGTGCTACTACAGCCACCCGTAGCAGCTTCTACGGGCCATAACAGCAAGGCCGATTAGGGTTTCCTTTGGTTGTTCCCCTAGTACAAAGAATAGGACCTGCTATGGGTCGTGGCGTGAGGGAGAGAAAAATATCGTTTATTTCCTTAATTAGAATGATTCTCCTTTATTGTGCCTCTTAGTGATTTGATGTAAATATGATGTAATAGTCATTGAACCAAGGATTTTGTGCAACTTATACTTTTTTCTATAAAACTCATAATTATGAGTTTTGGGATCCAAGTTGTCATACCCCAAAATTTGCCCATTAATATTTCAAGACATTTTTCAGGGCACTCCGACTCATTTTTATGACACTGATCTTAAAGGAACAAAGGCCCAGCTCATGAGTGGCCCAATCCAGAAAATGGCCCAAACTGGCCTGCTCGCTAGGCGAGCAAATCCTTCGCCTAGCGAACGATCGCTGCACGCTCGCCTAGCGAACGTTCGCTGCACGCTCGCCTAGCGAACGTTCGCTACACGCTCGTCTAGCGAAGCTGACAGATAACAGAAAATTCTGGGCTGCACTCTGAGCCCATTAGGTCATGGAAAAAAGGCATTATAAATACCACAACTCCAGTCAGAAAAAGGGAGGACGAAAAAGGACGAAAGGAGGACCCTAGCAAGCAAACCCTAGCGCTCACAGACAGGAAACCCTGAAGGAAAAGCCGGCGGCAGCAAGGTCACTTCCGCTCAATTCGATCCGCTCGGCCAATTCAAGGTTACAATTCGATTACAAACAGGTTGGCATTGCTATTACTACCTTATGTTCTTAATTTGCACATGGTATCATGATTGAATTTATGAAACTATCTTAAGTTTTACATATGAATTTAAGTATGTATGAACATCTGAATGTCTAACCACATAATCTCTGTAATGAATGCTATAAGGTGTGAAGCTTGCTGCCATTATATCGTTATTAAAACCGGAATCCGCAGCCGCTCGCTAGCACATCGCTAAGCGAGCATGCAACGAGTGTTCGCTAAGACTTCGCTAGGCGAAGCAGGAGCGAACGCGACAACAGCCGACTTTTCTGTTCTGACTTTTGCCCACCTGTCATGTTTTTATCATAGCCATGCATTGTTTATCTGACCCTACTGCTGTTCTGGTTTCTTTTGTGGTGTAATTCTCGATTGCACCCTGATTTGGTATTCTGACATGTTTGTTGAGTTTTGCAAAGGTTCACACATCGCCGGGAAAGCTAGCTAGATAGGTATTCCACTTTATTTGTGGGATGCCCTTTGTGGAGTTTCACCCTAAATTACCTAATTAATTTTAATGTATTAATTTTAATGTGGAGATCCACCCTCAATTACTTAGCTGATTTTAATGTATTGATTTTAATGTGGAGATTCATCCTAATTGCCTAATTGATTATAAAATACGGCCTTTAAATATGTGATCTTGGACCTCTCTTTGCTGCCCTACGGTATTACGGTATAACGGTCGTGTCCCGCGAATGTAGGGATACACTTAGCAAAGACCCTTCGGTTAAATCATCATAAAGTAAATCATGGTCCCTCGGATGTTGCCTTCGAAAATACGATTTTGTCCCTCGATGACCCTTCGGTGTAGCCTACGGTTAAATGATGATCGTCCCTTCGAATGCTAAGGTATCCTTACAACTGTTGCCTTCAATGACCTATCGATGACCCTACAATGACCCTTTTACATCCAAAGGATAAAACTACTTACTTCTCAATAGTAAGGACAGTTTTACCCTCATAAGGATAGGAAATGCCCATAACTACCTTAGGAAGGTATAACTCTCAATTACTGGATCATAACCTAAAACATTTTCCACCCCTCACACTTTGCAAGTCCTAGAAAATCACCACTTGGTATACATTCATACAAGAATCATTACCAAGTTATATTTTTCTAAACTGTTTTTCAAAATCAAACGAGATAAATACTTCGTATACATTCATACGAGAATCATTACAAAGTTAAACTCTCTTTTCGAAACATTTTTAAACAATTCACCAACACTTTTCAGACAAAAATATAAGTGATCCAGCAATTAAGAGCCCATGGATAACCATGGATACAAAGGGTGCTAACACCTTCCCTTTGTATAATGTACCTCCCGAACCCAAAATCTATTGAGGTCTTTCCTGTTCTTTTCCACCTTTCCTCATTGGATAAAAGAAAAGTCGGTGGCGACTCTTGCTATCCGCGACATTGCGATAAAAAGCAAAATACCCCAAGTCAGTTCACCGTATGACAGAACTGGCGACTCTGCTGGGGAAAACAAATCTCAATCTTCTGGTTGGGAGATACTGGTATCGATGACCCTTTCTTAGCCGGGGATGCTTGATTTCTGTCTGATGGTAGAAATGTTCAACAGAAGCCTGGCTGGGGGTGGAAGAGATGACCCATTTGTCTAGTAATGCCACTCTCTTCTGGGAATGACTAGCTTTGCCGGGGGATAGGATTAGCAACAGATTCATTGGAAAGCATGATTAGACCTTCTCCTCGATCCTGAAGTCTAGTAGTAATCGCTATTTCTATTTTATGCACGCATTTTTGGTAAACATCGATCATATCCAAATGCATATATTAATTCGAATTAAATCAATGGACGCTTATGCAAACAAAACAGAGAAAGTAAAACAAAAGCATTTTTTTGAAACTAAAATTATATTGATTTCGAAAGAGGGCCTATAAACAGGCAATTTGTGTACAAGGAGACAGAAATCCTAGTAAGAGGAAATTGTCAAGAAAACAAAGAGAAAGCTATGCCGAAAACGTCCTATTGACTTTAATTCCCCTACTGCCATTATGTCTTCAAGCCTCTCATCTCCTGCTGTCGGATAGAAGTGATTAGCTTGTTCAGTCCTTTGAACTTGGATGAAGCTGTCTGAGAACGGGACATAGTCATACGCTTTGATCCCTAATTTTTGCCTGGACCGCCTTTTCAGGTTTTCAATCCACCAGGATACCCCTTTTTGCCCAAGTCGCCTTTTCAGGTTTTCGACTTGCCGGGTGCACATTTTTTTATGTTTATCCCTAATTTTTGCCCGAACCTTTTTGGTTTGCCGGGATGCCCTTACTTTTGCCTAGATACATCGACCTAGCGGGTCTCTTTTATGCGTAGTATTTTTTAACTATGTCCGCGTTCACAGGATGCGGGAAGTCTTCGCCATCCATTGTAGCAAGTATCATGGCTCCACCAGAGAATACTTTCTTAACCACAAACGACCCTTCGTATGTGGGAGTCCACTTGCCTCTGGGATCACTTTGTGGTAGAATGATACGCTTGATCACCAAGTCACCAGTTTGATACACCCGTCTTTTGACTCTTTTGTTAAATGCCTGGGTCATGCGCTTCTGATATATCTGCCCATGACAAACAGCCGCAAGTCTCTTCTCATCAATCAAATTTATCTGATCGAGTCGAGTCTGAATCCATTCATCTTCATCTAAGCCCGCCTCTTTCATGATTCTTAGAGAGGGAATCTGGATTTCCACTGGTAAAACGGCTTCCATTCCATAGACTAAAGAGAACGGAGTTGCCCCTGTCGAAGTGCGCACTGAAGTGCGATAACCATGGAGAGCAAATGGTAACATCTCATGCCAGTCTTTGTATGTTACTGTCATCTTTTGTATGATCTTAATATTCTTATTAGCAGCCTCCACGGCGCCGTTCATCTTTGGCCGGTACGGAGAAGAGTTATGGTGTTTTATTTTGAACTGCGTGCAGAGTTCAGTAATCATCTTGTTGTTCAAGTTAGTACCATTGTCAGTGATAATTCTTTCAGGGATGCCATACCGACAGATGAGATTATTCTTGATGAATCGTGCCACCACATTCTTGGTGACAGAAGCAAATGAGGCTGCCTCTACCCACTTTGTAAAGTAATCTATAGCAACAAGGATGAAACGATGTCCGTTAGAAGCAGTAGGTTTAATCTCTCCAATCATATCGATGCCCCATATTGCAAAGGGCCAAGGTGCTGTCAACACGTTCAATGGAGCAGGAGGCACATGTACTTTGTCCGCATAGATTTGGCACTTGTGACAGGTTCTGGAGTGATGGTGGCAATCAGCTTCCATGGTAGACCAATAATACCCTGATCTCAGAATCTTCTTGGCCATTGTATGTCCACTAGAATGAGTCCCAAAAATACCGTCATGCATGTCTTCCATAATCTTTTCTGCTTCTTTTTTATCCACACAGCGAAGCAAAGTTGAGTCATGATTACGTTTGTATAATACTCCATTACTCAGAAAGAACTTAGCGGAGAACTTCCTCAGGAATTTTCTGTCATTGATGGATGCCCCTTCAGGGTATTCCTGAGCTTCTAAATATCTTTTTACTTCGTGGAACCAAGGTTTCTCTTCTACTTCAGCAGCGTTAAGTTCATAACAATATGCTGGTTCATCTAGTCGTTCAATGGTGATCCTGGGAGCTTCATTGTCCCATCTGACTCTGAACATAGATGACATGGTAGCCAATGCGTCTGCCAACTGATTCTCTTCTCGTGGGATATGTTCGAATGTAATCTCTTCAAAGTATGGGATTAATGTCAACACCCGCTCTCGATAAGGGATGAGATTCGGATGTTTAGTGTCCCATTCTCCTTTGATCTGACTGACTACTAGGGCCGAGTCTCCATACACCCTCAAAAACTTGATTCTCAGGTCTATAGCAGCCTTAAGTCCCAAAATACATGCTTCATACTCAGCCATATTGTTGGTGCAATCAAAGCATAGTCTGGCAGTGAAGGGCGTATGGCGACCCCGGGGAGATATAATTACAACACCAACACCGTTACCCAATGCATTAGAAGATCCATCGAAAACCATAGTCCATCGGGATCCAAGTTCGGATCTTTCATCCGGTCCATGTTCTTCCTGATCAGTAACAAGCATGACATCTTCATCCGGGAACTCAAAATTCATAGATTGGTAATCATTCACCGCTTGATGAGCCAAATGATCGGCTAGCACGCTTCCTTTGATTGCTTTCTGGGTAGTATACTGGATGTCATACTCTGTTAAAATCATCTGCCGTCTCGCTATCCTTCCGGAGAGGGCAGGTTTCTCGAATATGTATTTGATGGGATCCATCTTAGAAATCAACAAAGTGGTATGATTCAACATATACTGTCTTAGTCGGCGAGCAGCCCAGGCCAAGGCACAACAAGTTTTCTCGAGCAGTGAGTATCTTGTTTCACAGTCGGTAAACTTTTTGCTAAGGTAGTATATGGCATGCTCTTTTCGGCCAGACTCGTCATGTTGTCCCAACACACACCCCATTGAATTTTCTAACACGGTCAAATACATGATTAAAGGTCTTCCTTCAACTGGTGGCATCAGAATGGGAGGTTTTTGAAGATACTCCTTGATTTTGTCGAAAGCTTCTTGACATTCATCATTCCATCTCATCTCTTGATTTTTCCTCAGTAGTTTGAAGAGGGGTTTGCAGGTAGCAGTCAAGTGGGAGATAAATCGGGCAATATAATTCAAACGTCCCAAGAAACCTCTGACCTCTTTATCTGTACGGGGAACTGGCATTTCTTGAATAGCCCTCACCTTAGCCGGGTCAACCTCAATCCCTTTACCACTGACAATAAAGCCCAAGAGTTTGCCGGATCTTACTCCAAAGGTGCATTTGTTCGGGTTCAACCTCAACTTGTATTTCTTCAACCTCTCGAACAGTTTGTATAAATGATCGAGATGCTCTCCCTCAGTATGAGATCTGGCTATCATGTCATCCACATACACTTCTATTTCATGATGGATCATATCATGGAACAAACCACCATAGCACGCTGGTACGTTGCCCCTGCATTCTTTAAACCAAATGGCATTACTTTATAACAGAACGTGCCCCATTGCGTTACAAACGTAGTTTTCTCCATGTCCTCAGGCGCCATCTTAATCTGGTTATAACCTGAGAATCCATCCATGAATGAGAATACCTTGTGTTGAGCGGTGTTATCTACCAGAACATCAATGTGCGGAAGTGGAAAGTCGTCTTTGGGACTCGCTTTATTCAAATCTCTGTAGTCTACACACATTCGCACCTTGCCATCCTTCTTCGGCACTGGTACCACATTAGCAACCCATTGAGGATAAGAAGTAACAGCCAGAAAACCTACATCAAATTGTTTCATAACCTCGGCTTTGATTTTCTCAGACATTTCAGGACGCATGCGACGAACCTTTTGCTTAACAGGACGACAATCTTCCCTCGTTGGCAGCCGATGTACTACTATATCAGTATCCAGTCCTGGCATGTCGTCATAAGACCAAGCAAAAATCTCTACATAGTCATGTAACATCTGAATCAACCTTCTTTTGACACTGTTTTCCAAGCCTGCTCCTATTTTGACTTCTTTCTTGTCTACTTCGGTACCCAGATTTACAATCTCAACTGACTCCTCGTGCGGCTGTATAGTCCTCTCTTCCTGCAGTAACAGTCTGGCAAGTTCTCCAGGTACTTCACAATCTTCCACCCTTCCATCCTCGGCTTGGTAGATCGGATTTTCAAAGTCATAATGAACAGTAGTAGAACTATTATCAACAGGATCCAGAGTGGGTATGGATCTGCAATTCGTTACGTGAGTGTGTGTAAGAAAACATAGCTTGTTTGGAAGATGACAGAAAAGACAAAGAGCGCAATATTTGAATGCAAAAAATCCATTGATTTATTGAATATGAATATGCTTATGAAAATGACAAAACCCTTAACAAATTAGCTATTGTGCCCCGGGCATAGACACAACGCTTGGAGAAGTTCAATTGTAAAAAAAACAAAAATTTGCAACACCAAAATAGACAATAACAATTACTCCTGACTAAAGGAAATCGGGATAGTGTCTTCAGCCTTCCAATTATTGAGTCCGTCGCCAATTGTTGGGAAAATCCAGCTATCCAGGTCGCAATCGCTGTCAGCGTCTTCTACAGCATTAATTTGACTCTTGGCTACCTTCTCAGAGCTAAACCCCAGGCCAAATTTGTCAGACTTGTACGGTACGTCGATCAGTTGACCCCAGCCAGTACAACCACCATCTTCAACCACAGCTTGAGCGTCCTTCAGGGAAATCATAGCAGGAGGAGTCCGAATAACCTTGGGCACACCGGAAGTTGGCTTAAGGACAGGATTGGTCGGAGGAACTACTTCAAATGACTGACAAGGAGTCTCAATGAATTCACCATCCATCTCGACGTATCTGAAGGCATGCACACTACTGACAATGTACTCTTCTTCTCCACACACGGTGACAATTTTGCCCTCTGTGGGATACCTCAGCTTTTGATGGAGAGACGAAGCTACAGCACCTGACCCATGAATCCAAGGGCGTCCCAGTAAGCAGGAATAGGCAGGACGAATGTTCATTACATGGAAGGTAGTATTGAAGACTTGAGGTCCTATCTTGATAGGGAGGACTACTTCGCCATGGACAACACTCTTCGCACCATCGTAAGCACGTACCACAATGTCACTAGGTTTCAGTTCGATGCTTTTACAGTCCAGCTTATCCAGCACAGCTGTTGGCAGCACATTCAAGGAAGAGCCATTATCGATCAACACATGAGACAAAGTGATTCCCCTACACTCAATGGAGATATGCAGGGCTTTATTGTGATTCTTTCCTGCTGGTGTCAGGTCAGCATCGGAAAAGCCTAGGCCATTGTCAACAGCCAAGTGAGCAACATAATTTTCGAACTGATCGACAGATGTTTCCTGAGGCACATGAGCAGTCTTCAAGAATTTTATCAATGCATTGGCATGAGATTCAGAAGATAACAGCAAGGATAACATTGAGATCTTAGACGGGGTATGCCCCAACTGTTCTACCACATCGAAATCACTCTTGCGGATGATTTTCAGCACTTCTTCCATTTCCTGTTTGGCAACATCTTCGGGAGTAACTTCGACCGGTGTCTCTGACTGAGAAGGATTGACTGGTGCCTTTCCTCGAGTTTCAAGGACAGGAGGTGAGATTTCTGGAGAGAAGATCCTTCCACTTCGAGTAATTTTACTAGTCCCAACGATGCCATTAGGATTAGTAGAATTGTCAATTTGCTTTACGCCATGGACGTAAACATTACCGTCATAATTCCACGGAATAGCTTTGCTTGAGGAATACGGGATTGGGCCAGGTGCAGTAATGATTAGGGGAGCTACCCTGGGCTCAACAGTAATCTTCACAGGCGCCCTAGTAGCGGTAATCTTCACTGGAACTTTGGACCTAGCAATCACAGATATTTCTTCAATAGGGTTTTCCGCCTTAGGAATCTTTTCGAAGAGAACTGCACGATCATCCATCAGCCGTTGAATACCGTTCTTCAATTCCCAACAATCATCTGGTTGGAATATACAGAGATTGCAATCTTCAGCACAACCTGGAAATAAACCAGCTTGCAATAAATTCCTCTTTATGATCGGGAGAGGAGATGTTAAGTCCTTCACATTGGAAACGTGATCGTCGTCATCCACGGCATTAACCGTCTTGTCATGATTAGGCATAGGAGCAGTGATGACATTAGGGGTCTCCGGAGGCTCAAACTCAATTTCTCCAGCTTCGATCATATCCTGAATCTTATTCTTCAATGACCAGCAATCGTTTGTATCATGCCCGGGGCTATCGGAGTGATATGCACACCTGGCATTAGGGTTATAACGAGAAGAAGTAGTGTTGGGATTCGTAGGAGGATCTCTGAGGGTGATCAAATTTGCCTTTAGCATTCCCTGCAGTGCCTGTGCCAAGGTCATATTGATCCTGGTAAACTGCCTTCTTGGCCTGTCTTGTTTGGGCTGGAAGTTTTGAGATGGTGGTGCTGCAATCGTAACTGCTCCGATGTCATGGTCACGGTTTTTCTTGTTACGACCCTTTTGACCGTACACAGCATTTGATTCATTCCTCCCCTGATAGGACCTTTTGGTGCTTGCAGAGGCAGCCGCCTGTATCTTTCCACTTCGGATGCCGCTTTCAACACGTTCACCTGTCAATATAAGTTCAGTGAAACCTGATGAAGAACTTCCCAGTAGATGGCTGTAGAATGGGCCGGTCAGTGTGCCCATGAACATATCCACCAATTCTCTGTCAGTCATAGGGGGTTTGACTCTGCCAGCCAAATCTCTCCACTTTTGAGCATATTCTTTAAAGCTTTCTTTAGGTCCCATAGTCATATTCTGCAGCTGTAGCCGGGTAGGCGCTAGTTCAGAGTTATACTGGTACTGTTTATAGAAAGCTGTTGCTAAATCAGTCCAGGTGCGGATGTCAGAGCTCTCGAGCTGATAATACCATTCCAGCTGTGTGCCAGACAGGCTCTCTTGGAAGAAATGGATCCATAGCTTCCTGTCAGTGGTATGCGGCTGAATCTTTCTCACATAAGCTCTCAGATGCATCTGAGGACAGGACGCACCATCGTACTTAGTGAAAGTGGGGATTTTGAATTTGTGAGGAATGGTCACATCGGAGACCAGACCCAAACTTTCGAAATCCAGACCGGGCGCCTTCTGACCCTCCATAGCTAGCATACGTTCTTCCAGCAACTTGTACTTATCATCTCTTGGAGAGTACTGTTCGTTTTCATAATCTTCATCGTCGTCCTCAGGGTTGAAGAGATCGACATTCTCCTCTTCTGAATCATTCTCTGTCTCCTCTTCTGGACCATTCGGGATCCCAAACTTGACTCCTGCAGCCTGTCCTTTACGCCTTCTTCCCGGGTTAATGAAACTCACAGCTTTCTTGTCTTTCTTCTTTTCGAGCAAAAGAGCCTTCAGTTCCTCCTGCCCCTTGGATAAGCTTAGCATCATCTCCTTGAATTGAGCATTCTGAGTCTGGAGATCTTTGACAGTTTGTTCGAGATCCATTTTTCTGTTTGCAATGAAGACCGTGAGAACATTGAACTTGTAGAATACCTGTTATGCAGTGTTATGTTATGTTATGCAATGCATGAAATGTTTTCAAGGACTTTTGGAATTTAACTTTGCGTAAATCACCAACAAGAGAGAAATGTTTATTGCTAATTTCTTTGATCAATGTTCATTACAAAAGGAATAATAATAAAAATACAATGAAAGCTCAAGTCTCCCAGGGGCGACTTCTTTTTGGGCGAAGATACGCATTGAGTCTTCGTTCCTCATTAAGCTGACTGGTAAGTTCTAACACTTTCTTCCTTTCTGCGACGAACTGAGTCTCGAAAGTATCCCTTTCTTCTCTCAACTGGATCCAGGATCTCTTTAGTTCCTCAACGTTGGTAGGCATATCTGGATAAGGAATGATCTGAGGAGCACCTCCTTCAGCTTCAGGTTCGACAATCTGAGGTCCGATTGCAAGATATGGCATGACAAGTTCACGAGCTCTGGCGCGTACCCATCTGAGATAAGGTTCCATAGGAATAGAATTTTTCTGTCCTAACGTACCTCTCTTCACCATGCCCCAAGCTCGTACAAATCTTTGACGGAGGCCTTGGGAATCGTTGTCATAGTCGAACATGATGCCTTCGATGATCATTTCATGTGGACCATCTCTTCGAGCACAACCAAACTGTCGCAGAGCTAAAGCAGGATTATAAGTAATACCTCCTCTTATTCCTAGGAGTGGTACATTAGGGAACTCGCCACAACGGTCAATGATGGTAACATTTTCCTTGAACTGAGGACACCAACAGATGTCTGGGTGGGAGAGCGACATTATCCTTTGAGACCATTTCAAATTCTGCTCGTTCTTCAAGACTGATTGAGGAAGGTGCGAAATAAACCACCTAGACAACAAAGGTATGCAGCACATGAGAGTCCCTTGCTTCTTCATGGTACGAGTGTGGAGGGAATGCAAAATGTCTCCCAGCAAGGTAGGTACAGGGTTATGAGTGAGAAATATCTTAATAGCATTCATGTCTATGAATTGGTCTGGATTAGGGAATAACACCAAGCCATAGATTAGCAATGCCAGGATGTCTTCGAAAGCACGGACATTCATAACTTTTAAGAATTCTCGGGCCTTATTTGTCAGGAATTTGGCAAGTAAACCCTTAACTCCACTCCTTGTTACCCAATTAGCTTCAATGTCGGACTTCGTCATGTGTAAAGCTGCGGCAACTTCTTCAGACTTCGGAACCTTTTCTAAACCACTGAACGGTAGTTGATCAAGGATAGGTATCCCAAGCAGTCTGGAGAATTCTTCCAATGTGGGTACCAACTGATAATCTGGGAATGTGAAGCAATGATGTTTAGGGTCGAAGAACTGGAATAAAACTCTCATCATATCTTCTTTGAACCCAGTGGTAACTAAATTGAGAAGAGAACCATGTCTCTTGATGAACTGCGCATGATTGGAAAGTTCTGACACTAAGTTCTTGAGTTGAGGAGAGATTGCTACAAGATTAATCCGGATGGTCTTCCTGGGAGCCATAGCCTTACAAAACAGAGCTAAGTTAAATCCCTAAGTCCTTGAAATGATGTTATGATGTTATGATGTTAAGTAAATAACACGCACAAGCAAGTCACACAATAATCATTCCTAAGTTTTGAGGCTTGCATGAGTTCCATAGGTAAGTACCCTCCCCACTGAAGTTTGGTTGGTTCAACCTGTCCTAGAATAGTAACCGGGTTCTAGAAGGATCTCAAATCATCGACCTTTCTTTAAGTCCACTTCAGTGCAACACCAAGTGGTTGACCAAAGCTTCCCTAAAGTCCAATCTCAAAGAGTGTAGTATCGAGTATCAACCAACCCCAGTCGGAACCGAAGTCACTTATCTCACTACTTTCTAAGGGCTAGGATGAGTCAATTAGGGTTCTAAAGGTCTGGTTAATGCTTTGATGACACCACGCGAATGCCAAATTTTTCCTCAAGTAAACATGAGGAACATCAGGACATCCAAAGTGTCACATTAACCATAGCCATCATTTTAACCATTCCGGTATACGCCGGATAGTCGCGATGATCTATTGCTACTTACCTAAGGTACACTAGATCCGGGTGTAGGATCTTTCACTCAAGAATACCCAAGCAATCCCTTAAAAGTAAATCAGACAATTTTAAATAAGTGATCTTGTTTTTTAAGGTAACCTCTCTTGTAATCGTCCCCAGCAGAGTCGCCAGTTCTGTCATACGGTGAACTGACTTTAATGTGTTTTTAATCGCAATGTCGCGGTTAGCAAGAGTCGCCACCGACTTTTCTTTTATCCAATAAGGAAAGGTGGAAAAGAACAGGAAAGACCTTAATTTAGATTCTTAGGTTCGGGAGGTACATTATACAAAGGGAAGGTGTTAGCACCCTTTGTATCCATGGTTATCCATGGGCTCTTAATTGCTCAATCATTTATGTTTTTCTCGTTTGAACAAGTGTTTGAAAAATGTGTAGAAAATGTTTTGAAAAGGAGAATTTAACTTTGTAATGATTCTTGTATGAATGTATACAAAGTGGTTATCTCGTTTAGTTTTGAAAGTTGTTTAGAAAAATATAACTCGGCAATGATTCTAGTACGAATGTATGCCAAGTGGTGATTTTCTAAAAAAAGATGTTTGGAAATGTGTGAGGTGTGAAAAGTATTTTAGGTTATGAATGAGCAATTAAGGGTTATACCTGTCCGAGGTCTTTCCGGGCACTTCCTATCCTTATGAGGGTAAAACTGTCCTTACTATTGAGAAGTAAGTAGTTTTGTCCTTTGGATGTAAGAGGGTCATCGAAGGGTCATTGATTGGTCATTGAAGGCAACAGTTGTGAGGATACCTTAGCATTCGAAGGGACTATCATCATTTAACCGTAGGCTACACCGAAGGGTCATCGAGGGACAAAGGCAACATTCGAGGGACTATGATGATTTAACCGAAGGGTCTTTGCTAAGTGCATCCCCACATTCGCGGGACATGACCGTAATACCGTAATCGGAGGGTAACAAAGAGAGGTCCAAGATCACTTATTTAAAGGCAAAGTTTTACAATTAATTAGGTAATCGCAATCAAGTAAGTAATTAGGTCCACATTAAAATTAATACATTAAGATCGATTAAGCCATTAGGATGGATCTTCGCCATGAAATTAATACATTAAAACCAATTGAGTAATTCTGGGTGAATCTCCATAAGGGTACCCCACACGTGAAGTGGAATACCTAGCCGGCTGTTTCTTCGGGAGTATGTAAGCCTTTACACAATTCAACACACGGGTTAGAGCATCGAGATAAAGTACACTTTGAAAATTGCACCATAAAAATGAACACAACAGTCATAAACTCAGGCCGAATGATGCAGAATTGTAATAAATCTTGGTTAGATGGACATAAGGCAGAATAGAAAAGAAACAAAACAGCTACTGTCCCGTTCGCTCCTGCTTCGCCTAGCGAAGGCTTAGCGAGTGCTCGCTACAGGCTCGCTTAGCGATGTGCTAGCGAGCGGCGACAGATTTTGAGTTTGACAGCAGCATGGTCTCCGGAACCCTGACCTTCATGGCATTTAATTATAGGAATAACATGGACAAACATTCAGGATATTCAGGCATACTTAAATTCATACATGAAATCATATTACATACACGAAAGTTTAATCATGATGCCTTATATATGTAAAGATTATCGATTAAAATCATAAAACATTAGTGATACGCAAACCTGTTTGTGGCGGAGCTACGATGTTGACGGGACTGATCACTCTTGGTATCGGATGGAGTTGGGCGGCGGTAGCTTCAGATGAGCGGCCTTCAGGGTTTCTTCACTCGGAATACTCTAAGTTGAGCTCCAGGGTTACTGTGCCAGGGTTTCCGTCCGTCTTCGTCTGTCTTCGTCTCCCCCCTTTTCGTGACTGAAGCTTGGCTATTTATAATGCTCCTGTTGTGACCTAATGGGCTCAGAATGAAGCCCGAAAATTCTGATGTTCGCAAGCTTCGCTAGGCGAGCGTGTAGCGAAGGTTCGCTAGGCGAGCGTGTAGCGAAGGTTCGCTAGGCGAAGGAGTTGCTCGCCTAGCGAGCAGGCCAGTTTGGGCCATTTTCTGGATTGGGTCTGTAGTGAGTTGGGCTTTTGTTCCTTTAAGGTCAGTGCCTTGCAGAATAAGTTGGGGTGCTTCGAGAAATGTTTTGCAAGATTAATGGGCAAATTTTGGGGTATGACACAAGTTTTATTCCATAAAGTTTCTATGTATTCTTATTTTCCTTTTCTCTGTACACAAGTCTCCAAGGGAGAAAGATTGGATCATAACTTAATCTAAAACTAGGTTTTCTTATTCATTCTTATTCAATTGTTCATCTATTATAATTGTTTGATATGAATCAGATGTTGAATACCGATTTGATTATGTTTGTCCTCACCGTGAGTGAGTAGTCCATTAGGGACTATGGGTTATGTGGATTATCTTATGACCTCTTGTATGATCTGTCACTATTGATTACGAGAATTTTAATTTCAACTTATTTTATAATCTGAGTTCATGTATTCTAACTCCGTTACAAAAGTAAGGTGTTCTCAGGTATTGGCTGTAGTATGAAAAGATATATGTTGATACCGGGGTGCATATTTTTAAACAATAAAGTCCAAAACAGCGAAAGCGCTTGGACAAATTTGAGAAAAAGTAACGAGTCATCGATGAATAATCCAGCTGTGCGAAAGTAGACGAATTATTCATCGTCGATAGGGCGTTGTGGTGGAGAAAACAGGTATTGCCCATATTTATCTATTTTCTATAATTTATGCGGAATTCTCTTAATAGAAGTAACATGGATCGTGCGATTGTGTTAGAGTAAGAACCATAACCCCAACTCATGCTTGCGTCAATTGAGATTTAAGTGATTTTACAAATAGATTGTTTTTATTTTAAGTGTTTTTTCATTTAAGTTGTTTTACCCAAATCCATATTTTCAACTTCTCTAGATATACACCGATAGGACGGAATTCGGTACTTAAGCCACTGGTTTATGTGGTTCGAAATCTTTTACTACTTCACACAGCCGTGCACTTGCAGTTGCATCAAGTTTTTGGCCTCATTGTCAGGAACCAATTATATCTAATATTGAATTATCGTTTGATCATCGCATAGACTAGAGATTATTTTTATATTTATTTTACTTTGTTTGTTTGATGTGGTTCTCGCTGCTCTTGTATGCGAAGAACTAGTTCTGTTGGAAACTTAGTTGAGCCTGTAGACAAAATAGAGCGTTTCTTACTCGAGAGACACCGAAATATTAGATTTTAACCTATGGATGATCCAGTTGATACTAATCCTCTTAAGGATTATGCGATTCCCACTAAAGAGGAACCACATTGCAGTATTGTGCACCCGCCGACTGCGGCTAATAATTTTGAATTAAAACCTTATTTAATTGGTATGGTGCAGCAAAACCAATTTGTCGGGTTACCTTCGGAAAATCCGAATCTTCATCTTTCTATCTTTGTTGACAACTGTGGTACTGTTAAGGCCAATGATGTTGACAAAAATGACATCCGCCTTCATTTGTTTTCCTTTTGTTTAAGAGACCATGCGTGAGCTTGGCTTCAATTCTCGCCCGCCGATTCTATTACTTCCTGGGCCCAATTGAAAGCAGTTTTTCTTGCATGGTACTTCCTGCCAAGAAAAATGGCCCAAGTTAGGAATGAGATTAACAACTTTAGGCAAGAAGATGGGGAATCCTTATTGTCACGCTGGGAAAATACCCAAGCACATTGCAAGCTCGAAATACAACAGAGTCGCCATTGAATTTTATTTATTCTAAGAGAAAGGTAAAATATCAATAAAATCCAAAGGGAAAAGAAAAAGGGTAAGGAAGTTGGTTATGCAAGGGGAAGATATTAGCACTCCTCATATCCGTTGTACTCAACGAGAACCACTGATCAGTGCATTTTGATACATATTCTTCTAGTATTCTACTTAGACAACTCTATAGTTTATTCTATTATTTTTACTATTTTAGTGTGTTTTTATATTTAAGTTTATTTTTGGTTTTATTTTATTTTCGTACTTTATTTTCAGCATAAATAGTTATTTGATACCTTGTTACTATGCAGATCATAACGTGAGCTACGAGGATCAGATTGATGCCTTCTAATATGATTTGGAAAACTGAGAGGATAAGATAAAAGTTTCATGTTGAAGTCAGAAACTGATTCAGAGTGAAGAATAGTCAAATAATTCGTTTTATTTCCAAACTTAAGAAAATACTTAGTTTTTGCGCTGATTTTGTATTTTTTCGGGTTGGTTCCTATTAGACCCAAATTCCCTTGCTCTATTTAAACAACTTAGTAGTTATATGATTGTGAGGAGTCATAATTCATGAAATAGAGAATATGGCATATGAATACCATGAAGAGCTAATTCCCAAAAAGTTGATCTGCTGTATTCGAAATCCACTTTGAGGTTTTTATTAATTTCAGTTTAATTTTGATTCCTTTTCAATTCTTCCTATAAACTCGTTTGTTTAATTCGATTACTTTCGTTTTCTTAATTCGATTGTTTCTTATAGGATAGAGTTGATTAAATTTAATTGTTTGTATGATCCTTAACTATAATCACGTTAACTTAGCTTTTTCGTTATCATGTTTGATTAAGTCGCGTTTGTTTAATTCGCGTCTGCTTAAATCTGTTTTCTTAATTCAAAAATTAGGAACATACATCATATAATACCAATTGCGCTTATCAGTGGGTATTGTAATCGAATGGGATTGAATCCACTAGGGAATTGAAATTATAAGAATCGATGATAAGTCGGAAATCAATACAATAGATTAACTTATTTATCAATTTTTCTTTTACCTCTAATCATCTTCGATTTAGGTTTTGAACCTTAAAAACCCCCTTCTTTTCATTCGTTTGATTATAATATTCAAGAGTCCTTGTGATACGACATTCGAGTGTCGCTTCTGTTTAACTACACTTTTAAACTCGTTTTTGAGCCATGTGCGACAGCAGATCAAATTGGCGTCGTTGCCGGTGACTCTTGTAGATTTTAACCATTATTATAGTCTAACCATTATTATAGTCATATGTGTTGTGTTTTAGCATTTTTTTGCCCTAACTTTCTTGTGTTCTAGTCTTTTTGTGTTTTAGGATAAAAAGATATGTTTTTTTTTTAAGAAAATTGTCTCAAATTATCCTAATTCTTGGTCGATTAACTAGGAAAAAATTAAGGATCAAAAGCCTATATTTATGGACTAAATAGTGGATGTCGTCCTAAAAACCCGAAATTCCTTTTTTTTCTATTGTTTATGATTTTTTTTCTGTTTTGATAGTTTCAGAAAATTTTGAAAAAATTCTCAAAATTTTTAATTGGCGCTATTAGATTAATTTTTGTGTTTTTGTATTTTTTCCCTTTATTTTAATATTTTTTTCCGTATTTCAATTGTTTTTTCTTAATAGGGACATTGTCGGTATTTTCCTATTTGTTGTTGCATTACTGAATTAGTTATGTGTTTTCTCATTATTTGTTGATTTTTTCCTATTGAGTTTAACATGGATGACCAAAGAACTCTGAGAGAACTTGTTGCCCTTGATGTTAATTATAATGCTTTATGTATTGAATATCCTGTTGCTGTTGTACCTTTCGAATTGAAATCTGGTTTAATACACCTGTTGCCAAGGTTTAATGGTCTTGCAGGTGAGGATCTGCATATGCATCTAAAAGAATTTCAAATTGTGTGTTCTACACCATTGAGGCCTCAAGGAATTACTGAAGATCATGTCAATCTTAGAGCATTTCCATTCTCACTACAAGGTGCTACAAAAGATTGTTTATATTATCTTTAGCCAAATTCTATTACAAGTTGGAATAATATGAAGAAAATCTTCTTAGAAAGATTTTTCCCTACTTCAAGAGCTTCTTCAATCAGAAAAGAAATATGTAGTATTAGACAGGTTGACATGGAATTATTGGCCGAATACTGGGAGAGATTCAAGCAGTTAGTGTCGAGTTGTCCTCACAACAGATTTTTGAACAATTGCTAATACAATACTTTTATGAGGGATTGCTACCAATAGAAAGAAACATTTTAGATGCTGCTAGTGATGGAACACTTGTTGATAAGACTCCAGTTGCTGCCAAATCCTTGATTGAGAACATGTCACGTAACTCCCAACAGTTCACAACAAGGGATAATTTTGTGGTCCAAGCAAAAGGTGTGAATGAGATTCAGGTTTCTTCTTCCAACAAAGCTCTAGAAACCATAATTTATAAACTTACCTCTTTAGTGAAACAGTTGATGGTACCCCTTCCACCACCACCACGATATAACTCTCCCTAAGTAACCGCCTTTATACCTTCCAGACCTTCACTTGAGGATCTTGTCAAGCAAATGACTGTAAATAATCTCCAATTTCAACAACGAACAGATTCTAGTATTCAAACTTTGCAAACATAAATTGGACAACTTGCCACTTCAATGAATGTCATGCAACAAGCTTGAGGATCAAACCAACTACCTGCTCAAACAATAATGAATCCAAAATTCCTCAATGTGAGTGAAATTTCCTTGAGATCTGGAAAAGTTGCAGAACCAGCCCTAGAAAAAAAATAAAAAATTTGTTAGTGCAAGATCTGAATCTTCTGTTGTTATTGAAGCTGAAAAAGAGTATGTACCATAAATCCCTTTCCCACAAAGAGTACTGAAAAATAAGAAGATTGACGAGGAAGAGCATTCTGTTTTTCAAATAGAGTTTCTTTCTTTAATTGTTGATGAAACTTATTTTGATTTGTTTTCAGCTGATTTTCCAACTTTATATGGGTTTGATGATATTTACTCATGTGATGAGTGTACTAACATTAACCTTTGTGATGTTTGTGCTGAGATTGATGTTGCCTTGCAGGGTGACAGTGTAAATGAAGTTGTTTATGTAGCTAAAGCTCTTGACATTCCGGCTGCCCCAAACATACCATCCATTGAATAACCACATTCTGTAGAGCCTAAACCACTTCCCAGGGATTCATATTATTCATCAAAGCTTCAACTTTAGCAAAAACATAAGAAGGGAATTGGATGGACCTTGACTGACACCCGTGATATTAGTCCATCCATATATATATATGCATAGGACCTTACTCAAAGATGAAACAAAAGTAGTGAGGCAGCCCCATAATCCTTTGATTCTTGATGTTGTGAAAAAGGAGATCACTTTCACGTGCGCATTTAACACTTTTACTTATCGAAGATTCTTCTTTGATCCTGGAATACAAGGAAAATACACTAATCAAAATTTCAAGGTCAATAGACACTATCCAAAGCTACTCCATTAGAATCCGACTTTGGAAGAAGAGACTGTAGAAAATCTCTCTTTGGGAAAGGCTATTTATGTAATCATTTATCCGCCTTGACTCCTCAGGTGTGTTATTTCCTTTCTCTCACTCTTATTTTATATTTATGCTCTTTCATTGAGGATAATGTATGTTTTAAGTGTGGCGGAGGGAGCCATTTATATATTTTGTTTTCAGTTTTTCTCTGTTTTGGTTTTTGTTTGCTTTCTTAAAAAAATGCATGTTCTTTCATATAGGGGTTTCTGAAGTTAACCTTATCGGAAAGAGAAGAAACGGGTCCGAAGTTAACCTTATCGGAAAGAGCAGAGATCGAAAAAAGGTTTCCAAAATTAACCTTATCGAAAAGAGAAGAAACGGAAAAGGGGTTCCGAAGTTAACCTTATCAGAAAGAGAAGAAAAGGATCCTGAATTTAACCTTATCAGGAAGATAATAGATGGAAAAGGGGTTCTGAAATTAACCTTATCGGAAAGAGAAGAAAATGATCCTGAAATTAACCTTATTAGAAAGAGAAAAGATGGAAAAGGGGTTCCAAAATTGACCTTATCGGAAAGAGGAGAAAAGGATCCTAAATTTAACCTTATCCGGAAGAGAAGAGATGGAAAAAGGGGTTCCGAAATTGACCTTATCGAAAAGAGAAGAAAATGATAAAGGGCGGGGCTCCGAAGTTAACCTTATCGGAAAGAGAAGAAATGAAGAAGGGATTCCGAAGTTAACCTTATCGGAAAGAGAAGAGACGGCATCACTCGGGAAACATTCCAAAGTTAACCTTATTGGAACATGAGAAGAAAAAAGGGGGGGGGGGGTCCCAAAGTTAACCTTATCGGGAAGAGAAGAGATGGAGACACCACTGGGGATGTTGTTCCAAAGTTAACCTTATTGGAACAGGAAAAAAATGGCTATAGCCGCATGACTCATTCTAAAGAGGATGGAAGGCTTTGAGTACCAATTTCAAATCTACGGGAGACTTTCTAAACATGGGGGTTTGGGTTTAAGAAGTGCGGGAGATAAAATGATAGTTGACAACCTGCTAGAAGAGAAGGGCTAAGCATGAAGCTTAGACCTAAAGATAGTATTGCTAAAACTTTGGTTTAGGCTCACGGTGGAGGTATAAGGGGATAACCAACAAGGTTTTGGCTCGCTGAGGAGAAGGTGAACACTAAACACCAAGTTCAGGCACACATGGAAGTAGCGGTCAAACGTATTCGAATTTGAAAAGACACCCATGAAGGTCTGATGATATTTGTGTTTTACAGTGCTGGGAAAATAATGAGGAGAGGCCAATATGGAGTTTGGACTTGTGCGGATAGAAGGGCTTAGTCAAACATAATTCAACTTATAAAGACACACATGAAGGTCTAATAATATGTATATTTGATGCTGTTGGGGAAATGGGAAGAGAAGCCAACACAAAGTTTAGGGCTAAAGCTGATTTATAATGGAAGGTTGCCAACTGAAAGGGACTCTAGGGATGGTTTGGCCAACAAAACTGGGCTTACGAATGGTTTTCCCAACTGGAACTGAACTCTGAAGGGGTATTGAAAAATGGTTTATCCACAGGGTTGGAATCACGGAAGGTGCCAATGGAAATGGGCTATGGAGTAGTACCAAGAGAGTTTCGGGCTTGCTTCTTTCTTGTTAGAGCGCCTCATACTATACCGAATGATTATGCATGAATGGAATGATATGAATTATGCATGACAATTTTATCTAATGGTATGAGGGTTTAAGGCTGCCCCAAGTTTAGGTATGGTGTGTCGTACACCGAGGTACATTTGCTTGGGTTACAACGCTTTGTGGGATGCGTCTTGCATGACTTCCCGACATCTCATCTTCCCGATGTTGCTGGAGGAAGAATCTGTTATGGATCTTTTGATGCACCAGGCTGGATCTGAGCAGATATGCTGAAAGGGATTACCATGGTGAATGACGATTCTAGTAATCTCTTAGGTCCGAGGACCTTCGCGATCTTATATCTTTGTACGCTGTATGCAACAAATCGGGCACCGTGGTTATACCTTTAGACACTTTGTGATCAACGTAAAATCAAGTTTTCATTTCAGTGTTTTTATTGTTATCCCCGAAATTTTCAATGTATTGTTTATATAAAAATAATAGTTATATTTCACAGACAAATAGAAAAATAAAAATAAAAAACAAGGAAATTCTGAATGAAAATGAGTCAGTAAATGAGTGATTACAATGAGGAAGCAATTCCTAAATGAGGTAATTGTGAAAAAGTAAAACATGAAACAAATTGGCAATGAGAAAGCCTCGAATTTCCATTAAGGTCCAATTATACTATAGCCATTATATCTTCTGAACCCTTGTACGTTACCCCAGTTGAGAGTGATTGGATCGATCCCTTCGTTTGGGTTTCCACTGCTTGGGAAGACAAATTCATAGATCCTTAACAACACATAGACTTTTCCTGTCAATCCCCAACTTTTGTCTAGACCTCCTTTTCGGGTTTTCAATCTAGCGGGATACCCTTTTTTGCCTAAGTTGCCCCTTGGGGGTGTTAACTTAGCGGGTTTTCAATTCTTTTGTTTTATATCCCTATTTTTTTCCTGGACCTTTTCTTTTTACGACCCACTAGGATGCCCATTTTTGTCTAAGTTTCCTTTTCGGGTGCCAACTTAGCGGGTCAAATATTAGGCATAATATTTTTTGACTGCGTCTATGTTTATGGGTGATGCCAGATCATCCCCATCCATAGTTGAGAGGATCAAGGCTCCTCCCGAGAAAACCTTTCTCACAATGTATGGGCCTTCATAATTGGGGGTCCACTTTCCCTGAGGATCTGTGTGGATAGGCAGGATCTTCTTGAGTACCAGGCCACCAACTTGGAGATTTTGAGGATACACTCTCTCGTCAAATGCCTTCTTCAATCGCTTCTGATAAAGTTGGCCATGGCACAGAGCTGTCATGCTTTTCACTTTGATGAGGTTCAACTGATTGAGTCTGGCTTGAATCCATTCTGCTTCATCTAGTTTGACATTTGTCAAAACTCTCAAAGAGGGGATTTCTACTTCGATTGGGAGTACTGCTTCCATACCGTACACCAGAGAGAAGGGGGTTTCCTCGGTCGATGTTTGTATGAAGTACGATATCCATGTAAGGCAAAGGGCAACATCTCATGCTAATCTTTGTATGTCTTCACCATTTTCTGAACAATCTTCTTTATGTTCTTATTGGCCGCTTCCACTGCACCGTTCATCTTTGGACGATAGGGGGAAGAACTATGATGTTCAATCTTGAAACTCTTAGACAGTTACTTCATCATTTTGTTATTAAGATTCGAACCATTATCTGTAATGATTTTGTTAGGAATCCCATAACGGCAGATGGTATCTCGTTTCAGAAAGCGAGCTACCACTTGTTTGGTGACATTTGCGTACGACGCGACTTCTACCCATTTGGTAAAATAGTCGATAACAACCAGGATGAACCTATGCCTATTCGAAGCAGTTGGTTCAATACGACCGATTACGTCAATACCCCACATAGAAAAGGGCCACGGAGATGAAATGACATTGAGAGGTACTGAAGGCACATGTATCCTATCAGCATAGATCTGGCATTTGTGACAAGTCTGCACGTGACGAAAAAAATCTATTTCCATAGTCAACCAGTAATATACTTCCATGAGGATCTTCTTAGCCATTGAATGCTCGCTAGAGTGCGTTCTAAAGGAACCTTCATACACATCAATTATTATTTGCTCTATTTTGCGCCTGTCCATGCATCTGAGCAAGACCGAATCATAACTTCTCTTATACAATACATCTCCACTTAAGAAGAACTTAGATGGGAGCTTTCTCAAATCCTTCTTGTCGGTGATAGATGCGTTGTCCGGGTACACCTGTTTCTCAAGGTACGTCTTGATGTCGTGGTACCAAGGTTTGCCATCTGAATCTTCCTCGGTAGCCAGGAAGTACGCAGGCTCATCCAGGCGTTCGATGTTGATAGAAGGAGCCTCATTCTTCCATTTGATCTTGAACATGGACGCTAAAGTAGCAAGAGCGTCTGCTAATTAATTTTCTTCCCTCAGAATGTTATGAAAAGAGATTTCATCAAAGTAAGGGATCAATTTTAAGACATGTTCCATGTAAGGAATCAACTTCTGATCACGGGTTTCCCAGACTCCCTGTATTTGACTGATGACGAGAGCTGAGTCCACATAAACCTCAAGTATTTTGATCCTTAAATCAATTATTGCTTCGATATCAAATATGCATGCTTTATATTCTGCCATTTTGTTAGTACAATCAAAGCATAATCTTGCAGTAAGTGGAAGATGAAATCCTGTTGGAGAAGTGACGATTGCACCTACTCCATGGCATCGTACGTTGGAAGCACAGTCGAACACGAGCGTCCAACGCGATCCTGGTTGGGACCTTCCTCAGGACCAGGAACATTGCACTCTCTTATGAACAGGATGTCCTCGTCAGGGAAATCGAACCTCATGGGTTGGTAGTCTTTCACTGGTTGGTGGGCTAAATAATCAGACAATACACTTCCCTTGATGGCTTTTTGTGTGATGTACTGAATATGATATTTGGTCAAAACCATTTGCCAATGGGAAACCCTTCCGGTCAGAGCAGGTTTCTCAAAGATGTATTTCATCAGATCCATCTTGGAGATCAACAGAGTAATGTGTGTCACCATGTATTGCCTCAATCGTTTGGCAACCCAGGAGAGGGCACAACAAGTTATCTCTAGCAAAGAATATCTTGACTCACAATCAGTGAACTTGTTGCTACGGTAATAAATGGCGTGCTCCTTCCTACCTGATTTGTCATGTTGACCAAGTATACAACCCATAGAGTCTTCCAGGATTGTCAAGTACATGATAAGCGGTCTTCTTGGTACCAGAGGCATCAAGATGGGTGGCTCTTGGAGATAATGCTTTATCCTATCAAAGGCTCTTTGACAATTCTCATCCCATTCAATAGTTTGATTCTTCTGTAGAAGTTTGAAGATTAGTTTGCATGTGGAAGTCAGTTGCGATATGAACTTGGCTATGTAGTTCAACTGTTCTAAAAAGCCACGAACTTCTTTTTCCATTCTTAGTGCGGGCATAACTTGTATGGATTTAACCTTGTCGGGATCAACTTCAATGCCACGTTGGCTCACGATAAAACCTAGCAACTTGCCATATCTCACCCCGAATGTGCATTTGTTAGGATTAAGTCTCAATCTGAATTTTCTCAATCTTTCAAACAACTTTTGTAGATGAGTGAGGTGTTCCTCTTCTGTTTAAGACTTAGCAATCATATCATCGACGTATACTTCAATATCTTTGTGAATCATATCATGGAAGATAGTGACCATAGCCCTTTGATATGTTGCCCCAGTGTTTTTCACACTGAACGACATAACTTTGTAACAGAATGTTCCTCATGGGGTGATAAATGTCGTCTTCTCCATGTCTTATGGATCCATGTTGATTTGGTTATACCCTGAAAAACCTTCCGTGAAGGAGAAAACAGAGAATTGGGTCATATTATCCACTAACACATCGATGTGAGGTAGTGGAAACTCATCTTTTAGACTATCCCTGTTTAAGTCTTTGTAGTCCACACACACGTGCACCTTGCCATCTTTCTTAGGCACTGGTACGTTGTTGGAAACCCACTGGGGGTAGTTTGATACTGCTAGAAAACCTGCATCTAGCTGCTTCTGAACCTCTTCCTTGATATTGATAGCCATATCAGGTCGAGTTCTTCTCAGCTTCTGCTTTACCGGAGGGCAGTCCTGTTTGAGTGGCAGACGGTGCATCACAATATCTGTGTCTAACCCGGGAATATCTTGATATGACCAAGCAAACACATTAACATATTCACACAATAACTCGATCAACTCCTTCTTAACATCAGCTTGTAGGTCGGCACCAATTTTGATTTCGTTCTTGTATTCTTCACACCTAAGATTGACTATCTCCAATGACCCTGGTACAGTTGAATAAATTTTGATTCTTGCTGTAGTCGTCTGGCCAACTCCTCTGGGAGTTCACAATCTTTATCACAATCTTCCTCGGCTCGGTAGATCGGATTTTTGAAGTTATAATCGGCCATAGCAGTATTGTTGTCAAAGGAATCCAAGTCGGATCTGCATGAAGTATTCATGCTTTACTTTAGAATGTGGACTAGAAAAAAATATGAAACATTGCCGAAACATTTTTTTTGAAAAAAAAACACAAAAAAGGGAAAGACAGGGAGCGTAATTGTATGCGAAACACTTTTTTAATTTCATTTTGAACAATGATGAAAATAATGAGGGGCCTACAAAGTCCACTATGCCTTGGGCACGAGCATATGGATCTGAAATTAAAACAGGAAACTACGTTTGACATAAAGTAACTTCAGGTATGTCCACTTCTGTCCAATTGTTGAGTGTCTGGCCCGCTGTCTTCTTGAACACGAAGCAATCAACTTTAGACGCGCTGATGTTGTCATCCACCATGGTAACTTGCCCTTGAAAGAGATGTTTTGCACTCACGAACTTCTCAAGAATAGAGGGAGCCAGCTTGTCCTCTACTGTAGGCACATTTTGCTGAGTCATCTGTCTCGAATGGTACCCCAAGCCAGACCTATTTTTGATGGTAGGCATCTCAAAGACTCTTACCCATCCTTTTGGATGACCTATTTTGATCACAGTCTGAGCGTCTCTCAGTGACATTGGGAGCTCAAGTTTTCCGGATACTCTTCTGTTGAGAGGATTCATCAACACATTGGCAATCTCCAATGCTTGAAATGATGTCTCGTGAATATCCCCATATACTTCAACATATTGGAAGGAGGATAATTGGATGACCAGGATGTCTTCTTCCCCATAAATAGTGATCAACTTACCATTGACAACAAACTTTAGTTTTTTATGGAGAGTAGATGTGACTTCTCCAACAACATGGATCCATGGGTGACCCAGAAGGCAACTCTATGCTGGATGAATATCCATCACATAGAAAGTTACAAAGAAGGTGTAAGGTCCTATTTTAATAGGAAGATCCACTTCGTCAATGACGTACCAGCGAGAATTGGCGAATGCTCGAACTATCAGTGTGTTGGGCTTCATCATCAGGCCCTCTATTGTAAACTTAGTCAGTGAATTCTTTGGAAGCATGTTCAAAGAAGACCTGGTGTCCACCAGTACCTGGGATATTATTGTGTCAGCACATTCTATGGATATATGTAGGGCTTTGTTATGAGCCTTGCCTTCAGGAGGCAATTCATCATCACAAAAGCCTAAGCATCCATTTGAGGCTATATTTGCCACTACCCCTTTGAATTGATTGAAGGTGATCTCTTGGGCCACGTGGGCCGCACTAAGAAACTTGATTAGAGCGTCTCTGTGGGCTTCAGAACACAGTAGTAGTGAGCGTATAGAGATCTTGGATGGTGTTTCGTTGAGTTGGTCAACCACTTTGTTGTCACTTCTTTTGATAATACGGAGGAATTCATCCACATCATCTGAAGTGGCTTTGCCTTGAATATGGGTTTTCCCCTGCTCTAGGTCGGCAGGTTACTTACCCTTATTCTTGGTGTTTGCTCCAGGATTTTTTTTTTGGTGGTGGTGGTGTTGTTGCGAATATGCGACCACTTCGGGTCATACCACCAGCTTCTGTAATATTTGCAGCTGGCTCTTGAACTTCAGCAGGTTTCTAAACATCAATAGGCTTTTGTACTTCCATGCACTTATGAGTTTCCACATGTTTGGAAACTTCAACAGGTAGATGAGTTACCAGAGGCCTTTGAGTTTCATAAGACCTTTCTTCAAGTCTTTGCCCATACATATATGATGTGGAATTGTAATTCCAAGGGACAAGCTTAGTGCTTTCATATGGGAAAGAAGATGGCACTGTAATTACTAGGGGTGTCGCAGGAGCGTTCATGACAGGTATTTGCATTGGATAGTAAGGTATTTCCAAAGTAGACACATCATCGGCTGTTGAAGTGTGTTCTACCAAGAAAATGCCTCGGTCTATCAATGACTGAATACCTTTTTTGAGCTTCCCATGACCCTGTGGAGTTTTTAAACAGTGTGCATAATCAGGAGTGCATCCGGGGAACACGATTTTTTAGGAGTAATTGTTCCTTTACCACCAGTAATGGAGTCTTTATCATGTCAACCTTCGAGATACGGCTGACCTCGGTAGACTCTTGTATCATGTTAACTGGATGGCCAACATGGGGAGGCATCAGATTATTGTTAACATTGGGCCCTACAAGAGTGAACGAGATGACCTTGGTGTCAAGAATATATTGGACTTTATACCTGGATGCCTTACAGTTATCAATAGTGTGACCGGGTGCCACGGTATGGAACTTATAACGTGCATTGATGTCATAGCCTGGTGGGAGTGGTGTTGGCATATGCATGGCTTCCCTTAGCTTGACAAGAGAACTATTCAACAGGTGGTTTAATAGTTGACTGCATCTCATGGGGAGAGGGTCGAGTTTCCTCCCTTGTCTTCTAGGGCGTTGTTGGCCTGACTGATATTGTTGATAATTGTTTTGCCTAGGCACGTACGGTTGTTGGTACTGGACAGGCGGTTAATATTGGACTTGTTGTTGGGCAGCAGGAATATCGTACGTATGCTATTGGTAGTTGTTGGGAGTTACCTCTACAACTTGGTAATATGGGGTCTGGTAAGCTTTACCCTTCCCCTTGGAAGTTGATACAACATTGGACTCCCCCTCCTTCTTTTTGGGTAAACCATTATAGGGTTTCTATGCCCTATTTGAGGCAACAACAGAACCTTAGATTTTTCCAGTCTTCAGACCGTTATCGATCCGTTCTCCAGCGAAAATGAGATCAGAGAAGCCATCAAAAACACTTCCTATCATCCAATCTAGATATGGGCCTTGGAGTGTACCCATAAATATATCAACAAGTTCTTTTTCAAGCAGGGGAGGCTGGACCCTAGCAGCTAGGTCTCTCCAATGCTGCGCATATTCTTTAGAAGATTCTTCAGACTTTTGAGCCAAGCATTGAAGTTGTATCCTGTTGGGTGCCATATCGGTGTTATATTGACAGCGTTTTAAGAAATCCTCAGCTAGCTCTCTCTAGGAACGCACATGCGAACATTCAAGCTGTATATACCATTCCAAGGGATGCTCCGCTGAGACTGGCATGAAAAAATACAGCAGTAGCTTCTAATCGTCTAAGTAAGCTTCCATTTTCCTACAATAGGGGTCTGATATGGGTCTTGGAACAAGTAGCTCCCTTATACTTCTCGAAGGTAGGGACCTTAAACTTAGTTGGGATCTTCACCCCTGAGACTAAGCACATATCAACAGGTTCTAGGCAGAAGGTGCTAGGACCTTCAATGGATTTGACCCTTTCGTCCATCATCTGAAACCTTCTTTCAAGCTCAGTGGGAGATAGCCCAAAGGGATCATACAACGATTCATTTCTAGGCACAAAGAAGTCTCCATCGTGATCATTCGTGTCAACCTGAGAAGCTCCATGAACAGGGACATGGAAAGTGTAGGCAACATCCATATTGGTAGGCACCCCCTCCGCATGGACATGAGTAACAACAGGGACTTCGTTCCCCATAGTAACATTGGTAGCATTTACATAGGCAGTGGCCCCCGGGTTAGCCTGGTGATTCTCCTCTTATTTATGGACAACATTCTGCATGAAGTCCATGAGTTTCCCCATCTGGGCTCTTATTTTAGTCATCTCTTCCTGTAGGGCAGTCTGATTCTGTTCGATTCTTTCCATAGAAATCTTCTGCTTAGCTCGGGTGTTGTAGAAGTGGGAAGCCAGCTTGACAATGAGAGTTACTGAATAAAAAGCCAAAGTAACAGTGGACCATCTGGGTGTATTATGAAATGCATGAATATATGATTAATGCATGATGCATGTTTGTTTTTATTCTCGGGGAAACCTTATATGATTCATAATGCGACAATAAAACATTATAAAATGACAGATAAAGTAGGAACATCGAATTCAAAAAAATCAAGCATTTTATTAATGAATTTGATATTACAATTACAAATAGGTATAGTAAAGTAATTTCGAAACATGAAAAAGGAAAACAATAAAGCTATGGTCAAATGACATGCTTTGCTTTCCGTTCCTTCATCTCCTTCAATTCAACTTTGAACCTTTTCATCATTCAATCACAAAGGTAGATGAATTGGTGTATAAAATGGGGAGTGGTTTCCTTATCAGCATCTTCTAGAGTATCCTCTAGCTTCCAAGGAACTTCCTTGGTTAACTCGTTGCAGAACCTCACCAAACAATCATACTTGGCTCGGTACAAAGCTGCAGCAGGTTGCAACAAGTTGATAGATACAACATAAGTATCAAGAAGAATATTTATTCGAGCATTCTCACTAAGCCAACCCAAACTCTCATTCTTCAAAGCAGAAAAGCGATCTCTCCAATGTTCGGCACTCGAAATGGTAATCTCAACTTTGTGACATTTCTCTCTCCAAACTTGAGGGGTGATGTAGGAAACCCAGATTGCTTCCTATCTGAGATGACGTTCCACCTCTACCTTGGCATTGGCATCATGGAGGGAAAGTTTGAGTTTATGAATCTCTAGGTCAGATTCATCTCTCAATACCTTCTTCTCTTTGACATCCAACTCGAACCAACGGTGGTGTCACCTCACTCCTTTTCTGTCTGCTTTAACTGTTTTCAGAGAGAAGTTAGCCCCATATCTTCTTGAGCTAAACCAACTTGGTATTTATCTTTGAGGTTATCCTCAATTTTCTCCTTCTTTCTTCTTTCCAACAAGAGCTCGATATCTTCTTCACTCTTTCTTTTCAACTTAGCATGATCTCTATCCAATGCATGGAGTTTCGATCGCAAGTCTTCGTTCTCTTTTGTTAACTGTGCGATAGTTGCTTTCAATGCATATACTTCTTCCATGGATGTGTACACTGGCTCTAGTTCTGGGGGAGGAATCTGGACATCCATATTGTGTGGTAGCTTGACTTCTTTCACCCTTTGTACCACCCATTGGCGATACAGCTCATGGACTCAACAATCACGTTTACCTAGTTCTTTGCCTTTGTGATGAATCTGAGTACAAGCTTGCTTAACCTTTTGCAACAAAGTTAGGTTCTCTGTTCCTAAACTGGGCAAGATGAAGTCCCTTATTAATTCATCCCTAGGTTCATTCTTCATAAGATATCCCAACCGCCTCATGGTCAATGAAGGGTTATAATTGATGCAACCTCGTGGACCCATGAGTGGCACATTCGGGAAGTCTCCATAACTCATGATGACCGGATCTATGTTGGAGGTAGGAAGGTACCAAACCAAAGCTTCGGCGGTAAGGGAGGAAAACTTTTGGGACCACCTCAAGTCCTTCAAGAAATCTACCCAAGACCCCTTTTGAGGCATATGACATAAGAGCCAAGTGTACAACAGTGAAACACAACTCAATACCACACCTTTCCTATTTTCATGCCTAGTGTGCAAGCAGTAATACACATCAGACACCAAGGCAGGGACATGATTCCTAGATATGAACACACTGATGATGTAACGATTTATGTAATCATCGTCATTTGGAAACAGGACGACTCCATAGATCAACAGGCTAGAATGGCACTGAAGGGTAACTGTTTCCCTTCTTTCTCCAAGGCCCATGCCTTGTCTTCCAAGAACTTACTAGCAAATCCACTAGGTCCAAAACCAAGGGCTACCTCTTCAACAGATAAGTGGAGTGCTTCAGCAACTGATTCAGACATCAATAGTTCACCCAACTTTATTAAGGGAATGCGGTCTTTCACATACCAACCTAGAAGCTTCTCGTACTCTTCAATGGTCAGAGCCAACTGAAAGTCTTTGAATGTAAAACATCTTAGTGGTGGATCATAATACTGGGGGATAAGGCCACCAAAGTTGAGACGTCTACGGAGGTAGTAAGAAGATCCAGGATATGCCCATATCTGCAGATGAAGTTGTTCTTATTATAAGGAGTAATTTTGCTGCTGAGAGCCAACAACGTATCCACTCTTGGAAGCTTGAACTTGAGTGGAAGGGTATTCTTCTTTTCTGATCCCATCACGGAATGTTCACTGCACAATTACAAATCCTTAGGATTCTCCAAGAATAAGGCCCGAGTATGTATACAATGCAATATGTTATGAATGCATATGTTACAAGAGGACAAGATCACTGTAGATTCAAGGTGTGTTGGAGGTTAAGTTTCCCTGCAAGAAACCCATATAACTTTGCAAGGTGAGTACTAAGACTTCTGAAGATGCTTAGTTTCACGGATCATGAGGCGAAAGTATCGTTATCGCCACAAGATAACTTGTGATTTAAAAACACTTTTGGGATGACCTCCTCAAAGTGAAGTTTCCTTCAACCTCAAAAGCCAAGGCTTGTCTAAAGGTCCCCGGAGTCATGGACCCTCTTTGGAAGAATGGTTGTCAGCGCGAGCGTGACTCACGTGCCAGTGAAACTCCAAAAAGAATCTACTCCAAGCAGGATCTCCGTATCTCCCCCTCAATACAACTACATCTGATAGGTCAATACGAAGAGCCCTCCTATCTTAGGTGAACTCTCTAAGCATGTGTATTGGGCTTTTCACTCCATAGTATCCACCCCACAAGATCACAACAAGATAATATATAGCAGCGATATATAATAGGAATGGATAAATAAAGCAAGCGATAACAGAGATAAACATCCAAGGGAAAGGACACATGCAAGCTATGCTTGACTCGCTTATGGGAACTCCGTTCCGTCCCTAGCAGAGTCGCCAGCTGTCGCACCGCGAAAAATACAAAGTTGTCACCGGGTTTTATTTATTCCAAAGGAAAGGGAAATAGCGATAAAACTCTAAATGAAATAATGTTCTCGCAACCAAGAGAGGATTCGGAAGTTGGTTATACAAGGGGAAGGTATTAGCACCCCTCACATCCATAGTACTCCATGGGAACCACTTCCTCATATCAATGCGTATGAATGTTATTTATCTGTATGTTGCTTGCTAACGGGAATGAGATAAAAGAATGACATGGGGGGAAATAATAAGTTTTAATTTAGTGTTCTCGCCAAGGATTTGGGCCCTTATGCATACGCTTCTGTAAGACCCCAATTTTGACCCAAAGATCCCTCATGCAATCTCATCAGATGCATTAGTATTGAGATCATACCTTGGCATCCTCCTTACCCCTCTTCATTGGGTTTGTTTTGGGAGAGATCACCAAGCACCATGTGATTGTACCATACTTGTATTTTATCATCTTACTAACCAAAATACCAAAAATATGTCCTTGCATTTGCCTAACTCTTTTATAGGTAGGCCATGAACACCCTTGATCTATCAAGTTCACATCTAGGGTTTAAGACCCTCATTGGCAAGAGCACAACCAAGGAATGATCCACAATGACTCTAAGCATCATGTATGAGTCCTAATGATCTCTACATGTTATTTTTATCAAGCATTCTTCAAGAGTTTGGAGTTGATTTGTCTTGGAAACCCTAGTTCATCTAGGTATCTTGAGTAACTTCTTCAACAAGCTTCTTCACCAATTGATCAAATTTCTCAAGGGGAACTTCAAAATTCATCATCTTATTCATATATGAGCTACCACAAGCCTAAAAAGTCAAGAGAATTGCAAGTTAGAAAGTTGGTTGATGGTGGTTGGCCAGATGAATTCATCTGATCAAAGCTGGCCCCCCTAGAACATATCTCCTACACTTTTCATTATATAAAAATTATTTCAAGATCAAAGCTACTCCAAATTACATTCCAAACAACTTTCATGTAGGGGTCTAGAGCTAATTTGGCTTGGAAAGTCATTTTCTGTGTTGAAACATTATAGGTCATTTTGTCTAAACCCTAATTTGAAAGTAAACTTCCCAAGGTCATAACTTGCTCAATTTTTATGAGATGAAAGATTTCCAAGTTGCACAATCAAATTAAAGATTTCTACTTCAACGTTTATGTTTGGAGTGAGAGCTAAATCAAATTTTATGAGCATGTGATATGAGGATACATTATAGGTCATTTTGGACCAATACCATTGAACAAGTGATTTTCCTCAACTTCAAAAATTCATAACTACCTCATCCCAAGTCCAAATGATGTCAAATATGTAACCATTTTGAAGGCTTTTGAAAGAGTTACAACTTTGATGAAGAAACGTTTCTCATTTGGAGCTCACATAAAAAGTTAAGCAAGGTGGAATAATTGAACATGTGGCTTGACACTTAGAAAATATTTTAACATGTTGAAATTTCCAAACTTCCACTTCAAAATTCACCATGATACAAGTTCCAAACGGAAAAGTGTTATACATAAGAGTTGTTCCTCTTGACCTAAGCTTTCTAAAGAGTCCTAATTTATTCATTTTGGACAAAGTTTGAGGGGTCTGCGCATGGATTAAACATGGTTGTATTAGTTGGCAAGACTCATGCTTCAAATATTCAAATAACTTTGCCTTGAAATCCATGCTTCATGCAGACCTCATTTCAGTTGATTGTGGACCTTTTTGCATTGCTTCATGGGTCTGCACACACCCATGCAAGCATGTACATTGCATTGCCAATTTTGGAAGTAATTTCAAGTGTGCAAATAACACTTCCCATTTGCTATAAACAGAGGTCTAATGCTTCAGTTTGAAGGACCTTGCGCGCCAACTTTGCCCCCAACCATTCAAACCACTTTTTAGGCCTTTGTGCCTTTCAAACTTAATTTTTTATTAAAAGCAATGCATCCACTTTGAAATTGATACCACGAACTACGAGGTTTTGATCCCTCATTTTATGTTGGTACGTAGGCACAAGCCGAAGGTCTTGTCAAACACAAAAATATAATTAATGAATTCTTTTCTCATCCCTCCATTCTATTTGTTTACAAACATCATTTGTACAAAAATACATATGCACACAATAAAGGGATCCCTAGGAGTACCTATGACACTTTGGGTGCTAACACCTTCCCTCTGTGTAACCAACCCCCTTACCTGTAATCTCTGGCATTTTATTAGTTTTAATTTGAAAACTTCTTATCTTTTGGGTTTTGTTCGTACTTTTCCCTTTTCCCTTGGAAACAATAAAAGCGCGATGACGACTCTTGTTTATTTGACGTATAGCTTATCCATAGCTTGATGGTCATGAATTTACCGCTATAGAAATTAAGTGGTGACTGTATTGGGGAGTAGTCTCCAGTGGGTTTAGCCTACTTTTTTGTGTGTATATAACTGTATATTTGATGTATGTATATTTGTTTGTGTGATATAATCTGTTTGTTATGCTTGGTGATCTCTGAGTGGTGAGATAAGTTCTAACCCGAACTTGAGTGCAATTAAGATAGGAGGATGGTATACTCATGTTCGACTTGTGTGGAGTAGTCCTTAACAAGTTGGAGACCCATCTACTTAGTGGAGACCCTTTTGGATTTGGGAATGTTACATAAGTATTTATGGTTAGGAATTACTATCTCTAATTTGGGGTCCGAGAAGCTGAGGACCGTAGAACATTTAACCCCTCTTGGCCTATTTAGGACGTAGTGTGGAGACTGTTCAAGTGTAGACTTGATAGCAGTTGTTACACCATACTACACTCAGACGAGTTTCTCTTGAGAATATTATGGGTTGATGAGTCAATCATCCTAACCTGTAATATCCGATAGATGAAATTAAGACTCTGGGAACTTTTTAGAACATGATCTACACGTTTTATCCTTAGTTCACTCCTTTGGGTTGGTTCTGTTGGTGTAAGCCCTAGAGGCCAATACTTTTGGTACTTGTATCGAATTATTTATTAATAATAATTGGCTTTTTCTTTATTACGTTTGTTTAATAAAGTCCCTAGAATAGCTAGTCTGTTTAATGTATCAAGTATGACTTAATCATGAGATCACATTAAACCTAAGGACACTATTCTTAAAGTATCCGTAGTCGAGCTTTATTGTGAAGTGGGATGACATTAAAGCATTAAGACTATTATGTATATAGACTGATGATCACATCTCATGGATCATGGATAAGGAGTTATCAAGTCTTAAACATAGGTATGAATATTAAGAGTAATATTTATACCGGATTGACCCGCTATGAGAATACTATATAGAAAGTTATGCAAAGTGTCATAAGTTATTCTCATGGTGATAATGGTGTATACCACTCTTCGACCTGAAACCACTATGAACCCTAGATGTAGAGTCGAGTGCTTTATTGCTGATCAAACATTGTCCGTAACTGGATAACTATAAAGACAGTTGATGGGTACTCCACGAAGCATACGGAGGGACATGAGTGACCTAGATGGAATTTGCCCATCTTGCATAACAGGATAAATGTCTATGGGCCCAATATTGAACTAGACAAGGATGACACAGTCTATGCCTTGTGTTCAATATAGACATAAGGGCAAAAGGGTAATTATACACATAAGTATTATCACAAAAGGAATTGTCAGATCACATGACATTTTCGTGTCTTGGGTAGCAGTGATGTGTTGCTAGATACCACTCACTATTTATTATATTAAATGCGTGATTTAATATAATTGCCAACATCACGAAAACCTACAGGGTAACACACAAAGGACGGATTGATGAGAGATAGAGTAACTAAGGAATACCGTAAGGTACGGTGCCCTTAAGTGAATTATAGAACATCGTAAGGTACGGTGTACTTGAGTAGAATACGAAATATGGTAAGGTACCATGGGCTTAAGTGATTTTGGGCATATTATAAGATATGGGCGAAAATACACTTAAGTGGGCCTTTTAGCTTGAAGCCCACACAAGTGGTTCTATAAATAGAACCCTTGTGCAGAAGCATTCATTGCGGTTGCATTATTTTCGTTTTCTCTCTCTCTCTCTCTCTCTCTCTCACTCAAAGCCTTCATTCGTACCAGCTAGCCCTGAGATTGAAGGAATCCGTTCGTGTGGACTGAGTAGAGACGTTGTCATCGTTCAACGTTCGTGATCGCTCCGTGGATCTGCATCAAAGGTTTTGATCGTCACAAGAGATTTGCACCAAAGGTTTCAATCGTCACAAGAGGTAAATATTCTATCACTGATCATGACCATTCGTAAGGATCTCTAAAGGAGAAAATTTTAATTTCCATCGCGTTTTGGATCGCAATTCTCCTTCAGTGGTATCAGAGCCACTTACGAAACCATGAATCAAATAGCTATTTAATTTCTGTATTAATATGATTAAAAGACAGAATAAATCAATTAATTAAACGGGTAATTAAATTTGGCATCATGAGTATACGAGTTGGATGATTGATGTTGACTATGCTTCGGAACCGACATTAGTATGGTGAAGCAGCGATACATCAATCGTCCATATGTTACGCAATTGAGACCGATAAACTTATATATGATATAAGTAATCCTAATGCAAAGTACGGTATATATGATATACTGTTTCTGTTTCGTTCATTCAAACACTAAGTGGTTGTTTTCCTTTGAGCGATCAATGGTCATTTGCTTCGGAATCCGACATTAGTATGGTGAAGCAATGACCTGTTGATCGATCATACTGAATCAACAATCTTGGTGTGTTTGACGGTCTGAAATTGGTGCATTAGGGTTAGTGACGACGCAAGGGTTGTGCCGTAAAGAAGTTGTGAATTTAGGGCTTTGTGGAATACGTCTGTTGACTGTTTCAAAGTTCTGTTATTTTGGGCGCGTGACGTTTGTCACGAGCTTGTGACGATCGTAACAAGCTGGACGTGACGGTCGTCACGTGCTTTGTGACGGTCGTCACACTCACAAATCCAGAATTCTAGGCGTTTCTGTTTTTGGCCGCGTGACACTCGTCATGGGCCTGTGACGGTCGTAACAAGCTTGTGACGGTCGTAACATGCTTGTGACGGTCGTCACACTCACAGAGTCAGAATTCTCGGGGTTTCTGTTTTGTGACTGCGCAAGAGTTGTGTTGATGCAAAACGATGTCCATTTCAAATGAATTGTTCAGGAACCCCCGACTAACTCTGCGTAGTATGATCGGTCTCCGAAATTTAATTTGGTTTTAATTAATTAAAGGAATTAAAAATTAATAATAATAATGTGTTTGTTATTATTGCCTTGTTGTGATCAGTTATGGCCTTAGTCTTCCTTCATTTTGTTTTGGGTTTTTTAAAATACGACCTGCGTGTCGTGCCTCTCCTTTTAATCTCTTAATGTAACTTCTTTTCTCATCTCAATCCCTCGTATGTAAAACGAGTTTCTTCTGTAATGTAATGTTATGAAGAAAGAAAAGAAGACAATGTTATGAAGAAAGAGAAGAATTCAATATCAAATGAGGACAACCTTGAAGATCTTGCTTGGAGAAGCTTAAAGAAGAATTCAATGTCAAAGGAGGACAACCTTGAAGGTCTTGCTTGGAGAAGGTTAGATCGTCATTAGGTTAACTTAGGTTCTCTCATTGGCTTGGGAGAACAATTGCGATAGGGGCCATAACTGTTTCATTATGTATGTTGATGCATGTGTATGTATGTTGATGCATGTGAATATATGTTGATGCATGTGAGAGACGATTTATATGATAAATAAGCCGGTGAAATCATAACAATTACAATTCCCTCAAATTAAATATTAAGTTTATGCTTTCCAAGTTTTAGCACTCATCAAGACTAGTATCGGATAATGTAGGTTTCGCCTACGCGAGGTGCATGTTCTATATTAGTAAGGTGCGATGGGATAATTGTAATATCCAATTGCTAAAACAATAGGTAAAACTTAACTAAATAAATTATAATAAGATTATATATGTTTAGAAGCAAGAGTTGGGAATGATCCATATGATGGATTGGAATAAGGAGTTATTCACCCAACTGAAATTTTCGAGAGTTGTATGAGATACAATTGGAAGGAGTTCCTACCTAAATAACCTAGTTTTATGTAATCCGCATACGCGGACTTAGAACAAAGTGAAATATGGATCTCGACCCACTAGAAAATCTTCCAACGGGATTTTCCGAATCAAATGATGAGGGTCATTTGTTTTGAGTAAAATAGTGGGAGCATATTTAATTAAAGGCCTAATTAAATATGTTATTGATACTTATATTTTCATTAATTCTTATGTAGATCACCATGACAACAAACACCTCTAACAACATCTTGCGATCAATCCTTGACAAGGAAAAATTGTCTGGGACAAATTTCCTGGATTGGCACCGAAACCTGAGGATTATCCTCAAACATGATAAAAAGCTGTATGTCTTGGAGAAACCTGTTCCTGAAGAGGAACCTCCTAGTTCTGCACCTAAGGCAGAAAGAGATGCTTATAAGAAGCATGTCGATGATGCCAATGAAACTGCTTGTCTCATGCTAGCTACCATGAACTCAGAATTGCAAAAGCAACATGAGAACATGGCAGCGCTCGATATGATCGAACACTTGAAGATGCTCTATCAAGAGCAAGCAAGGCATGAGAGGTTTGAAGTTTCAAAAGCCCTTTTTCAAAGCAAGTTAGCTGAGGGAGCCCCTGTAAGTCCCCATGTGCTCAAGATGATTGGGTATGTGGAAAACCTTGAAAGGTTGGGTTTTCCCCTCGGAAAGGAACTTGCGACTGATTTGATCTTGCAATCGTTGCCAGATAGATTCAGTCAATTTGTCCTAAATTTCAATATGAATGATATGGATAAATCTCTTCCTGAACTGCTAGGCATGTTAAGAACAGCTGAGCAGAATCTGAAGACAAAAGGGAAGTCCATTCTGATGATCAGAAATGGAAAGAGACAGAACAAAAGGCCCACCAAGCAGGGTGATAAAGGGAAAGGCAAGGAAGTTGCCAAACCCAGACCCACTGTTGCTGCTTTGAAGCCTAGTGGAGGCATAGCAAAGGCAGGCACCTGTTTCCATTGCGGTAAGACCGGACACTGGAAGAGAACTGCCCAAAGTACCTGGAAGATACGAAGAATGGAGTAGAGACTTCAACTTCAGGTATTTTTGTTATTGAAATAAATTTATCTACTTCTGCATCATGGGTATTAGATACTGGATGCGGTTCTCACATTTGTACAGATGTGCAGGGGCTAAAAAGAAGTAGAGATTTGGAAAAAGGTGAAGTTGACCTACGAGTTGGCAATGGAGCAAAGGTTGCTGCTTTAGCCGTAGGAACTTATGTATTAACTTTACCTAGTGGTTTAATGATTCAGTTAGAGAACTATTGTTATGTACCTGCAATTAGCAGGAATATTATTTCCATTTCTTGTTTGGACAAGCTTGGTTTTTCATTTATAATAAAGAACAATTGTTGCTCAATTTATTTGAATGATATATTCTATGCTACTGCACAAATGAGCAATGGACTGTATGTCCTTGATCTCGAAATGCCTATATATAACATTAATACTAAAAGGATGAAACCTAACGAGTTAAATCCAACTTACCTTTGGCATTGTCGATTAGGCCACATAAATGAGAAACGCATTTCCAAACTCCATAAAGATGGACTCTTGGACTCTTTTGATTATGAATCATATGAGACATGCAGATCTTGTTTAATTGGAAAGATGACAAAGTCTCCACTCACAGGAAAAGGTGAAAGAGCGAATGATCTTTTGGGCCTAATACATACTGATGTATGTGGACCTCTGAACATACCAGCCAGAGGAGGTTTTCAGTACTTCATCACATTCACTGATGATTTCAGTAGATATGGTTATGTGTATTTAATGAAACACAAATCAGAATCCTTTGAAAAGTTCAAGGAATTCAAGAATGAAGTACAAAACCAACTAGGTAAGAATATTAAAACTCTTCGATCAGATCGAGGTGGTGAGTATTTAAGCCTAGAGTTTGATGACCATCTGAAAGAGTGTGGGATCCTATCCCAACTTACTCCTTCTGGAACACCCCAATGGAATGGTGTATCTGAGAGAAGAAATCGAACCCTGTTAGACATGGTCCGATCCATGATGAGTCACGCCGATCTTCCAAACTCCTTTTGGGGACATGCACTATTGACAGCAGCTTACACACTTAACCGTGTTCCATCCAAAAAGGTTGAGAAGACACCATATGAGATATGGAGTGGTAAGAAACCACATATGTCTTACATAAAGATTTGGGGTTGCGAGGTTTATGTGAAATGACAAATTTCAACTAAGCTTGAGCCCAAATCTGACAAATGCTTATTTGTGGGGTATCCTAAAGAAACAAGAGGGTATTACTTCTACAATCCTTCTGAGGGCAAAGTGTTTGTCGCTGGAACTAGAGTTTTCCTAGAAAAGGATTTTATTTCCAAAGGAACGAGTGGGAGGAAAGTAGAGCTTGAAGAAATTCAAGAATCACAAAGCATAGATACACCTATGGAGGAATTAGAGCAGGAAACACAAGAAGTTGTGGAAGAGCAACCTGCTCAAGTAGAACAAGACCAGCGTAGGTCAAGCAGGATACGTCAACTACCTGAGAGATATGGATATCTCATAACTGATCAAGGTGATGTATTACTTATGGATCAAGATGAGCCTGTGACCTACCAAGAGGCCATAACTGGTCCCGAGTCTGAGAAGTGGCTAGAAGCCATGAAATATGAAATGGATTCCATGTACACAAACCAAGTTTGGACCTTGGTAGAGCCTCCTGTAGGAGTTAACCCTATAGGATGCAAGTGGGTCTTCAAAAAGAAGACTGACATGGATGGTAAGGTACATACCTATAAGGCAGGACTGGTTGCAAAAGGATATAAACAAATTCATGGGATTGACTATGATGAAACCTTTTCACCAGTTGCAATGCTCAAATCTGTTCGGATTTTACTTGCTATCGCTGCATATCATGATTATGAAATATGGCAGATGGATGTCAAAACTGCTTTCCTTAATGGAAATCTTCTTGAGGATGTGTACATGACACAGCCTGAAGGATTTGACATACCAGAGGAAGCCCAAAAGATATGTAAGTTACAAAGATCAATCTATGGATTGAAGCAAGCTTCCAAAAGATGGAATCTTCGTTTTGATGAAACAGTAAAACAATATGGATTCATCAAGAACGAAGATGAGCCTTGTGTCTAAAAGAAGGTTAGTGGGAGCATGATCGTTTTCCTGGTATTATATGTAGATGACATATTACTCATTGGAAACGATATCCCTACCCTACAAAAGGTAAAGTCTTGGTTGGGGAAATGCTTTTCTATGAAGGACCTAGGTGAAGCAGCCTATATATTAGGAATCAGAATCTATAGAGATAGATCACAAAAACTGCTTGGTCTAAGTCAGAGTACATACATAGACAAAGTGTTGAGACGCTTTAATATGCATGATTCCAAGAAAGGATTCATACCTATGCAACATGGCCTGTGTCTATCAAAAACACAATCCCCTTTAACTAAGGAAGAAAGGGATCGCATGAATAAGATTCCATATGCATCTGCAATAGGATCTATCATGTATGCCATGTTATGTACTCGACCAGAAGTCTCGTATGCTTTAAGTGCAACGAGTAGGTACCAATCTGATCCTGGTGATGCTCACTGGGTAGCTATCAAGAATATCCTTAAGTATTTAAGAAGGACTAAGGACTCATTCTTGATATATGGAGGTCAGGAAGAGTTGGCTGTAATTGGATACACCGATGCTAGCTTCCAAACAGATAAGGATGACTTTAGATCGCAATCTGGTTATGTGTTTTGCTTAAACGGTGGCGCTGTGAGCTGGAAAAGTTCAAAGCAAGATACAGTTGCTGATTCTACAATCGAGGCCGAGTATATTGTTGCCTCAAGTGCAGCAAAGGAAGCTGTTTGGATCAAAAAGTTCATTAGTGAACTTGGCATAGTTCCTAGCATTGTGGATCCCATTGGTCTCTACTGTGATAACAATGGTGTTATCGCACAAGCCAAGGAGCCTAGATCTCACCAACGATCCAAACACATACTTAGGCGTTATCATCTCATTCGAGAGATAATAGATAGAGGAGATGTGAAAATATGCAGAGTACCTACACTTGACAATATTGCTGACCCACTGACAAAGCCTCTTGCGCAGTAGAAGCATGATGGCCATACTAGATCTATGGGTATTAAGGGTATGCCTGAATGGGTCTAGTGCTAGTGGGAGATTGTTGGTGTAAGCCCTAGAGGCCAATACTTTTGGTACTTGTATCGAATTATTTATTAATAATAATTGGCTTTTTCTTTATTACGTTTATTTAATAAAGTCCCTAGAATAGCTAGTCTGTTTAATGTATCAAGTATGACTTAATCATGAGATCACATTAAACCTAAGGATACTATTCTTAAAGTATCAGTAGTCGAGCTTTTGTGAAGTGGGATGACATTAAAGCATTAAGACTATTATGAATATAGACTGATGATCACATCTCATGGATCATGGATAAGGAGTTATCAAGTCTTAAACATAGGTATGAATATTAAGAGTAATATTTATACCGGATTGACCCGCTATGAGAATACTATATAGAAAGTTATGCAAAGTGTCATAAGTTATTCTCATGGTGATAATGGTGTATACCACTCTTCGACCTGAAACCACTATGGACCCTAGATGTAGAGTCGAGTGCTTTATTGCTGATCAAACATTGTCCGTAACTGGATAATCATAAAGACAGTTGATGGGTACTCCACGAAGCATGCGAAGGGACATGAGTGACCTAGATGGAATTTGCCCATCTTGCATAACAAGATAAATGTCTATGGGCCCAATATTGAACTAGACAAGGATGACACGGTCTATGCCTTGTGTTCAATATAGACATAAGGGCAAAAGGGTAATTATACACATAAGTATTATCACAAAAGGAATTGTCAGATCACATGACATTTTCGTTTCTTGGGTAGCAGTGATGTGTTGCTAGATACCGCTCACTGTTTATTATGTTAAATGCGTGATTTAATATAATTGCCAACGTCACGAAAACCTACAGGGTCACACACAAAGGACGGATTGATGAGAGATAGAGTAACTAAGGAATACCGTAAGGTACGGTGCCCTTAAGTGAATTATAGAACATCGTAAGGTACAGTGTACTTGAGTAGAATACGAAATATGGTAAGGTACCATGGGCTTAAGTGATTTTGGGCATATTATAAGATATGGGCCAAAATACACTTAAGTGGGCCTTTTAGCTTGAAGTCCACACAAGTGGTTCTATAAATAGAACCCTTGTGCAGAAGCATTCATTGCGGTTGCATTATTTTCGTTTTCTCTCTCTCCCTCTCTCTCTCACTCAAAGCCTTCATTCGTACCAGTTAGCACTGAGATTGAAGGAATCCGTTCGTGTGGACTGAGTAGAGACGTTGTCATCGTTCAACGTTCGTGATCGCTCCGTGGATCTGCATCAAAGGTTTTGATTGTCACAAGAGATCTGCACCAAAGGTTTCAATCGTCACAAGAGGTAAATATTCTATCACTGATCATGACCATTCGTAAGGATCTCTAAAGGAGAAAATTTTAATTTCCGCTGCGTTTTGGATCGCAATTCTCCTTCAGTTCTTACCCAGACTCGATGCTCGTGACTTACAACAAACCCTTGATTCTTGGTTGATCCAATCAAGTCTTGTCAATATCAATTGAACTTGGGTGTTGATAAGGTGAAAACCATAATCCACCAAAATGGATGATTGATCTTGACAATGACTTGATTCATCCATTGACCTTTGTTTGTTTGCCTTGTGTGTGATCCCTTATTTGTGATTGTTGCATTCATGCATTCATGCACATCATAACATTCATCACACAAAAATTTCAAGGAAATGAGGTGTTATTTGCAAATATTTTCAGACCATGGATTATGGACGAAGGAACACTAAGAAGTACAGTTTAGATGTCCTGATTTGAAAGAGTTAAGGAAGCTAGCATCTTTTGTATTAGATCCCTTGGACTTTAAGCAACTTCATGGAAAGCTTCTGTTTATCTTGTCTGCTGATATGGTTGAAGGACTTTTGAGTGTATTAGTGCAGTTCTATGACCCTCTCTACCGTTGCTTCACTATTTTGGATTATCAGCTTGTGCCTATGGTGGAGGAGTGTGCCCATCTCTTAGGAAAACTTGTTTCTAACAAAGTGCCATTTAGTGGATTGGAAGAGATTCTCAGATCTCATCTTATTGCTGAAACTCTTCACTTGAAGAAGTATGAGATAAAGACTCATTGGGTGAAGAAAGGAGGATTGTTTGGGTTGCCTTCTGATTTCCTCATCAAGGAAGCTACTGCCTTTGCTCAAGCCGGTAGTGTGGATGCTTTTGAATCAATCTTTGTGTTACTCATCTATGGATTAGCTTTGTTCCCTAACATTGACGGTTTTGTTGATGTTAACGCCATTAGAATTTTCTTGATTGGGAATCATGTGCCTACTATGTTAGGTGATATGTACTTCTCTTTGCATCTAAGGAATTCTAAAGGTGGTGGAACAATTGTCTGTTGCATTCCTCTTCTGTACAAGTGGTTTATTTCGCACTTGCCTCAAACACCTGCTTTTGTGGAGAATAAACAATGTCTATGGTGGTCTCAGAGACTCATGTCTCTCACTAATGATGATATAGTTTGGTATGATTCTTCATTAAGCAGTTTGGAGATTATTGATTGTTGTGGTGAATTATCTAATGTGCCTCTCATTGGTACACAAGGAGGAATTAACTACAACCCTGCTTTGGCTCATCGTCAACTTGGGTTCCCCTTGAGAGACAAACATAATAACATTTTGTTAGAAGACCTTTTCTATCAAGAGGGTAAAGATCCTTAACATTTAAAGCAGAAGATTGTGCATGCTTGGCATAATGTGCATAGGAAAGGAAGATCCGAGCTTGGTCCGTGCAATTGTGTAGCTTTGGAAGCTTACACTCTTTGGGTGAAGAAGAGAGCTTTGGAGTTGAAGATGCCTTATCCTTGTGAGAGACCTATGTCTATGGTTATGGTTGAGCCATTAACTCTCCCTAACCAAGATGTAGAGGAGTTGGAAGACGCACTCGCCAAGATGAAACAAGAGAAAGATATGTGGGAAGAGAGTTTCCATGCTTTGAGCTGAAAGCATGAGGAGTTACAGCTTGAGTCTAAGGACACTTATTGAGCTACTTGAAGACCGAGTGACAAAGAGACAGAGAGCGCCAGAGGTTTCATCTTCCTCTAGTATACCTCAACCTCCTGGTGCTTGGAAGAAGATTTTTGATCAGCTTGTCCTCGAGAAGACTCAGATGAAGGCTTCTTTTGAGACCGAGATCCGACGCATTCGAAGGAAGTACACGCCTACAACCAGATCTTCTGACATTGTTTCTAGGGATCCTTAGGATGACTAGTCTTCTTTTCTCTTATATTTTTCATTTGGTTTCTGAAATTGTACTCAGTATAATCCTTCCAATTATATAAATAAAAGATATTTTTATGGTCATATCAAATCGTTGCAATTATTGTTGAATATATATATATATATATATATATATATATAATATATATATATATATATATATATATATATATTTGCAAATAATAAAGTAAGTTCCTTGAAAATAAAAACAATCAAGCATTGCATTTCATGCATCATTTGCATAAGCAGGTCTCTCTTTTGCCAGATGTCTCATTGGTGTTTCTTCTGTGCTTTAGCCAAGTTGACTCATCGATATAATACCCGCGCCAATCACTCCAGAATCATGGAACATCTTGAGCAAGAGAACAGAGACCTGAAAGAGGAGATCGCCTGCCTGACTGCCATGATGGAGTCAGTCCTAGATGCTCAGAGCCAGTCTTCTCCAACACCCGCAACACCTCCTCCTCAGAGGAGTGTCATTTCAGAGGTGGCTACCTCTACCATTCCTACAACTGCTGCTCATTTTGCACCCAACATGCCTGCCAGATTCCCGTGGGGAATTCCGTCGAACTTCGTACCTAAAGGCTTTGCGTCTACATTTGCTTCTCGGCCGGCATCTAGCTCGGTCATGTCTGTGCCACCACCTGTTGTGCATACCATGCCTCGTGTAGAAGACACCATCTATCAGTCTGAGCCATCTGAGGGCCAGGATGTGTATGAGAAGATGGATGAGATGAAGGATCAATTCCTTGAGCTGCGCAAGGAGTTGAAAACTTTGAGGGGTAAGGACTTGTTTGGGAAAAGTGCTGCAAAGCTGTGTTTGGTTGTCGCATCGCGCGAAAAACCGGCGGGAAAAGAAAGAAACAACAGAGCCGCCACCGTGCGTTATTTATCCCAAAAGAGGGAAAGGAAACGCTCGAAGTAAACCTAGGAAAGAACATGGTCTCGCGACCAAAGAGGATGGGTTCGGGAGTCGGTTATGCGAAGGGAAGGTGTTAGGCACCCTACGCATCCGTAGTACTCTACGGGATCCACGCACAAAAGGAAGGATAAATGGTTGCTAAACACTGTTCAAACACACACACACTGGCTGAAAGAAACGAAAGAGACTGACTGAAACTGACTCGGCAGGATATCGCATCCTGGGCCTACTTAGTCTATCAAGCATAGACATCAGAGTCGAAGTAGTTCGGACTGGGGAGACGACACATGCTCGCTAGGATATCGCATCCTATGCATACGTATCTTCTCGGACGAGAGAAGAATCAGAGCATTCGTAGCTCGGCTGACACGCACACAAACACACAAAACACAGGCAAACGTGGAGCCCGACTGCCAATCACTGGACTTATGTCAGCATCCGAACCTAAACAACGCAACAGATAGATAGGGAGTCTGGGACTCAGCCTACAACTGTCAAACACACACAAACAGACAGACAGCAAATGCTAAGGAGTCAGGGACTCGAGCCTAGCAAAGGTCAGACAACACACACAAAAAGAAAAAGGGCGCCCGAAGAGATCAGCTCAATCTCCTGCCTACATACTTCATCTGGTGTGAAGATCAGGGCGATGTAGTTCCCCTACGCAGGGACAAGGATCTAGCCTAACCAGATAACAGAGGGAGACACAACACTAGGGAGACTACGACTCGAGCCTAGATGTTGTCATGCAAAGTCAACCCTAAGTTAAGGTTTCTAGCTAAATGGCACAAGGGTCAACCTATCCTGAACAGACACAGGAAAAAGCAAAGTCTCGATTGCAACGAGGGCAAGAGAAAGGGGAGGTCTCGATCGCAACGAGGGCGAGAGAAAGGAGAGATCTCAATCACACAGGGGTGAGAGAAAAGAGTTAGTGTTAGTGGTTAGTCAAACTCGGCAAGACATCGCGTCTCGTGCCTACGTATCTCATCTGAACATGAGAATCAGAGTTGCCGTAGTTCGGCCGGCTGGGAAAAAGGACTCGATTGCAACTAGGGCAAGGGAAAGGGGAGGTCTCGATCGCAACGAGGGCGAGAGAAAGGAAAGGCTCGATCGCAACGAGGGCGAGAGAAAGGAAAAGGCTCGATCGCAACGAGGGCGAGAGAAAGGATAAGGCTCGATCGCAACGAGGGCGAGAGAAAGGATCGCAACGAGGGCGAAAGCAAACAAGGATTAGCTGTTAGTTGTTAGTCAAACTCGGCAAGACATCGCGTCTCGTGCCTACGTATCTCATCTGGACATGAGAATCAGAGTTGCCGTAGTTCGGCCGGACAACTCTAAGCATGGCTCACACAGGAAGCAAGCCACACAGACTTGACTTGCACAGGAAGCAAGTCAAGCACAACCTACCTTGCACAAGGGCAAGTCCAAGCTACACCTAAAGAGGCAAAGCAAACAGGCAATCACAGGAAGCACACTCTATATGCATACAAGAGGCTCAAGCAAAAGGTTAGGCACTAGGGCCAACTGGAATAGGGTAAGTGTTGCTCTTAACCTTGCCATTGAGGGGCTAAGGTGAGGCAGATGAATAGGAGATGAGGGGTGTGCCTCATTGCTTCTATCCCTAATCAGGGAGAGCATAAAAGAAAGTGTGGGAGCTCAGAAAGATGGAGCTCTCTCCACATTATTGACTCGATTAGATCTTGGGTATTTATCTCAATGCTTCAACCATGTAATGGGAGCAAAGAGAGGACACACTGAATAGTGGGGGATAGATTGCTTATCCCTACCTTCCACCAATTGCCTTACTTGAAGGACTTTTCCTGCTTGGGACAATTTTAAACAAACACAGGCATTGCCTCTTAAGGAGGACTTCAGACAGTTTGCCCGGTCAAATAACAGACCGGGTCTCCAGACTACATGAAGAAGAAGTAATTATACCTCAAAGCAAATTCTAAATAGCAAAGCAAGCAAACTTAAGCAACTAAAGTGTACCTGAAAAAGTCAAACTTATTAGCAAACAGTTCAACAGTCAAAATCAAAAGGAAATAACCCAATAGTCAACCACAGAGGGACCAATTGTGCAAGGCACAAAGACTCAAGTATGTGAGTCACACCTACAAAACAAAGGTTAGTTCATATCCAATCACATTTGAATGATCTTTGAAGCACTGGTGCTTAACCTGAAACAATAGCTCAATTGTAAGCTCAGAAGACCACTAGGACTAGCCTAGGGTCAAAGGTGAAAGAAAAAGTCAAGGCAGCAAGGAAAAGTCAACCCAAACCAAGTCTAAACATTCAAGAAGCATTCTCAATTGGATTCATAATTATATCATGTATCATTGTCATCTCATATGCAAAAGGATGCAAAGCATGGCAAGAAAGAGCACAAATAGGTCAACAGCAAGACCTCTTTCAAAAGTTAACTCAAACAATCTCAAAAATCATGAAATAAAACACACTCAATCCTAACATCTAGCATGGTAGACATGTAAAATTTCATGGCATTTGGATGAGAGGAAGGTAGTCAAGTAAAATCATGAAGTCAAACCAAATTCAAGTAAGCATGATGAAAGTCAACAAGCATGGGTCAACTTCAAAAAATCATATCAATTTGAAAACAGAAGAGAAATGAATGAGATTAACACCAATGCAAAGCTCAAGGTGTCTAGTTATCACATATGAAATTTCATGGACATACAATATGATGTGAGGATTTCACAAAGGAAATGGCAATGTGTATCACAAAAAGTCAACAAATGACAAAGCATGGAAGAAAATTCTCAAATAAATTGGAAACAGAACAATTAATTCCAGGAAAAATCGTACATGAATTAGACATATGATAGATGATTCATGCAAAAAATGGGGTCAATTGGATGCAAGGAAGCATGTGAACAAAATTAGAGAAAATGCATGATCATGGTATGACATCAAATGTGACACATAACTTCAGAAAATCATAACTCTCAATCCACACATGATAAATGCACAAACTTTATATGGAAATGAAGGTCAATGAGTCTAGTTTCACCACAAAAAGTTTCAAAGGCATTGGATACAACATGAGTATTTCACAAAAGGAATGGCACAATGTATCATTTGAGCATACATGTTAGAAACCCAATTATCATTTACAAACCAGCCAATGAAAAATTAATTAAAATTCACAATAAAATAGAGGACACATTCATGAACATGAGGAAAAAATTTCATGATTTTTGGATGAAAATTGAAAGAGAAATGAATTATTGAAGATGAGTGATTAATTGGAATAAACATGAACAAATAACATGGATTAAATGATTATTTAAAAAATATAAAAAGAAGAAGAAGAAAAATGAAATGCACTCTGCGTACTAGTCACCAAGTGGGACCCACGGCCAAATGTATGCATGGCCTACTACGCCTCCAATTATTGTTTCTTAGACTACATGGCAGAATGAATGAAAGCGAAAAGCTGCAACAACAGTGGCTGTCGCGCAGAATTGATGGGATTTTGGGGATCCCTAAGCCACCTGCACCAACGTCTGGCCCACTGTCACAACCATTACTATGTCTCCTCAGATGGAGCCAGACAAGTGCGCAGGGCATTAAATGAAACAAAGAATAAAAGACAAAAAGTAGCAACCAAACCGTGCCTGCCTACTGTCATTCAAAATTGGTGGAATTTTCAGTATCCCAGTAAGTGGGCCCACGGCCAATTGCAATAGTGAACCATAACACCATGACCAATTAAAAATCCCCCTTCAGCAAACCAACATGCAGCGAAAATACACAGTCACAGCAGACAAAATCAACTAATTAAAATGTTCCTCTCTTTTAAAAGAAAAAACAAGCACGGTAATGTGTACTCAAAGCCCTACCAAATAAATGGCAAAGCTACAGTATGAAAACAAATCCCAGGAAGAAAAAACGCAGCAGAGCAGAACACTTGGTATCCATACATTCATCACCATAATTTCCAGTAAGAATTAACTCACACAGCATGGCATTGGAACAACATTCTTCAAACAATCATACGCCAAACAACAGACAAACAAATTTCCACGAATTTTCTGGGCAGGTTTAAGTAACAGCACAGCAACAACACTATGTATTCATCAACAATATTCATCCTTAAACAACAATCTTCAAATGGAACCAAACTCACACAGCGGGACAATTAAGAACATTCTCCATGTAACCACAACGCAAACAACAAACTAAACCAATCATAAGTTCATGTTCTGGGCATAGTTTTAGGGTTTAAACACAACAGCATACATTCATCATCTATGTTCAAATTGAAAAATCGAAACGCCCAGAACTGAAAATTAAACACACTCATAGCATCATCAAACATCAGGTAGCACAAACCCAGCACTAGTTTTCATTGAATCAAACATATCTGAGCAAATCAAATGAAAACAACTTTGGGCACAAAAAAAGTAAGTTCAGATTTCTCAGCCATTAGATAACCATTTTCAACAATCTATAGCTTAAAACAATCAGCAGAGAAGGACCTTCATGATACATGACATGGCTTAATGAATGATGAGATTCGAAATATTACCAAGTTTGAAGCACAATGATGATGCAGTGGCTATTTTGAAGTTGCAAGCAAAAACAGATGCAGGTTGTGGTTGATATTGATGTATACTTGAGGACCCTTGGCTCAGAAATGCTTGCAAGCGCTCAAATCTACAAACGCCATTGCTGGTCCATGGATAAAGCAGAGTAGGAAAGGGGCTTTACAGTTGGTATTTGATGGCTGTAGAGAGCTCACAATGATGTCTAAGTCACGAAATGAGCAAGAAATCTCGTGGTGCTTTGGGAGTTTTTTTGTGGAAATCGCGCTCAAGCAAAAATGCCAGAAGGAAGAAGTGAGGAATTCTGTGGTCTGCAGCTATCATTCTAGGTTTAGAAAGTGCAGGAAAAGTGTTTTTATATGTCTGTTTAGCAATGGTTAAACGAGTGTTAAGCTAGCTTAGTTCAAAAATCACCAATTGCCATTTTACTAATCTGTACATAAGTGGAAAGGAGGTGCAAAGTTCTGCCCGAGTTGGGCCTTGGCCAGCTGCAAAATGACTATCCAATTTGCTGTTTTTGGTCTGCACAATGAAATGCTACATCTTGCTTTACTTATGATTCCATTTGCCAAAATTTCAAGTTATGCAACTTTGGCCAAAATTGGTAGCATGGTGATAGCATGAACATGATTTTAGGCTTGGAGCAAGTTTCAAATATGATATGAAACAAATCCCAATTGGTCAAAGTGAGAAAAAGTCAAAGAATCAAAAAGTCAACTATGAGTCAAACTTGATTTTTAAATGGAAAAGGTCCAAAAATGCCATTTTGATTGGCATGGTTTTGGAGGGTGAAATTGATATTTTTGGAAAGAGGAGGAAAAATGTGGTTTATAGGAAAAAACCCCACCAAATTTGGCCAAAGGAATCATGAGATATGCCCATTTGAAGTTCAAAAATTGGTGAAAAGGAATTGATCACATCTTGACAACCACACATGGGATTTGAGAGTTCTTGGACTTTTTGAAAATGGGAGAACAAGATCTTCAACTTTCATGTTGGGCAAAAATTCATTTGAAGCTTGTATCATGATGCAAGTTGAGGATCAAGAAGTTTCTATTTTTGGCAGTTGAAATTACAGGTCCACTTTCTATTTTGGGAAATTTTCTGATTGGCTTCAAATTCTTCAATGAGGTTGATTGCCATGACACATGAGGCCTATTAGGACATGAATAAGCTCTCTCAAACCATTTCCATCAAAAACCATAAAGTCAACCACAGTTGACCAACTTTGACTTTTCTAGGGTTTTGGATGACTGAAGCACTTCTGATGAATTCCAAACCCTGATTCCTTGAGACTTTGACTTCAAATGATGTCCCGAGTTGTATGGACTCTTGATTAATGATCATGGTGCCCAAATTCCACAGGAATGGCCACCATCCACTGCTTTGACTGACTATTGACTGTCTAGGATTTTTTGCCTGACTGTGCATGAACTGATGGCTTCTGAACATCCAACCCTTGACTTGAACACTTCAAATGGACCTCCAAGTCATGTGAACTTGTTGGACAAACCCTAGGGCCTTGGCTCCTTGAGAAACAACCTTTGCTTGATTGGTGGACTGATCTCCTGATCAGTTTGACCTAATTTCTTGCTTGCTTGCTCTTCAGGCAAATGGGGACAATGCAATGCTATGCAATGTATCATGATATGCTATGACCTAATATGAGATGGTATGTACAATGATAGGTGCAAATTTGAGGTGCTACATTGGTCCCAAATGTGAAGATTCAGGTGAAATTCAAAGTGCATGACTTTGAGAAATACAAAGGGAATACCTGTCCACTCAGCCATTTGGTGATGTACGCCAGAAAGATCTCTACTCAAACAGACAATGATCAGTTATTGATCCATTATTTTTAAGACAGTCTGACCGGTGTCGCTCTGAGGTGGTACATGGGGTTGGATAGTGCGAGCATCCGCACATTCAACGATTTGGGCGAAGCATTTGTAAAGCAGTATAAATATAATATTGTTATGGCTCCCGATAGAGATCAGTTGAGATCGTTGTCTCAGAAAGACAAGGAGACATTCAAGGAGTATGCGCAGAGGTGGAGAGAACTTGCTGCTTAGATTACCCCTCCTTTAGAGGAAAAGGAGATGACCAAGATTTTTCTGAAGACTCTGAGCTCATTTTACTATGAGAGGATGATTGCCAGTGCCCCCAATGACTTTACTAAAATGGTAAACATGGGGATGAGGCTCGAAGAAGGTGTCCGAGAAGGACGGTTGTCTAGAGAGGAAGTGTCATCCAACAAGAGGTACGACAACAGTTTCAGCAAAAAGAAGGACAGTGAAGCTAATGCAGCGATCAATGAGAGGCAAAGGAGGCCTCAGATTAGAAGAAATCAACCACCCCGTTAACATCATCATCAAGTATCTTCAGTCATTCCTATATTTTCAGCAAATCAATCAACACCAGTTCAGCAACAACAACGTCAACAACAACAACCACAACAACGAACAAACACCTACAACAACAGCAATATCAACAATCATCAGTAACAAACTTTTGAGAGGAAGAAGGTCTCTTTCGACCCAATTCCGATGACATATGCAAAATTATATCCCTCGTTGGTTTTCAAGAACCTAATACAACCAAGAAATCCTCCGCAAATCCCCGAACCACTTCCCTGGTGGTACAAACCGGAACTTCGTTGTGCTTTCCATCAAGGAGCTCCCGAAGATGATATAGAGAACTGTTACCCACTCTAATATGAAGTTCAGAAGCTGGTTAAGAGTGGAATGGTGTCCTTTAAGGACCAAGCACCGAATGTTAAAGATAATCCACTGCCTGCCCATGGAAATTCTTCTGTTAATATGGTGGACAGTTGTCCAAGGGAGTTCAAGGTATTCGATGTCCGTTTCATTAGAAGGTCTTTGGTGAGGATGCACAAGGAAATTTGCTTGGTTAGTGATTGTGAGCATGACCATGATGGTTGTGAAATCTTCAGTGTCAACCCTAGAGGTTGTATAATTGTGAAGAGGGACACCCAGCGGTTGATGGATGAAGGCTTGATCTAGATTGTTCAATCCCGTTACATAGATGATGATGTCAATGTTATAGTACTAGTTTTCAAGAATCCTGAGAGAGTGGTATTTTAGTATGATAGCAGCAGTAGTAACAATGTCAGCAAGAGATCGGTATCGTCGTTGATTATACGGTTGGCGGGACCAGTCCCGTATGGATCCGATAAAGTTGTCTCGTATCAGTATAATGCAACTATGATGAAAGATGGTCAAGAGGTTCCTCTGCCTATGACCAGTTCTGTTGTAAGCATTGCTAATGTTACCAAGATGACCCGTAATGGTCGTGTTTTTGGGTCGGTGTTCCCAAAGAATGTAGAAGATTCAACTGTTAGTAAGAAGGTGGAGGTGCTTGTTGTAGAATCAGTTAGTGCTCCAAGGTGTCAGTATGGTGAATCCAGTGGCTTGAAGCCTAATAACGATGATAAGGTACTTAGGCTGATTAAAAAGAGTGAGCTCAACATGGTGGAGCAGCTGCTCTAAGCCCCCTCAAAGATCTCAGTATTGTCTCTGTTGATGAATTCTAAAGCACACAGAGAAGCACTGCAGAAAGTTCTTGAGCAAGCATATCTGGACCATGATGTTATGGTGGATCAGTTTGATCATATTGTGGCTAACATCACTTCATGTAATAATCTCAGTTTTTATGATGAAGAACTCCCCGAGGAGGGTAGGAATCATAACTTGGATTTTCGTATCTCCATGAACTACAAAGATGACGCTTTGTCAAACGTGTTGGTTGACACCGGATCTTCGTTGAATGTACTTACAAAGTCAAGATTGTCAAAACTGTCATATCAAGGAGCGCCTATGAGATATAGTGGCGTGATGGTAAAAGCTTTTGACGGTTCGTGCAAAACTGTGATTGGAGAAGTGGACCTTGTGATGAAGATAAGTCCGAGTGACTTCCAGATTACTTTCCAAGTAATAGATATCCACCCAGCCTACAACTATTTGTTAGGAAGGCCATGGATTCATGAGGCGGGAGTTGTTACCTCTACGTTACATCAGAAGCTCAAGTTTGTCAAAAATGGGAAGCTAGTTATTGTCGGTGGGGAGAAGGCGCTGCTAGTCAGCGACCTGTCATCTTTATCTTATGTTGAAGCTGAGGATGAGGTTGGAACTCTATTCCAAGCCTTATTTATTTCTGTTGAAAAGAGAGTTGGGGCACCCATGTCCTTATTCAAAGATGCAAGAAAGATTGTCGAAGATGGAAAGGTTGATCAGTGGGGCAAATGGTAGAGGTCTCCGATAACAAGAACATAACCGGTTTGGGTTTCCAGTAAGGTTTGTTAGCTTTTAGATCTGATAATGTGCAACTCAGCTTCCGTAGCGGAGGGTTCATTCATGGAAATAAACAACACTTAGTTGATGTGCTAGAGGATGACGAAGAGGAAGACTGCACCAATTTTGTGACGCATGGAAAGGCTTGCAACAATTGGACTGTTGTTGATATTCCTATTATTATACATCGATCTAAGTAATTGCTTTGATTTGTTTTCCAAAATCCTTCTCCTATGCCTAAGGGAGAAGTGAACATTGTTCGGGCATTTTCAATTTGATCATCAATAAAATATAATTCTATTCATCCACATCTATGATGTTTTGTTTTTACTTTTTGCTTTATTCTGAAAATGGTAATCACAAAAAACATGAATAAATAATATAATTGTCCATCTGCATAATATTTCGTCACAAATTCACTTCTCTAAAATCCAAATATCAAATCATTATGCAAGTTGGTTTCTAACCCCATTGAATACAATGATCATTCTCCTTCTCCAAATTTTGAATTCCCTGTGTTTGAGGCTGAGGAGGAAAGTGACAAAGAAGTGAGTGATGAATTGTCTCGTCTTCTTGAGCATGAAGGAAAAGTCATTCAGCCATTCGAAGAGCAGATTGGGCTAGTCAACTTGGGTTCCGAAGATGATGTGAAGGAAGTTAAGATTGGGTCTCGACTGCGTCTAGATGTTAAGAATGGGTTGATTGATCTTCTCCGAGAATATTCAGATGTGTTTGCTTGGTCCCATCAAGACATGCCTGGTTTGTGGAGCATAGATTGCCGTTGAATCCAGAATGTCCGCCAGTCAAGCAGAAGTTGAGAAGAACGCATCCCGATATGGCAATGAAGATCAAAGAAGAAGTGCAAAAGCAGATTGATGCCGGTTTCCTTCTAACTGCCGAGTATCCACAATGGGTGGCCAATATTGTGCTCGTTCCGAAGAAGGATGGAAAAGTCCGTATGTGCGTTGATTATAGAGATTTGAACAAAGCCATTCCAAAAGATGATTTCCCTCTGCCACACATTGATATGTTGGTGGACAGTACAACTAAATTCAAAGTCTTTTCGTTGATAGATGGATTTTCCAGATATAATCAGATCAAGATGGCACCCGAAGATATGGAGAAGATCACATTCATTACACCTTGGGGAACATTCTGTTATAGAGTGATGCCTTTCAGTTTAAAGAATGCTGGTGCAACTTACCAAAGCGCAATGACGACTCTTTCTCATGATATGATGATAAAGAGATTGAAGTTTATGTCGATGATATGATTGCTAAATCAATTGATGAAGAGGAGCATGTTGAGAATTCGTTGAAGCTATTCCAGCATTTGATGGAGCTGTTAATCAGTATGGTAATGGCATTGGGGTAGTAATCATTACTCCTCAAGGCACGCATTTTCCATTTACAGCTAGATTGACTTTCAAGTGTACAAACAATATGGCAGAATATGAAGCTTGCATTATGGGGCTTGAAGAGGCCATCGATCTCAGAATCAAGTACTTGGACATCTATGGAGATTCGGCTTTGGTTATGAATCAAATCAACGGTGAATGGGAGACGAATCAACCCGGTTAGATACCATATAGATATTATGCGAGGAGGATTTCAACTTTCTTTACAAAGGTTGAGTTTCATATCCCTCGAGATGAAAACCGGATGGCAGACGCTATTGCAACTTTGGCATCAATGATTGTAGTGAAATATTGAAATGAAGTTCCCAATTTGACTGTGATATGTCTTGATAGGCCAGCTCATGTGTTTGCTGTTGAAGAGGTCAAAAACGAAAAGTCGTGGTATTATGACATCAAGTGTTTCCTCCAAAGTCATATTTACCCGTCTGGGGTATCTTTGAAAGATAAGAAGACTTTGAGAAGATTAGCCGGCAATTTCTACCTGAATGGTGATGTGCTTTACAAGAGAAACTTTGATATGGTTCTGCTCATATGCGTGGATAGACATGAAGCAGACCTATTGATGACTTAAGTCCATGAAGGTTCCTTTGGTACTCATTCCAATGGACATGCAATGGCGAAGAAGATGTTGCGAGCAGGTTACTATTGACTGACAATGGAATCTGATTGTTGCAAGTTTGTGAAGAAATGCCACAAGTGTCAAATTATGCAGATAAGATTCATGTTCCTCTGACACTGTTAAACGTCATTTCCTCCCCATGGCCCTTCTCCATGTGGAGAATTGATATGATTGAGCCTAAAGCTTCGAACGGACGTCGTTTCATTTTGGTGGAAATTGATTACTTCACAAAATGGGTTGAAGCGACATCGTACGCGAATGTATCCAAGCAAGTTGTTGTAAGGTTTATTAAGTATCAGGTTATATGCCATTATGGTGTGTCAAGTAAGATCATTACTGATAATGGATCGAACTTGAACAATAATATGGTGGAAGCTCTTTGCAAAGACTTCAAGATCGCACATCATAATTCTTTTCCCTATAGACCCAAGATGAATGGGGATGTTGAAGCTGCAAACAAGAATATCAAGAAGATTATTCAGAAGATGGTTGTAACGTATAAGGATTGGCATGAGATGCTCCCATTTGCTTTGCACGGGTATCGTACATTCATCCGCACTTCAACAGGGGCAACCCCTTTCTCTCTTGTATATGGTATGGAAGTTGTGCTCCCCGTAGAGGTTGAAATACCATCACTATATATGTTGATGGAAGCCAATTTGACTGAGGCTGAATGGTGTCAAGCCAGGTATGATCAGCTGAAGTTAATTGAAGAGAAGAGATTGATTGCCATGTGTCATGGTCAATTATATCAGAAGAGAATGAAGAAAGCTTTTGATAAGAAGGTTAGACCTCGTGTGTTCAGAGAAGGTGACCTTTTGCTCAAGAAGATTCTATCTTTCAAATCAGATTCTAGGGGAAAATGGACTCCTAATTATGAAGGCCCATATGTTGTTAAGAGAGCCTTTTCAGGCGGTGCTTTGATTCTTACAACTATGGATGGTGAATAGTTCACGCATCCGGTGAACGCAGATGCAGTCAAGAAATACTTCGCCTAAAAAATAAAAGAACAGCCTGCTAAGTTGAAAACCCGAAAGGGCGGCTTAGGAAAAAATGAGCATCTCGGTGGATTGAAAACTCGAAAGGGCGATCCAGACAAACGTTAGAGACATAAAACAGAAAAAAAATTATCCTGATAAATTGAGTACCCCATCTTGGGGAAATTTCTGCAAAAATTAGGGATTGTGGCAAGTAATTGCATCCTGCTGAGCTTCAGTCTTGAGGAGATTCTTGAGCACAACAGTTGGTTTTGATTCTGATCCCCAGCAGCGGTCAAGAGCACAGTGGATATCAAGAGTTGGTAGAAGGATTAATGATTATTGTATTCAATGTAACCCCTTTCCATATAAATTACCATTTTCAACTTTGTAAAAATCTATGGAGTCTTGTCATTTATAGACTACCATTCTATTAAATAAAGTTGAGTTTTTATCCAATTGTTTCTACTCTTATTTATTTCAGCCAAATAGTTTTAAATTTTATTATGATCATTTTTGAAAATTTAATTTTTAAATCAAAATCATTTTTTTAACATATAAAAGCATGAATGTTAAGCAATCGATTTCATTTTAAAGGAATATCAACAGTTGTTCGAAAGCAGTAAGCCCTAAATATGGAGCATTATTGGTTCTCCCCAAGCAGTAGGCGCAATTTCTCTTTCATCCCCGACAACATTGTTCAACACTCGATGTTTGTTGATTTTCTCCAGACGATTATTTTTCTCCGTCACCCCAGCTTAGTTTAGCATTTCTTCCCAACCGAGGTTATATTTGGTTTCCAGCGGAGTAAGAGCAGGTTTCCTCAGTAGTTCGCGTGGTTGCGGCAGACTAGATAACGGTTTTCCTCAATAGATCTCCTCCTTCCCTGGCTAGGTTTGAGCCTTTGGAATTTTGATCTCTCTTTTATCCAGCAGTTGTTTCCCTCTTTTGTGGATTGTCTGAGAATTGTATCGATGATTCAAATATGCGACATCTTTGTACACTTTGTGATCGTTTTGTCAGCATAATCATCATATATACATATATATATATATATATATATATATATATATATATATATATATATATATACATATACCCTCATATAATTTCATTATTGCATCATAACACTTGTTGATTCATTCTTGTGATTTTGATTCTCTGTTATGGTGGTACTTTATCCCCATACGAGTTTGGTGTCTATCCTCCTTCAATTGTAGGGTGTTAGCCCCCCTAAGTAGAAAGACTTTAATCTTTCTCCCTTCCCCAATGAGTTATTTCCTCGTGGATGATTTTTGTTTCAGCTTCCTCCCCAGTTGATTATTTGGATGGAATTACTCCCTTTGAGTTATACCGTCATTGGGTTGAGTCTTGATTGACCATTTCTTTCTAGATCTTACCTAGATAGATGTTTCAGTCTCCTAAGAGTTTATTACCCAGTAACTGGTAATATTCTTCTTAGTTTGCAGTTTTTTACTTCTTGCTCAATACCCGGCAAAAGTAACCTTTTTCTCCCCAACGGATTCGTTTTCACGATCCCCGAGAAGTATATCCTTGATATGTTCATCCTAATCGGTGACGGATATCTTCTTTCCTTGCTTTGAGTTTATCCTTGATATGTTCATCCTAACCGATGACGGATATTCTCATCTTTGTGGTATTCTACCTAGTAAAAAGGTAGTTGTAATCCCCATTTTATTCCCTAGAGGATTAATCCTTGATATGTTCATCCTAACCGATGACGGGTTTCCTTCTCTTTGCGGTCTTCTGCCCAGTAACCGGTAGTTATAAATCTTGATTTTTCTCCCTTTGTAGAGTTTATCCTTGATATGTTCACTTTAACCGGTGACGAATATCTTCTCTAGTGGTCTTCTATCCAGTAATCGATAGATGCAATTCATATTTCTTCCCCTCAGAGTCTATCCTTGATATGTTCATATTAACCGATGACGGATATTCTCTTTGATGGTATTCTATCCAACATTAGATAGATGTAATTCCTACTTTTTGTTCAGGTGGTTTATCCTTGATATGTTCATCTTAACCGATGACGGGTATCCTCCTTAACATCCCCAGGCAAGTTTATCCTTGATATGTTCATCTTAATCGGTGACGGATTTTCTTTCCTTTGAGTCTATCCTTGATATGTTCACTTTAACCAATGACAGATATTCTCTCCTTTTAGTCTTCTGCCCAGTAGTCGATAGTTGTAAATCCTATTTTCAGTCTTTCCCCAATAAGTCTATTCTTACCCAGTAACCGGTGATGAATATACCTTCTGGCGGCCATCAGTGAGTCATCCTTGATATGTTTACCCTAATCGATAACAGGTGTCCTCTCTGTCAGATTTTTATTATCTCCTTGCTCAGTAACAGGTAGTGGATAATAAAATTTCTGCTCCTCCTGTGTTGAAGTTTATTTCTTCCCCAGTTGAGTTGAGTGCGTATTTCCTTAGTGAAATCTCTTTTTCCTGCATGATTCGAGTATTTTAGTTCTATTCTGATCTACCCGTTTCCCCTGCAGATGTCTTTTGTTTCCCCGGTTGAGTCTTTCCATTCTTTATGTAATTCCTCTAGTCTCCTAGCAGTTTTTAAGTCGTAGCCTGGCCTACGCATAACCTCTTTGATCCCCTCAGAGTCTCTGTCTCCCCAGTTACTTTTTCCTTATGGAATGCATCATGCTCCTGCGGACCTTTAGTCTCTCTGGTTTTCTTTTCCTTTGTGGCAACATTTCCCCACAGAGAGTTTGCTTTTACATTCATATCATATGCATCATGAGGTCTCTTAGGGACCAATTTTTTTTCTATATGTTGTTATTTAAGCCCATTCTACTGAGTTAATATGAAGATTTTAACCTTCACCTCCTCAGTTAGAATGTCCTTAAATAGGGGCAGCTGTAAGACCACAATTTTAACCCTAAGATCCCTCATGCAATCTCATCATATGCATTAGCATTGGGATCATACCTTGGCATCGTCCTTACCCCTCTTCATTGGGTTTGTTTTGGGAGAGATCACCAAGCACCATGTGATTGTATCATACTTGTACTTTATCATTTTACTAACCAAAATACCAAAAATATATCTTTGTATTTGCCTAACTCTTTTGTAGGTAGGGCATGATCACCCTTGATCTATCAAGTTCACATCTAGGGTTTAAGACCATCATTGCCAAGAGAACAACCAAGGAATGATACACAATGACTGTAAGCATCATGTATGAGTCCCAATGATATCTACATGTTATTTTTATCAAGCATTCTTGAAGAGTTTGGAGTTGATTTGTCTTGGAAACCCTAGTTCATCTGGGTATCTTGAGTAACTTCTTCGATAAGCTTCTTCGCCAATTGATCAAATTTCTCAAGGGGCACTTCAAAATTCATCATCTTATGAATATATGAGCTACCATGAGCCTAAAAAGTCAAGAGAATTGCAAGTTAGCAAGTTGGTTGATGGTGGTTGGCCAGATGAATTCATCTAATCAAAACTGGGTCCCCCTAGACCATATCTCCTACACTTTTCATCATATGAAAATTATTCCAAGAGAAAAGTTACTCTAAATGACACTAAAAACAACTTTCATGTTGGGGTCTAGATCTAATTTTGCTTGTAAAGTCATTTTCTATGTTGAAACATTATAGATCATTTTGTCTAAACCCTAATTTGAAAGTCAACTTCCCAAGGCCATAACTTGCTCAATTTTTATGACATGAAATATTTAAAAGTTGAACAATCAAATTCAAGATGTCTACTTCAACTTTTAGGTTTGGAGTGAGAGCTAAATCAACTTTTATGAGCATGTGATATAAGGATACATTATAGGTCATTTTGGACCAATACCATTGAACAAGTGATTTTCCTCAACTTCAAAAATGCATAACTCACTCATCCCAAGTCCAAATGATGTTAAATTTCTGACCATTTTGAAGGTGTTTGATAGAGCTACAACTTTGATGAAGAAAAGTTTGTCATTTGGAGCTCACATAAAAAGTTAAGCAAGGTGGAATAATTGAACATGTGGCTTGACACTTAGAAAATATTTTAACATGTTGAAATTTCCAAACTTCCACTTCAAAATTCACCATGATACAAGTTCCAAATGGAAAAGTGTTAAACATAAGATTTGTTCCTCTTGATCTAATATTTCCAAAGAGTCTTAATTCATTCATTTTGGAGAAAGTTTGAGGGGTCTGCGCATGGCTTAAACATGGCTGTATCAGTTGGCAAGATTCATGCTTTAAATATTGAAATAACTTTGCCTTGCAATCCAAGCTTCATGCAAACCTTATTTCAGTTGATTGTGGACCTTTTTGCATTGCTTCATGGGCCTGCACACGCCCATGCAAGCATGTACATTGCATTGCGAATTTTGGAAGTAATTTCAAGTGTGCAAATAACACTTCCCATTTGCTATAAATAAAGGTTTAATGCTTCAGTTTGAAGGATCTTGCACGCGAACTTTGCCCCCAACCATTCAACCCATTTTTTAGGCCTTTGTGGATTTCAAACTTAAATTTTTGTTAAAAGTAATGCGTCCACTTTGAAATTGATACCACGAACTACGAGGTTTTGATCCCACATTTTATGTTGGTACGTTGGCACAAGTCTGAAGGTCTTGTCAAACACAAAAATATAATTAATGAATTCTTTTCTCATCCCTCCATTCTATTTGTTTGCAAACATCATTTTTACAAAAACACATATGCACACAAGAAAGGGCTCCCTAGGAGTACCTAGGACACTTTTGGTGCTAACACCTTCCCTCTGTGTAACCAACCCCCTTACCTGTAATCTCTAGCATTTTATTAGTTTTGATTTAAAAACTTCTTATCTTTTGGGCTTTGTTCGTACTTTTCCCTTTTCCCTTGGAAATAATAAAAGCACGGTGAAGACTCTTGTTTATTTAACATCTACCTTATCCATAGCTTGATGGTCATGAATTTACCGCTACAACTTCCTCATACGTTCAATAAGGAAATCAGAGCTCCGTAGTTCGGCTCACAAATGAGACATTTGTTGGTTGTTTTACTGAACAGTATTAATATTCCTATGCTACTATTCACTTGCTTGTATACTTTGTCATGGGAGCGGGAAGTATTTTCTTGTTTGCGGTAAAGTGGATGCGCTTGGATCACACTCTAGAAGTTAAACATTACTTGCTCACACATGGAGGCTTAAGCATCGTTCACCGTAGAACGGAAGTAAAACGCCCTTTTTGAAAGGTTTTGAAGAAAAGTGCACTGAGGGAAAAGATGATTTGATTTATCGGGGTTGATTTTATGTATGGTGACAAGCATCAGACCCTTGGCTAGATACAGTCAACAGTCCAAAAACTCGGGAGTTGAGAGGACAATGTTATCCTAGACACTCTTTTTCATCCAAAAAAGAGATTTCAATTGTGAAAAAAGTTTGGCAAGTCTAATCATTGGAACTTAAAGGAAGAAAATTATCTGACCCTTGACTAAGTACAATAACAATCAGAATAATTGGGAGTCGAGAGGACAATGGAATCCTAACTACCCTTTTTCTCTCTCATAGCACCTAGATCTAACTTGTTTAAATCATTAGATGTTTTAAGGGGAAAGTCAAATGTCAGGTCCTCAAGCTAGGTACGACCGACAACCCAAGTACTTGAATGTTGTGTACAAACACGTACACCCTATTTTTGCATTCCAGTTTGTTATGAAAATGTTTTGAAAAAGACACTTGACATTGGATCAAGTGTTTGAGTTTATAATGAAAGTGTGTGTGAAGAATGAAGGTGAGAGATAGAATGGGGTTGAGAAGATAATGGAGAAGAGATGTGGATCATGGAGTGGATGGGAAATACTTGATGTTGGATCAAGTATTCGCGTTGCAATGGTGTGAGTTTTATTTGGAAAAACAACTTGACATTGGATCAAGTACCTTTTGTTTCTATTGAAATGCTTTATTTATCATTTTATTTTTAGTTTTTTAATTATCATGCATGATGAATTAACAAAAGCATAAACCTAAACTATTACATCTTCATGGGGTGTGGGGACATTTGACCTACAATGGAGGGATGGATCCACACAATATAACATAAATGGAAATGGACAAAATTATACAAATTATAAAACAAGTGTCATGCCTAAACCATACGAGTGGCATGGTACTCCAAACAATACAAACTAATTAAATGCTTAAAAGTAAAATGGATAATTTGGATGGTTTGAATCTCACATTCACATGTCAACACAAAACAACAAATGTGGTTAGTATGCATTAACAAAATGGAATTAAAATGCTAATGGAAATGAAATAGTGAAATGGTATAATGATGGAATGATATGATATAATGATCATGGTGAGAATAATGGACATGTTAACTCATTATATTAAATTGAAATGTCATTTTCAATTTGGATCTAATAACCACAATCAAAGGAATAACACCATTATAATGGAATTAAAATAAAGACATGATCATGAACATGACTGTCATACGGTGAACTGACTTGGGGTGTTTTGCTTTTTATCGCAATGTCGCGGATAGCAAGAGTCGCCACCGACTTTTCTTTTATCCAATAAGGAAAGATGGAAAAGAACAGGAAAGACCTCAATAGATTTTGGGTTCGGGAGGTACATTAGACAAAGGGAAGGTGTTAGCACCCTTTGTATCCATGGTTATCCATGGGCTCTTAATTGCTGGATCACTTATATTTTTGTCTGAAAAGTGTTCCTGAATTGTTAAAAAAATGTTTCGAAAAGAGAGTTTAATTTTGTAATGATTCTCGTATGAATGTATACAAAGTATTTATCTCGTTTGATTTTGAAAACGGTTTAGAAAAATGTAACTTGGTAATGATTCTAGTATGAATGTATACCAAGTGGTGATTTTCTAGGATTTGCAAAGTGTGAGGGGTGGGAAATGTTTTAGGTTATGATCCAGCAATTGAGAGTTATACCTTCCTAAGGTCGTTATGAACGTTTCCTATCCTTATGAGGGTAAAACTGTCCTTACTATTGAGAAGTAAGTAATTTTATCCTTTGGATGTTTAAGGGTCATCGTAGGGTCATCGATAGGTCATTGAAGGCAACAGTTGTAAGGATACCTTAGCATTCGAAGGGACGATCATCATTTAACCGTAGGCTACACCGAAGGGTCATCGAGGGACAAAATCGTATTTTCGAAGGCAACATCCGAGGGACCATGATTTATTTTATGATGATTTAACCGAAGGGTCTTTGCTAAGTGTACCCCTACATTCGCGGGACACGACCGTTATACCGTAACACCGAAGGCAATAAAGAGAGGTCCAAGATCACATATTCAAAGACAATATTTTAAGATGAATTTCCGTATTACAATCAATTAGGATGAACCTCCACATTAAAATTAATTAGGCAATTAGGATGCATATTCATATTAATTAGTCCATTAGGATGAATCTCCACACTAAAGTTAATTAAGCAATTCGGAATACATCTCCATGAGGGTATCCCACAAATAAAGTGGAATACCTAGCCGGCCGTTTCCTCGGGAATATGCAAGCTTTACACAATTCAAACACCCGGGTGAGAATACCGAGATAAAGTGCAATTGAAAATTGCACTACAAAATGAACACAACAGTCATAAGGCCAAATAATGCATGATTATAATAAGACAAACATAAGACAAAACACAAAAACAGCTACTGGTACGTTCGCCCCTGCCTCGCCTAGCGAAGACTTAGCGAGGACTCGCTACGGGCTCGCTTAGCGATGTGCTAGCGAGCGTCTACGGGTTTTGAATTTGACAACAGCACTATCTCCGGAACCTTGAACTTTATGGCATATAGTTGCATGAATAGCATGGACAAACATTCAGGATATTCAGGCATACTTAGACTCACATGTGAAATCAAATTACACGTCAAAACTTTAATCATAACGCATTATGCATGTAAACAATACCGATTGAAAGCATAAAACAGTGGTGATGCGCAAACCTGTTTGCAATTGCGATGTTGAAAGGGACTGATCACTCTGGATACCGGATTGAGTTGGGCGGCGGTAGCTCCGGTGCGGATGAGCTGCCGTCAGGGTTTCCTCCTTCTGAATTCTCTGGATTAGCAGGGTTTCTATGCCAGGGTTTCTATACGTCCTTCTCTGTCCGTCTTGGTCTGTCCATTTTCGTGGCTGAAGTGCCAGTATTTATAGTGATCGTGGTGACCTAATGGGCTCAGAATGAAGCCCAGAATTTTCTGTTATCTGCCAGCTTCGCTAGGCGAGCGTGTAGCGAACGTTCGCTAGGCGAAGGATTTGCTCGCCTAGCGAGCAGGCCAGTTTGGGCCATTTTCTGGATTGGGCCACTCGTGAGCTGGGCCTTTGTTCCTTTAAGATCCGTGTCATAAAAATGAGTCGGAGTGCCCTGAAAAATGTCTTGAAATATTGATGGGCAAATTTTGGGGTATGACAGCTGCCCCTGTTCAATATTCTTGAACCGAGAGAGTCAGAATGGTATGTACGCCATTCGTGGTCTGGAGGTGGAAGATTATTGAACACTTAGGATGCCCCAAAAATTTGCACTTGTCAATTAGTTAGTCTTGATGGAGATGGGTTTAAAGATGCCATCTAGGAAGTTTGATGATGAGAGCTTCAGAGTACATCGTACGTTAGAAGATATCTGAAGTCATGGGTGTCACTGGGTCATACGCTAGACCGTATAGTGAGTCATTCATTAGGCCGTCGACTTCACTAGGGAGTTAGAATGGGTCATACGCCGCTGGGGATAACAGATAAGAATGGATCATACGCTAGATCGTATCTGAGTTGCAGAATGGGCCGTCTGTTAGGCTGTATCTGACGAAAAGTAGTCGTACGCTAGACTACACATCGGGATGTACCGTACGCTAGGTAGTATCTGAGGAATGAAGATCCGAATGGGTCGTACGCTAGACCGTATTGTTGGAGGAGTAATATGTTGTGCCGAATCAAAATGAGATAAGAATCCGAATGAGTCACACACTGCTGGGGATAAAGGATCAGAATGGATCGTACGCTAGATCGTATCTGAGTTGCGGAACGAGCCGTCCGTTAGGCTGTATCGTTACTGGGGGTGAAGGATCAGAATGGATCGTATACTAGATCGTATCTGAGTTGTAGACTGAGCCGTCCGTTAGGCTGTACCTGATGATGAAGGGGGTAGTCATACGCCAGACTACACTTCAGAATGTACCGTACGCTAGGTGGCATTTGAGGCCTTGAAGGTCCAAATGGGTCGTATGCTAGACCGTATTGGAGTTGTTGAAGGTCGGAATGGATCGTACGTTAGATCGCATCTGAGTTGAAAGAGTCATATGTTGAGCTGAATCAGAATGAACCGTACGCTAGGCTATATCTGATAGTATTTGTATATGTTGTATTTGCAATAAATGTCTGAGATGGGCTTATAGATGCCATCACTAGGAGGACGTCAGGATGAATGTTGTCATGGAGTGTATCTGAAAGATGTATTTGAATCTGAACGTAATCGATGAAGATGTCCATCTGAATGGACCTTTGTTTTGCCTGTATCAGGGGAATAATTAACCTGAAAAATAAAGTTAGCTTCATGCCATGTCATGATGCATGAGATGTTTTATGCTTTCGAAAATAACTGCGAACGCTGTATGCATGTGTATGCTGTGAAATGATGTAATGAATGAATTATGCATCTGAAAAGTTCTTCCAGAGGACTCTACTGGGGAAAACAAATCTCAATCTTCTGGTTGGGAGATACTGGTATCGATGACCCTTTCTTAGTCGGGGATGCTTGATTTCTGTCTGATGGTAGAAATGTTCAACAGAAGCCCGGCTGGGGGTGGAAGAGATGACCCATTTGTCTAGTAATGCCACTCTCTTCTAGGAATGACTGGCTTTGCTGGGGAATAGGATTAGCAACGGATTCATTGGAAAGCATGATTAGACCTTCTCCTCGATCCTGAAGCCTAGTAGTAATCGCTATTTCTATTTTATGCACGCATTTTTGGTAAACATCGATCATATCCAAATGCATATATTAATTCGAATTAAATCAATGGACGTTTATGCAAACAAAACAGAGAAAGTAAAACAAGAGCATTTTTTTTGAAACTAAAATTATATTGATTTCGAAAGAGGGCCTATAAACAGGCAATTTGTGTACAAGGAGACAAAAATCCTAGTAAGAGGAAATTGTCAAGAAAACAAAGAGAAAGCTATGCCGAAAACGTCCTATTGACTTTAATTCCACTACTGCCATTATGTCTTCAAGCCTCTCATCTCCTGCTGTCGGATAGAAGTGATTAGCTTGTTCAGTCCTTTGAACTTGGATGAAGCTGTCTGAGAACGGGACATAGTCATACGCTTTAATCCCTAATTTTTGCCTGGACCGCCTTTTCAGGTTTTCAATCCACCAGGATACCCCTTTTTGCCCAAGCCGCCTTTTCAGGTTTTCGACTTGCCGGGTGCATATTTTTTATGTTTATCCCTAATTTTTGCCGGAACCTTTTTGGTTCGCCGGGATGCCCTTACTTTTGCCTAGGTACGTCGACCTAGCAGGTCTCTTTTATGCGTAGTATTTTTTGACTATGTCTGCGTTCACGGGATGCGGGAAGTCTTCGCCGTCCATTGTAGCTAGTATCATGGCTCCACCAGAGAATACCTTCTTAACTACAAACGGCCCTTCGTACGTGGGAATCCATTTGCCTCTGGGATCACCTTGTGGTAGAGTGATGCGCTTTACCACCAAGTCGCCAATTTGATACACCTGTCTCTTGACTCTTTTGTTAAATGCCTGGGTCATGCGCTTCCGATATATCTGTCCATGACACACAGCCGCAAGTCTCTTCTCATCGATCAAGTTTATCTGGTCGAGTCGAGTCTGAATCCATTCATCTTCATCTAAGCCCGCCTCTTTTATGATTCTTAGAGAGGGAATCTGGACTTCCACTGGTAAAACGGCTTCCATTCCGTAGACTAAAGAGAAAGGAGTTGCTCCTGTCGAAGTGCGTACTGAAGTGCGATAACCATGAAGAGCAAACGGTAACATCTCATGCCAGTCTTTGTACGTTACTGTCATCTTTTGTATGATCTTCTTGATATTCTTATTAGCAGCTTCTACAGCGCCATTCATCTTTGGTCGGTACGGAGAAGAGTTATGGTGCTTTACGTTGAACTGCGTGCAGAGTTCAGTAATCATCTTGTTGTTCAAATTAGTACCATTGTCGGTGATAATCCTTTCAGGGATACCATACCGACAAATAAGACTATTCTTGATGAACCGTGCCACCACATTCTTGGTGACAGAAGCAAATGAGGCGGCCTCTACCCACTTTGTAAAGTAATCAATAGCGACAAGGATGAAGCGATGTCCATTAGAAGCAGTAGGTTTAATCTCCCCAATCATATCAATGCCCCACATTGCAAAGGGCCAAGGTGCTGTCAACAAGTTCAATGGAGCAGGAGGCACATGTACTTTATCCGCATATATCTGGCACTTGTGACAGGTTCTGGAGTGATGGTGGCAATCAGCTTCCATGGTAGACCAATAATACCCTGATCTCAGAATCTTCTTGGCCATCGTATGTCCACTAGAATGAGTCCCAAAAATACCGTCGTGCATATCTCCCATAATCTTTTCTGCTTCCTTTTTATCCACACAGCGAAGCAAAGTCGAATCGTGGTTACATTTGTATAATACTCCATTACTCAAAAAGAATTTAGCAGAGAACTTCCTCAGGAATTTTCTATCATTGATAGATGCCCCCTCAGGGTACTCCTGAGTTTCTAAATATCTTTTTACTTCGTGGAACCAAGGTTTCTCTTCCACTTCATCAGTATTAAGCTCATAACAATGTGCTGGTTCATCCAATCGCTCAATGGTGATCATGGGAGCTTCATTGTCCCATCTGACTCTGAACATAGATGACATGGTAGCCAATGCGTCTGCCAACTGATTCTCTTCTCGTGGGATATGTTCGAATGTAATCTCTCCAAAGTATGGGATTAGTGACAACACCTTCTCTCGATAAGGGATGAGATTCGGATGTTTAGTGTCCCATTCTCCTTTGATCTGACTGATTACTAATGCTGAGTCTCCGTACACACTCAAAAACTTGATCCTTAGGTCTATGGCAGCTCTGAGTCCCAAAATACATGCTTCATACTCAGCCATATTATTGGTACAATCAAAACATAGTCTAACAGTGAAAGGCGTATGGCAACCCCTGGGAGAAATAATTACGACACCAACACCGTTGCCCAACGCATTAGAAGATCCATCAAAAACCATAGTCCATCGGGATCCCGGTGCGGGTCCTTCATCCGGTCCATGTTCTTCATGATTGGTAACAAACATGACATCTTCATCTGGAAACTCAAAATTCATAGATTGGTAATCATCCACCGCTTGATGAGCCAAATGATCAGCTAGCACGCTTCCTTTGATTGCTTTCTGAGTAGTATACTGGATGTCATACTCTGTTAAGATCATCTGCCATCTTGCTATTCTTCCGGAGAGAGCGGGTTTCTCAAATATGTATTTGATAGGATCCATCTTCGAAATCAATAAAGTGGTGTGATTCAACATATACTGTCTCAGTCGGCGAGCAACCCAGGCCAAAGCACAACAAGTTTTCTCGAGCAGTGAGTATCTTGTTTCACAGTCGGTAAACCTTTTGCTAAGGTAGTATATGGCATGCTCTTTTCGACCAGACTCGTCATGTTGTCCCAACACGCACCCCATTGAATTTTCTAACACGGTTAAATACATGATTAGAGGTCTTCCTTCAACTGGTGGCATCAGAATTGGAGGTTCTTGAAGATACTTCTTGATTTTGTCAAAAGCTTCTTGACATTCCTCATTCCATATCATCTCTTGATTTTTCCTCAGTAGCTTGAAGAGGGGTTTGCAGGTGGCGGTCAAATGGGAGATAAATCGGGCAATGTAATTCAAGCGTCCCAAGAAACCTCTGACTTCTTTATCTGTACTGGGAACTGGCATTTCTTGAATAGCTCTCACCTTGGCCGGGTCAACCTCAATCCCTTTACCACTGACAATAAAGCCCAGGAGTTTGCCGGACCTTACCCCAAAGGTGCATTTGTTCGGGTTCAACCTCAACTTGTATTTCTTCAACCTCTCGAACAGTTTATATAAATGATTGAGATGTTCCTCCTCAGTATGAGATCTGGCTATCATGTCATCCACATATACTTCTATTTCATGATGGATCATATCATGGAACAAAACCACCATAGCACGCTGGTACGTTGCCCCTGCATTCTTTAAACCAAATGGCATTACTTTATAACAGAACGTGCCCCATTGCGTCACAAACGTAGTTTTCTCCATGTCCTCAGGCGCCATCTTAATCTGGTTGTAACCTGAGAATCCATCCATGAATGAGAACACCTTGTGTTGAGCGGTGTTATCTACCAGAACATCAATGTGCGGGAGTGGAAAGTCATCCTTGGGACTCGCTTTATTCAGGTCTCGGTAATCTACATACATTCGCACCTTACCATCCTTCTTTGGCACTGGTACCACATTAGCAACCCATTGAGGATAAGAAGTAACAGCCAGAAAACCTGCATCAAATTGTTTCATCACCTCGACTTTGATTTTCTCAGACATTTCAGGACGCATGCGACGAACCTTTTGCTTAACAGGACGACATTCTTCCCTCGTTGGCAGTCGATGCACTACTATATCGGTATCCAGTCCTGGCATGTCTTCATAAGACCAAGCAAAAATCTCTACATAGTCATGCAACATCTGAATCAACCTTCTCTTGACACTGTTTTCCAAGCCTGCTCCTATTTTGACTTCTTTCTTGTTTACTTCAGTACCCAGATTTACAGTCTCAACTGACTCCTCGTGTGGCTGTATAGTCTTTTCTTCCTGCAGTAACAGTCTGGAAAGTTCTCCAGGTACTTCACAATCTTCCTCACTTCCATCCTCGTCTTGGTAGATCGGATTTTCAAAGTCATAATGAACAGTAGTAGAACTATTGTCAACAGGATCCAGAGTGGGTATGGATCTGCAATTCGTTACGTGAGTGTATGTAAGAAAACATAGCTCGTTTGGAAGATGACAGAAAAGATAAAGAGCGCAATATTTGAATGCAAAAAGTCCATTGATTTATTGAATATGAATATGCTTATGAAGATGACAAAACCCTTAACAAATTAGCTATTGTGCCCCGGGCATAGACACAACGCTTGGAGAAGTTCAATTGTAAAAAAAAACAAAAATTTGCAACACTAAAATAGACAATAACAATTACTCCTGACTGAAGGAAATCGGGATAGTGTCTTCAGCCTTCCAATTATTGAGTCCGTCACCAATTGTTGGGAAAATCCAGCTGTCCAGGTCGCAATCGCTGTCAGCATCTTCTACAGCATTAATTTGACTCTTGTCAGAGCTGAAACCCAATTTGTCAGACTTGTACGGTACGTCGATCAATTGACCCCAGCCAGTACGACCACCATCTTCAACCACGGCTTGAGCGTCCTTCAGAGAAATCATAGCAGGAGGAGCACGAATAACCTTGGGTACACAGGAAGTTGGCTTAAGGACAGGATTGGTCGGAGGAACTACTTCAAATGACTGACAAGGAGTCTCAATGAATTCACCATCCATCTCGACGTATCTGAAGGTATGCACACTACTGACAATGTACTCTTCTTCTCCACACACGGTGACAATTTTGCCCTCTGTGGGATACCTCAGCTTTTGATGGAGAGACGAAGCTACAACACCTGACCCATGAATCCAAGGGCGTCCCAGTAAGCAGGAATAGGCAAGACGAATGTTCATTACATGGAAGGTAGTATTGAAGACTTGAGGTCCTATCTTGACAGGAAGGACTACTTCGCCATGGACAACACTCTTCGCACCATCGTAAGCACGTACCACAACGTCACTAGGTTTCAGTTCAATGCTTTTACAATCCAGCTTATCCAGCACAGCTGTCGGCAGCACATTCAAGGAAGAGCCATTATCGATCAACACATGAGACAAAGTGATTCCCCTACACTCAATGGAGATATGCAGGGCTTTATTGTGATTCTTTCCTGCTGGTGTCAGATCAACGTCGGAAAAGCCTATGCCATTGTCAACAGCCAAGTGAGCAACATAATGTTCGAACTGATCGACAGATGTCTCCTGAGGTACATGAGCGGTCTTCAAGAATTTTATCAATGCATTGGCATGAGGTTCAGAAGATAACAGCAAGGATAACATCGAGATCTTAGACGGGGTATGCCCCAACTGTTCTACAACATCAAAATCACTCTTGCGAATGATTTTCAGCACTTCTTCCATTTCTTGTTTGGCAACATCTTCGGGAGTAACTTCGACCGGTGTCTCTGACTGAGAAGGATTGACTGGTTCCTTTCCTCGAGTTTCAAGGACAGGAGGTGAGATTTCTGGAGAGAAGATCCTTCCGCTTCGAGTAATTTTACTAGTCCCAACAATGCCACTAGTATTAGCAGCATTATCCACTTGCTTCACGCCATGGACGTAAACATCACCGCCATAATTCCACGGAATAGCTTTGCTTGAGGAATACGGGATCGGGCCAGGTGCAGTGATGATTAGGGGAGCAACCCTGGGCTCAGCAGTAATCTTCACAGGCGCCCTGGTAGCGGTAATCTTCACTGGAACTTTGGACCTAGCAATCACAGATATTTCTTCAATAGGGTTTTCCGCCTTAGGAATCCTTTCGAAGAGAACTGTACGATCGTCCATCAGCCGTTGAATACCATTCTTCAATTTCAAACAGTCCTCGGGCCGGAGTATGCAGAGATTGCAATCTTCAGCACAACCTGGAAATAAACCAGCTTGCAATAAATTCCTCTTTATGATCGGGAGAGGAGATGTTAAGTCCGCCACATTGGAAATGTGAGAATCGTCATCCATAGCATTAACAGTCTTGTCATGGTTAGGCATAGGAGCAGTGATGACATTAGGAGTCTCCGGAGGCTCAAACTCAATTTCTCCAGCTTCGATCATATCCTGAATCTTATTCTTCAATGACCAGCAATCGTTTGTATCATGCCCGGGGCTATCGGAGTGATATGCACACCTGGCATTGGGATTATAACGAGAAGAGGTAGTGTTGGGATTTGTAGGAGGATCTCTAAGGGTGATCAAATTTGCCTTTAGCATTCCCTGCAGTGCCTGTGCCAAGGTCATATTGATCCTGGTGAACTGCCTTCTTGGCCTGTCTTGTTTGGGCTGGAAGTTTTGAGATGGTGGTGCTGCAATCGTAACTGCTCCAATGTCGTGGTCACGGTTTTTCTTGTTACGACCCTTTTGACCGTACACAGCATTTGATTCGTTCCTCCCCTGATAGGACCTTTTGGTGCTTGCAGAGGTAGCCGCCTGTATCTTTCCACTTCGGATGCCGCTTTCAACACGTTCACCTGTTAATATAAGTTCAGTGAAACCTGATGAAGAACTTCCCAGTAGATGGCTGTAGAATGGGCCGGTCAGTGTGCCCATGAACATGTCCACCAATTCTCTGTCAGTCATAGGGGGTTTGACTCTGCCAGCCAAATCTCTCCACTTTTGAGCATATTCTTTAAAGCTTTCTTTAGATCCCATAGTCATATTCTGCAACTGTAGCCGGGTAGGTGCTAGTTCAGAGTTATACTGGTACTGTTTATAGAAAGCTGTTGCTAAATCAGTCCAGGTGCGGATGTCAGAGCTCTCGAGCTGATAATACCATTCCAACTGTGGGCCAGACAGGCTCTCTTGGAAGAAATGGATCCATAGCTTCCTGTCAGTGGTATGCGGCTGAATCTTTCTCACATAAGCTCTCAGATGCATCTGAGGACAAGACGCACCATCGTACTTAGTGAAAGTGGGGATTTTGAATTTGCGAGGAATGGTCACATCGGAGACCAGACCCAAACTTTCGAAATCCAGACCGGGCGCCTTCTGACCCTCCATAGCTAGCATACGTTCTTCCAGCAACTTGTACTTATCATCTCTTGGAGAGTACTGTTCATTTTCATAATCTTCATCGTCATTCTCAGGGTTGGAGAAATCAACATTCTCTTCCTCTGAATCATTCTCCGCCCCCTCTTCTGGACCATTTGGGATTCCAAACTTGACTCCTGCGGCCTGTCCTTTACGCCTTCTTCCCGGGTTAATGAAACTCACAACTTTCTTGTCTTTCTTCTTTTCGAGCAAAAGAGCCTTCAGTTCCTCCTGCCCCTTGGATAAGCTTAGCATCATCTCCTTGAATTGAGCATTTTGAGTCTGGAGATCTTTGACAGTTTGTTCGAGATCCATTTTTCTGTTTAGAAGGAAGACCGTGAGAACATTGAACTTGTAGAATACCTGTTATGCAGTGTTATGTTATGCTATGCAATGTATGAAATGTTTTCAAGGACTTTCGGAATTTAACTTTGCGTAAATCACCAACAAGAGAGAAATGTTTATTGCTAATTTCTTTGACCAATGTTCATTACAAAAGGAATAATAATAAAAATACAATGAAAGCTCAAGTCTCCCAGGGGCGGCTTCTTTTTGGGCGAAGATACGCATTGAGTCTTCGTTCCTCATTAAGCTGACTGGTAAGTTCTAACACTTTCTTCCTTTCTGCGACGAACTGAGTCTCGAAAGTATCCCTTTCTTCTCTCAACTGGATCCAGGATCTCTTTAGTTCCTCAACATTGGTAGGCATATCTGGATAAGGAATGATCTGAGGAGCACCTCCTTCAGCTTCAGGTTCGACAATCTGAGGTCCGATTGCAAGATATGGCATGACAAGTTCACGAGCTCTGGCGCGTACCCATCTGAGATAAGGTTCCATAGGAATAGAATTTTTCTGTCCTAACGTACCTCTCTTCACCATGCCCCAAGCTCGTACAAATCTTTGACGGAGGCCTTGGGAATCGTTGTCATAGTCGAACACAATGCCTTCGATGATCATTTCATGTGGACCATCTCTTCGAGCACAACCAAACTGTCGCAGAGCTAAAGCAGGATTATAAGTAATACCTCCTCTTATTCCTAGGAGTGGTACATTAGGGAACTCGCCACAACGGTCAATGATGGTAACATTTTCCTTGAACTGAGGACACCAACAGATGTCTGGGTGGGAGAGCGACATTATCCTTTGAGACCATTTCAAATTCTGCTCGTTCTTCAAGACCGATTGAGGAAGGTGCGAAATAAACCACCTAGACAACAAAGGTATGCAGCACATGAGAGTCCCTTGCTTCTTCATGGTACGAGTGTGGAGGGAATGCAAAATGTCCCCCAGCAAGGTAGGTACAGGGTTATGAGTGAGAAATATCTTAATAGCATTCATGTCTATGAATTGGTCTGGATTAGGGAATAACACCAAGCCATAGATCAGCAATGCCAGGATGTCTTCGAAAGCACGGACATTCATAACTTTTAAGAATTCTCGGGCCTTATTTGTCAGGAATTTGGCAAGTAAACCCTTAATTCCACTCCTTGTTACCCAATTAGCTTCAATGTCGGACTTCGTCATGTGTAAAGCTGCGGCAACTTCTTCAGACTTCGGAACCTTTTCTAAACCACTGAAAGGTATTTGATCAAGGATAGGTATCCCAAGCAGTCTGGAGAATTCTTCCAGTGTAGGTACCAACTGATAATCTGGGAATGTGAAGCAATGATGTTTAGGGTCGAAGAACTGGAATAAAACTCTCATCATATCTTCTTTGAAACCAGTGGTAACCAAATTGAGGAGAGAACCGTGTTTCTTGATGAACTGGGCATGATCGGGGAGCTCTGACACTAAATTCTTCAGTTGAGGAGAGATTGCTACAAAATTGATCCGGATGGTCTTCCTGGGAGACATAGCCTTACCAAACAGAGCAAAGTTAAATCCCTAAGTCCTTGAAATGGTTAGTACAATGTTATGATGTCATGATGTTATGATGTTAAGATGTTATGATGTTATGAGGTTAAATAAATAACAAGCACAAGCAAGTCACACAACCATCATTCCTAGGTTTTAAGGCTTGCATGAGTTCCATAGGTAAGTACCCTCCCCACTGAAGTTTAGTTGGTTCAACCTGTCCTAGAATAGTAACCGGGTTCTAGAAGGATCTCAAATCACCGACCTTCCTTTAAGTCCACTTCAATGCAACACCAAGTGGTTGACCGAAGCTTCCCTAAAGTCCAATCTCAAAGAGTGTAGTATCGAGTCTCAACCAACCCCAGTCGGAACCGAAGTCAGTTATCTCACTACTTTCTAATGGCCAGGATGAGTCAATTAGGGTTCTAAAGGTCTGGTTAATGCTTTAATGACACCACGCGGAAGCCAAATTTTTCCTCAAGTGAACATGAGGAACATCAGGACATCCAAAGTGTCACATTAACCGTAGCCATCATTTTAACCATTCCAGTATACGCCGGATAGTCGCGATGATCTATTGCTACTTACCTAAGGTGCACTAGATCCGGGTGTAGGATCTTTCACTCAAAAATACCCAAGCAATCCCTTAAAAGTAAATCAGACAATTTGGAATAAGTGATCTTGTTTTTAAGGTAACCTCTCTTTTTAAAGTGTCCCCAGCAGAGTCGCCAGTTCTGTCATACGGTGAACTGACTTGGGGTGTTTTGCTTTTTATCGCAATGTCGCGGATAGCAAGAGTCGCCACCGACTTTTCTTTTATCCAATAAGGAAAGGTGGAAAAGAACAGGAAAGACCTCAATAGATTTTGGGTTCGGGAGGTACATTAGACAAGGGGAAGGTGTTAGCACCCTTTGTATCCATGGTTATCCATGGGCTCTTAATTGCTGGATCACTTATATTTTTGTCTGAAAAGTGTTCGTGAATTGTTAAAAAAAATGTTTCGAAAAGAGAGTTTAACTTTGTAATGATTCTCGTATGAATGTATACAAAGTATTTATCTCGTTTGATTTTGAAAACGATTTAGAAAAATGTAACTTGGTAATGATTCTAGTATGAATGTATACCAAGTGGTGATTTTCTAGGATTTGCAAAGTGTGAGGGGTGGGAAATGTTTTAGGTTATGATCCAGCAATTGAGAGTTATACCTTCCTAAGGTCGTTATGAACGTTTCCTATCCTTATGAGGGTAAAACTGTCCTTACTATTGAGAAGTAAGTAATTTTACCCTTTGGATGTTTAAGGGTCATCGTAGGGTCATCGATAGGTCATTGAAGGCAACAGTTGTAAGGATACCTTAGCATTCGAAGGGACGATCATCATTTAACCGTAGGCTACACCGAAGGGTCATCGAGGGACAAAATCGTATTTTCGAAGGCAACATCCGAGGGACCATGATTTATTTTATGATGATTTAACCGAAGGGTCTTTGCTAAGTGTACCCCTACATTCGCGGGACACGACCGTTATACCGTAACACCGAAGGCAATAAAGAGAGGTCCAAGATCACATATTCAAAGACAATATTTTAAGATGAATTTCCGTATTACAATCAATTAGGATGAACCTCCACATTAAAATTAATTAGGCAATTAGGATGCATATTCATATTAATTAGTCCATTAGGATGAATCTCCACACTAAAGTTAATTAAGCAATTCGGAATACATCTCCATGAGGGTATCCCACAAATAAAGTGGAATACCTAGCCGGCCGTTTCCTCGGGAATATGCAAGCTTTACACAATTCAAACACCCGGGTGAGAATACCGAGATAAAGTGCAATTGAAAATTGCACTACAAAATGAACACAACAGTCATAAGGCCAAATAATGCATGATTATAATAAGACAAACATAAGACAAAACACAAAAACAGCTACTGGTACGTTCGCCCCTGCCTCGCCTAGCGAAGACTTAGCGAGGACTCGCTACGGGCTCGCTTAGCGATGTGCTAGCGAGCGTCTACGGGTTTTGAATTTGACAACAGCACTATCTCTGGAACCTTGAACTTTATGGCATATAGTTGCATGAATAGCATGGACAAACATTCAGGATATTCAGGCATACTTAGACTCACATGTGAAATCAAATTACACGTCAAAACTTTAATCATAACGCATTATGCATGTAAACAATACCGATTGAAAGCATAAAACAGTGGTGATGCGCAAACCTGTTTGCAATTGCGATGTTGAAAGGGACTGATCACTCTGGATACCGGATTGAGTTGGGCGGCGGTAGCTCCGGTGCGGATGAGCTGCCTTCAGGGTTTCCTCCTTCTGAATTCTCTGGATTAGCAGGGTTTCTATGCCAGGGTTTCTATACGTCCTTCTCTGTCCGTCTTGGTCTGTCCATTTTCGTGGCTGAAGTGCCAGTATTTATAGTGATCGTGGTGACCTAATGGGCTCAGAATGAAGCCCAAAATTTTCTGTTATCTGCCAGCTTCGCTAGGCGAGCGTGTAGCGAACGTTCGCTAGACGAAGGATTTGCTCGCCTAGCGAGCAGGCCAGTTTGGGCCATTTTCTGGATTGGGCCACTCGTGAGCTGGGCCTTTGTTCCTTTAAGATCCGTGTCATAAAAATGAGTCGGAGTGCCCTGAAAAATGTCTTGAAATATTGATGGGCAAATTTTGGGGTATGACAATGACATTTATCAATTTATTCCACCTAAACATGAATGTTAAGTGATAGAATCGTTACCTCTTGTGAAGATCACGAACATTGAATGATGACAACACCTCTACTCAGTCCACACGAACAGATTCCTTCAATCTCAGTGCTAGCTGCTACGAATGAAGGCTTTGAGTGAGTGAGAGAGAGAAACGAAAAATGCAAGAGTGACAATGCTTCTACCCAAGGGTTCTATTTATATAACCACTTGTGTGGGCTTCAAGCTAAAAAGCCCACTTAAGTGTATTTTGGCCCATATCTTATAATATGCCCAAAATCACTTAAGCGTGTGGTACCTTACCATATTACGTATTCCACTTAAGTGCACCGTACCTTACGGTGTTCCTTAGTTACTCTATCTCTCATCAATCCGTCCTTTGTGTGTGATCCTGTAGGTTTTCGCGACGTTGGAAATTATATTAAATCACGCATTTAACATAATAAACAGTGAGCGGTATCTAGCAACACATCACTGCTATCCAAGACACGAAAATGTTATGTGATCTGACAAATCCTTTTGTGATAATAATTATGTGTTTAATTACCCTTTTGCCCTTGTGTCTATATTGAACACAAGGCATAGACCGTGTCATCCTTGTCCAGTTCAATATTGGGCCCATAGACATTTATCCTGTTACGCAGGATGGGCAAATTCCATCTAGGTCACTCATGTCCCTTAGCATGCTTTGTGGAGTACCCATCAACTGTCTTTATGGTTATCCAGTTACGGACAACGTTGGATCAACAATAAATCACTCGACTATACATCTTGGGTCCATAGTGGTTTCAGGTCGAAGAGTGGTATACACCATTATCACCATGAGAATAACTTATGACACTTTGCATAACATTCTATATAGTATTCGCATAGCGGGTCAATCTAGTATAAATATTACTCTTAATATTCATACCTATGTTTAAGACTTGATAACTCCTTATCCATGATCCATGAGATGTGATCATCAGTCTATAAACATAATAGTCTCCATGCTTTAATGTTATCCCACTTCACAATAAAGCTCGACTACGGATACTTTAAGAATAGTGTCCTTATGTTTAATGTGCTCTCATGATTAAGTCACACTTGATACATTAAACGGACTATCTATTCCAGGGACTTTATTAAACAAACATAATAAAGAAAAAGCCTTTTATTATTAATAAATAATTCGATACAAGTACCAAAAGTATTGGCCTCTAGGGCTTACACCAATACATGAGGCCCAAGAGAAACACAATGCAATGGAACCCACATACCCAATATGAAAATTTGCACGTGGGGAGTTGACTAAAATGAAATTTAAATTTGAAAATGAAAAACACGTCATCATCAACCTTCAGCTCAGGTAAAAGCCTCAGGCAGAAACCGTTGTGGGCCACCGCGCCGAAAATTGGCGGTGGCGACCACCGAAAATGGGAATTGATGGTACCATGAGCTTCGTCTCCTCACGCTCTTCCCTAATCTACTAATAATTTCATAGAATTCTAACCCTAGCTCAATAAAAGAATTGGTATCCTCAAGAACCCTAATTTCAAGATCTTAAATTAAACCCTCCACACTCCGGTTCAAAGACCCGGGGGTTGGGGCTTTGAATCCACTCCCAAAACTCTACATCTTAGTAATAAGAAGCTGATGAAAAGAGAAGCTTGGGACCTACTTGGCCAGAGATGGTAACGAATATGAAGATGGACACAAGTGGGATCCTCTTTCCAGGTAATAACGCTTTTGCTTCTATTCTCTTGATCCGTCTCCCGAAACTCTTCTACTACTCCCTTATTTTTTGTTCTTCTCTTTCTACAAGTTCTTGAGCCCTGAATTCATGTGGTTGAGTGGGATGTAGAGGTGTGATTATGGAGCTTGGAGATCCTTCAGTTGTCTGTGATGAAGGTTGAGGTTATGATAAATGATTAAGAGTTGAGGTTAGAGATGATTTGGTGATCGAGTTCAGAGGTGTGAGAGGTGGAGAATGAAGGTATTTGGTGATTGAAAGTTGAAATTTTGTTGAATGATTGGGATATTGATGAAGATGAGTATGTTGATGATGATAGAGAATTTTGGCTTATGAGGGAGAGAAAAGTTTTGTTGATGCTGATGATGAGTGGGAGCAATTAGAGGATGATTGAAAAATTATTGGATATTGAAGAGTTCTGCTGAATGGATAATGATTAGGATATTTATTGGTGGTTGTGAGTATTGGGATTGGAAAATGTTAGTTAGAGTTTGTTATAGAATTTTTGGATTTTGAGGCAAGTTAGTTATGTTTTGGTTTTATGATCCCAATGAAATTCCAGCTGGCATTATTTGGTTAGTGCGGTTAGGTTAGTTGGTGAGTGGTAGGTTAGTTTGGACTGAATGGTTAAACTATTAGGTAGTTTTACAATTGAATCATGTTTTGCTGGTTTATGCAGTGTGAATGTGTCTGATATGTAGTGAGTCATTTGTTCGAATGACTTGGGATGTGATTTGGTCAATGTAGGTTCAGTTATGGTTTAATTTCAATGCCATTGATTTTGCAGGGTTTTGTTGAGTGATTGTAGGTTGCTGGTTCAACTCATGTTGTAATGATGTTTGTGTAATGTTTATGTATGGACTGCTGCAGGCCTTAATGAATGACATAAACTGTTGTTTTATGTCATGTAAATGATGTTCAATGAATTACATTGCCTTAAATTGATGCACAATGTAAGTTGTTATTGTTTTGACTGATGCAAAATTATTTATGGAGTTGTGGTTTATTGCAAAACTTGGCCCTGATGCATTACCAAGGCATGTCCAGGATTTATAAAGGTATGGTATTTAATGGATTTTGTTTCAATGCTTTCAGGACTGGCTTATGTGATTGCAGCATGATTTATGACTTGCTTCAAGTTCGCAGCAGGTATATTATGGCATCCATTCTGACTTGGGATTCATAATGCCATAGTTCCATCGTTCATGTACTTTGTGAGGTGATTTTGATTTGTAATTGCATAACCCTTTGGCATGTTCTGAACTTAGTTCAAGAAGCTTATGGACTTGATACTTTTCTACATGTCAGTATACATTCATTCTACAGGGTCTTCTTGGTTGGTATATGATAGTCTGGTTCTGACCTTGGTTGCTGCATATTGCTCATGTATGTTCATGTGGTCTTGGTTTTGCATCATGATATATTGCTTCATGGAATATTTTGCTTGTGGCATTGCAGCTTGGTTGTGGCTCATTGATCAGGTATATGTTAGCAGGGTTCATGACATGAGTTTGTGTTGTCTGCTTGTGTCTTGCAGATCTGGTTCTTTGGCTTATGTTGAAGCATAGTTGGCATGATTCTGGTGTAAGAAATATTCAGTCACATGGTTTTGTAGTAGGCCTGCATTATGGTTCTGGTGTGCACTAATGTCTTGGCTGCAGTAGGTTTATTCTGATTTGACCATGCTGCAACATAATTCAGTTGGTTCTTGTACATGCTTCATGACATGTTTTAAATATGACCTAATGAATGTATGTGTGCAGGATTTTTGCAAGATGAAAAGCTTGGTTAAATGCATAATGGTATTGGCTTATGATTCATGCAACTTAGTGGTTTAAAATGATACCAAACTTGGAGACCATAAGCATCAATGTGCCATTGATTAATCAAGAGCCAACATGGGTCATGGAAGGATTGGCGATGGAATTAGGATTAGGTATAGGGAAATTAGGGTTTGGATAATCTTGGTTGACTTTGATCAAAGTTGACCAAAAAGTCAACGGTTGACCAAAGTCAACATTTCCATTCTTTATAATTTTTTCATATTTTGGAAACTTTGCTTTGTAATGAATGGGATTGACATATTTTGAATGATATAGATTGCTTTTGAATTGAATTTGTATTGAATGGAATTTATTGAATTTGTAATTGTACATGAACATGTCTTGAATGGAAATGGATTTGCCATGAACTTGGATTTGGATCATGAAGAATTGTATGAATATCCTTGTAATGGATTGAAATAAACAATGACCAGGACTTGTAATTGACTTTGAATTGAATAAGTCAAGACATGGTATGGAATGAATCATGTGGTATGGAAAGTAAGCTTAAATGAATGAACTTGGATGACAATCAAGGCTATGACTTGAATCAAACATTAACATGAATCCCAAAGACATGAATTATGGGTCGACCAAACCAAACCAATGAGAATGATGGATGATACAAAGCATATATCAACTTAGGATATAATGGATCAATGGAAAATGAAATTGTATGAACCAGTGGGCATATGGACAAACCCTAGATGTGCCATGAAATAGGGCCTAAGCAAGGATTCATGAACCAAGCAACCCTGACATGACAATGACAATAGGTGGACTTGAAATACAATGACCATATGAAATAGTAAAGCATAAACTAGGCCTTTTTAATGCCCATATGGGCTTGGCCTAAGCAAGACATGAGCTTGGGCTAGGAATGAAGAAATGATCATATGAAATGTTAGGGATGAAGGGAATCAAGTGGAAGTCATTCCATGGAAATGGGCTTGAAACAATGACCATAGATAAGAAAAAGATGGATATGTAAGGCCCTGAAGTGAATGTTAATCAAACCAAGAAAACCTCCATAATAGGCCATGAACAAGTGGGCCTTGAATGGATCTTGACCAAACAAGTGAAGCATACACATCATGGAATGATGATGAGGCAATGAAATGGGGTTAGGAGAACACCCAAGGAGTAGTGGCCATAATTAGGTTTTATGGGGAAAATTAGGTTTTAGGGGATACCATGATCAAGTGAGGATCCCAAATTAGGGTTTTGCTTCACGAAGAAGCCAAGACTGGATCATCAATGATAAGAACACACACAGGCCTCAAGAGCTACCTCCAATTAGGGTTTTACTGATTCAACCACCTTTGGTTGAAGAGAAACCTAAGCTTCCACTAGGTGCAAACACAAAGCTTTGAATCCCTGATACATATCCTCTTGTATTGGACCAATGGCTATGCATATGAAATGAATGATCACAATGATATGTAGATGATTAAGGTTAGTGACCTAGATGAACTTTGTGAATGGTAGGGTGAATTTTGGGGTATGACACCATAAACCACATATATAAAGCTTTTCATCACTCTGCATGAGCTAATTCTAAACACCAACAACAACCCTAAACTTCACAAATAGTTCTCCAACTATATGGTTAACCTCATTGTACTTTTTTTAGCAAAAACAATTGGCGTCCATCACAGGGCCTTGGTAAAACTAACACGGGTCACACTCATTCCCATTCACAAATCACTTCAGCCACGTTCTCCAATAGGATGCAAAGCAAGGCGCAGATGCCACCATCAACATCGTCGCGTGACAGTTTATCGACGATGAAGAATCCACCTCTTCCTGCCAGAAATATACCATGCAGGTATTGATAGGGAGCATCATACCCGTCGGCCCTGTGACTGTTGGTGTAAGCCCTAGAGGTCAATACTTTTGGTACTTGTATCGAATTATTTATAAAAGGCTTTTTCTTTATTATGTTTGTTTAATAAAGTCCCTAGAATAGCTAGTCCATTTAATGTATCAAGTGTGACTTAATCATGAGATCCCATTAAATATAAGGACAATATTCTTAAAGTATCCGTAGTCGAGTTTCGTTGTGAAGTGGGATAACATTAAAGCATTAAGACTATTATGTATATAGACTGATGATCACATCTCATGGATCATGGATAAGGAGTTATCAAGTCTTAAACATAAGTATGAATATTGAGAGTAATATTTATACTGGATTGACCCGCTATGAGAATACTATATAGAATGTTATGCTAAGAGTCATAAGTTATTCTCATGGTGATAATGGTGTATACCATCCTTTGACCTGAAACCACTATGTACCCTAGATGTAGAGTCGAGTTCCTTATTGCTGATCAAACATTGTCCGTAACTGGATGACCATAAAGGCAGTTGATGGGTACTCCACGAAGCATGATGAGGGACATGAGTGACCTAGATGGAATTTGCCCATCCTGCGTTACAGGATAAATGTCTACGGGCCCAATATTGAACTGGAGAATGATGACACAGTCTATGCCTTGTGTTCAATATAAACATAAGGGCAAAAGGGTAATTGTACATATAAGTATTATCACAAAAGGATTTATCAGATCACATGATATTTTCGTGTCTTGGGTAGCAGTGATGTGTTGCTAGATACCGCTCACTATTTATTATGTTAAATATGTGATTTAATATAATTGCCAATACCGCGAAAACCTACAGGGTCACACACAAAAGGACGGATTGATGAGAGATAGAGTAACTAAGGAACACCGTAAGGTACGGTGCAGTTAAGTGAATTGTAGAACATTGTAAGGTACAGTGTACTTAAGTAGAATACGAAATATGGTAAGGTACCGCACACTTAAGTGATTTTGGCATATTATAAGATATGGGCCACATACACTTAAGTGGGCTTTTTAGCTTGCAGCCCACATGAATGGTTCTATAAATAGAACCCTTGCGCAGAAGCATTTGTGCAGTTGAAATTTCGTTTCTCTCTATCTCTCTCACTCAAAGCCTTCATTCGTAGCAGCTAGCACTGAGATTGAAGGAATTTGTTTGTGTGGATTGAGTAGAGGCGTTGTAACCATTCAACGTTCGTGATCGCTTCGTAGATCTGGATCAAAGGTTTCAATAGCCACAAGAGGTAACAATTCTATCACTGATCATGCCCATTCGTAAGGATCACTAAAGGAGATTTTTTTTAAAATTCCGTTGCATTTTGGATCTCTCTTCTCCTTCAGTGGTATCAGAGCCTCTTACGAAACCATGCATCTGATAGCTATTTATTTTATGTATTAATACAATTAAAAGACAGAATGAATTAAAGAATAAACGAGTAATTAAATTTGGCATCATGTGTGTATGATTTGGATGATTGATGTTGGCTATGCTTCGGAATCCGATGTTAGTATGGTGAAGCAGCGATACATCGATCATCTATAGGTTACGCAATTGAGATCGATCAAGTCATATATATGATATAAGTAATCCTGATGCAAAATACGCTATATATGATATACTGTTTCTGTTTCGTTCATTCAAACACTTAATGGTTGTTTTCCTTTGAGCGATCAATGGTTATTTGCTTCTTGATCCGACATTAGTATGGTGAAGCAATGACGTGTTGATCAATCATACTGAATTAACAATCGAGGTGTGTTTAACAGTCTGAAATTGGTGCATTAGGGTTCATGATGGCACAAGGGTTGTGTTGTCAAAGAGTTATGCGATTAGGGTTCTGACTACGCAAGAGTTGTGCTTTAAAGTATCAAATGTTGATGCGAAAAACGACGTCGATTTCAAATGAATTGTTCATTAAAATTTTGTGTCCGTTGACTGGGCAACGGAACCCCCGGCTAACTTTGCATAGTGTGATCGGTCGCCAAAATTTAATTTGGTTTTAATTAATTAATAGAATTTAAATTAATAATAATAATGTGTTTATTATTATTGTCTTGAGGTGATCGGTTATAGCCTTAGTTTTCCTTTATTTTGTTTTGGGATTTTAAAATACGACTTACGTGTCGTGCCTGTCTTTTAATCTCTTAATGTAACTTCTTTTCTCATCTCACTCCCTCGTATGTAAAACTAGTTTCTTTTATATAATGTAATGTTATGAAGAAAGAGAAGAATACAATATCAAAGGAGGAAAACCTTGAAGGTCTTGCTTGGAGAAGCTTAGATCGTTATTAGGTTAGCTTAGGTTCTCTCATTGGCTTGGGAGAACAATTGCGCTAGGGGCCATAACTATTTCATTGTGTATATTGATGCATGTGAGAGACGATTTATGTGATAAATAAGCCGGTGAGATCAGAATAATTGCAAATTTGCTCAAATTAAATATTAAGTTTGTGCTTTCCAAGTTTTGGCACTCATCAAGACTAGTATCGAATAATGTAGGTTTCACCTACGCGAGGTGCATATTCTATATTAGTAAGGCGCGATGGGATTATTGTAATATCCAATTGCTAAAACAATGGGTCAAACTTAACTAAACAAATTATAATAAGATTATATATGTTTAGAAGCAAGAGTTGGAATGATCCATGTGATGGATTGGAATAAAGAGTTATTCACCCAACTAAAATATTTGAGAGTTGTATTAGATACAATTGGAAGGAGTTGCTACCTAAATAACCTAGTTTTGTGTAATCCGCCTACGCGGACTTAAAACAAAGTGAAATGTGGATCTCGACCCACTAAAAAATCTTCCAACGGGATTTTCCGAATCAAATGGTGATGGTCATTTATTTTGAGTAAAATAGTGGGAGCATATTTAATTAAAGGCCTAATTAAATATGTTATTGATACTTATACTTTCATTATTTCCATGTAGATTACCATGACAACAAACACCTCTAACAACATTTTACGATCAATCCTTGATGAGGAAAAATTGTCTGGGACAAATTTTCTGGATTGACACCGAAATCTGAGGATTGTCCTCAAACATGATAGAAAGTTGTATGTCTTGGAGAAACCTGTTCCTGAAGAGGAACCTCCTAGTTCTTCACCTAAGGAAGAAAGAGATGCTTATAAGAAGCATGTCGATGATGCCAATGAAACTGCTTGCCTCATGCTAGCTACTATGAACTCAGAGTTGCAAAAGCAACATGAGAACATGGCAGCGTTCGATATGATCGAACACCTGAAGATGCTCTATCAAGAGCAAGCAAGGCATGAAAGGTTTGAAGTTTGAAAAGCCCTTTTTCAAGGCAAGTTAGCTGAGGGAGCCCCTGTAGGTCCCCATGTGCTCAAGATGATTGGGTATGTGGAGAACCTTAAGAGGTTTCCCCTCGGAAAGGAACTTGCGACTGATTTGATCTTACAATCGTTGCCAGATAGATTCAGTCAATTTGTCCTTAATTTCAATATAAATGATATGGATAAATCTCTTCCTGAACTGCTAGCTATGTTAAGAACTGCTGAGAAGAATCTGAAGTCAGAAGGGAAGTCCATTCTGATGATCGGAAATGGAAAGAGACAGAACAAAATACCCACTAAGCAGGGTGACAAAGGGAAAGGCAAGGAAGTTTCCAAACCCAAACCCACTGCTCCTGCTTTGAAGCCTAGTGGAGGCATAGCAAAGGAAGGCACCCGCTTCCATTGCGGTAAGACCGGACACTGGAAGAGAAACTATCCAAAGTACCTGGAAGATAAGAAGAATGAAGTAGAGATTTCAACTTTAGATATTTTTGTTATTGAAATTAATTTATCTACTTCTGCATCATGAGTATTAGATACTGTATGCGGTTCTCACATTTGTACCAATGTGCAGGGGCTAAAAAGGAGTAGAGATTTGGCAAAAGGTGAAGTTGACCTACGAGTTGGCAATGGAGCAAAGGTTGTTGCTTTAGCCGTAGGAACTTATGTATTGACTTTACCTAGTGGTTTAATAATTTAGTTAGAGAACTATTATTATGTACCTGCAATTAGCAGGAATATTATTTCCGTTTCTTGTTTAGACAAGTTTGGTTTTTCATTTATAATAAAGAATAATTGTTGCTCCATTTATTTGAATGATATATTCTATGCTACTGCACAAATGAACAATCGACTATATGTCCTTGATCTTGAAATGCTTATTTATAACATTAATACTAAAAGGATGAAACCTAATGAGTTAAATCCAACTTACCTTTGGCATTGTCGATTAGGCCACATAAATGAGAAACGCGTTTCCAAACTCCATAAAGATGGATTCTTGGACTCTTTTGATTATGAATCATATGAGACATGCAGATCTTGTTTAATTGGAAATATGACAAAGTCTCCATTCACAGGAAAAGGTGAAAGAGCTAATGATCTTTTGGCCCTCATACATACTGATGTATGTAGACCACTGAATATACCAGCCAGAGGAGGTTTTTAGTACTTCATTACATTTACTGATGATTTCAGTAGATATGGTTATGTGTATTTAATGAAACACAAATCAGAGTCCTTTGAAAAGTTCAAGGAATTCAAGAATGAAGTACAAAACCAACTAGGTAAGAATATTAAAACTCTTCGCTCAGATCGAGGTGGTGAGTATTTAAGCCTAGAGTTTGATGACCATCTGAAAGAGTGTGGGATCCTATCCCAACTTACTCCTCCTGGAACACCCCAATGGAACGGTGTATCTGAGAGAAGAAATCGAACCTTGTTAGACATGGTACAATCCATGATGAGTCACGCCAATCTTCCAAACTCCTTTTGGGGACATGCACTATTGACAATATCTTACACACGTAACCGTGTTCCATCCAAAAAGGTTGAGAAGACACCATATGAGATATGGAGTGGTAAGAAACCACATATATCTTACATGAAGATTTGGGGTTGCGAAGTTTATGTGAAACGACAAATTTTAACTAAGCTTGAGCCCAAATCTGACAAATGTTTATTTGTGGGGTATCCTAAAGAAACAAGAGGGTATTACTTCTACAATCCTTCTGAGGGAAAAGTGTTTGTCGCTTGAACTGGAGTTTTCCTATAAAAGGATTTTATTTCCAAAGGAATCAGTGGGAGGAAAGTAGAGCTTGAAGAAATTCAAGAATCACAAAGCATTGATACACCTATGGAGGAATTAGAGCAGGAAACACAACTAGTTGTGGAAGAGCAACCTGCTTAAGTAGAACAAGACCAGCGTAGGTCAGGCAGGATACGTCACCTACTTGGAGATATGGATATCTCATAACTGATCAAGGTGATGTATTACTCATGGATCAAGATGAGCATGTGACCTACCAAGAGGCCATAACTGGTCCCGAGTCTGAGAAGTGGCTAGAAGCCATAAAATCTGAAATGGATTCCATGTACACAAACCAAGTTTGGACCTTGGTAGAGCCTCTTATAGGAGTTAACCCTATAGGATGCAAGTGGGTCTTCAAAAAGAAGATTGGCATGGATGGTAAGGTACATACCTATAAGGCAAAACTGGTTGCAAAAGGATATAAATAAATTCATGGGGTTGACTATGATGAAACCTTTTCACCAGTTGCAATGCTTAAATCTGTTCGGATTTTACTTGCTATCGCTGCATATCATGATTATGAAATATGGCAGATGGATGTCAAAACTGATTTCCTTACTGGGAATCTTCTTGAGGATGTGTACATGACACAGCTTGAAGGATTTGACATACCAGAAGAAGCCCAAAAGATAAGTAAGTTACAAAGATCAATCTATAGATTGAAGCAAGCTTCCAGAAACTGGAATCTTCGTTTTGATGAAACAGTAAAACAATATGGATTCATCAAGAACGAATATGAGCCTTGTGTCTACAAGAAGGTTAGTGAGAGCATGATCGTTTTCCTGGTATTATATGTAGATGACATATTACACATTGGAAACGATGTCCCTACCCTACAACAAGTAAAGTCTTGGTTGAGGAAATGCTTTTCTATGAAGGACCTAGATGAAGCAGCCTACATATTAGGAATCAGGATCTATAAAGATAGATCACAAAAACTGCTTGGCCTAAGTCAGAGTACATACATAGACAAAGTGCTGAGACGCTTTAATATGCATGATTCCAAGAAAGGGTTCATACCTATGCAACATGGCTTGTGTCTATCAAAAACACAATCCCCTTCAACTAAGGAAGAAATGGATCACATGAATAAGATTCCATATGCATTTGCAATAGGATCTATCATGTATGCCATGTTATGTACTCGACCAGATATCTCGTATGCTTTAAGTGCAACGAGTAGGTACCAATCTGATCCCGATGATGCTCATTGGGTAGTTGTCAAGAATATCCTTAAGTATTTGAGAAGGACTAAGGACTCATTCTTGATATATGAAGGTCAGGAAGAGCTTGCTGTAATTGGATACACCAATGCTATCTTCCATACAGATAAGGATGACTTTAGATCGCAATCTGGTTATGTGTTTTGCTTAAACGGTGGCGCTGTGAGCTAGAAAAGTTCAAAGCAAGATACAATTGTTGATTCTACAATTGAGGCCGAGTATATTGCTGCCTCAAGTGCAGCAAAGGAAGATGTTTGGATCAAAAAGTTCATTAAGGAACTTGGCATAGTTCCTAGCATTCTGGATCCCATTGGTCTCTATTGTGATAACAATGGTGCTATCGCACAAGCTAAGAAGCCTAGATCTCACCAACGATCCAAACACATACTTAGGCGTTATCACCTAATTTGAGAGATAATAGATAGAGGAGATGTGAAAATATGCAGCGTACCTACACTTGACAATATTGTTGACCCACTGACAAAGCCTCTTGCGCAGCAGAAGCATGATGGCCATACTAGATCTATGGGCATTAGGGGTATGCCTGATTGGCTCTAGTGCTAGTGGGAGATTGTTGGTGTAAGCCCTAGAGGCCAATATTTTTGGTACTTGTATCGAATTATTTATAAAAGGCTTTTTCTTTATTATGTTTGTTTAATAAAGTCCCTAGAATAGCTAGTTCGTTTAATGTATCAAGTGTGACTTAATCATGAGATCCCATTAAACATAAGGACAATATTCTTAAAGTGTCTGTAGTCGAGCTTTGTTGTGAACTGGGATAACATTAAAACATTAAGATTATTATGTATATAGACTGATGATCACATCTCATGGATCATGGATAAGGAGTTATCAAGTCTTAAACATAAGTATGAATATTGAGAGTAATATTTATACTGGATTGACCCGTTATGAGAATACTATATAGAATGTTATGCTAAGTGTCATAAGTTATTCTCATGGTGATAATGGTGTATACCACCCTTTGACCTGAAACCACTATGTACCCTAGATGTAGAGTCGAATGCCTTATTGCTGATCAAACATTGTCTGTAACTGGATGACTATAAAGACAGTTGATGGGTACTCCACGAAGCATGCTAAGGGACATGAGTGACCTAGATGGAATTTTCCTATCCTACGTAACAGGATAAATGTCTATGGACCCAATATTAAACTGGACAAGGATGACATGGTTTATGCCTTGTGTTCAATATAGACATAAGAGCGAAAGGGTAATTATACACATAAGTATTATCACAAAAGGATTTGTCAGATCACATGACATTTTCGTGTCTTCGGTAGCAGTGATGTGTTGCTAGATACCGCTCACTGTTTATTATGTTAAATATGTGATTTAATATAATTGCCAATATCGCGAAAACCTACAGGGCCACACACAAAAGGACGAATTGATGAGAGATAGAGTAACTAAGGAACACCGTAAGGTACGATGCACTAAAGTGAATTATAGAACATCGTAAGGTACGGTACCACGCGCTTAAGTGATTTTGGCATATTATAAGATATGGGTCACATACACTTAAGTGGGCTTTTTAGCTTGCAACCCACACAAGTGGTTCTATAAATAGAACCCTTGTGCGGAATAATTTGTGCAGTTGCAATTTCATTTCTATCTCTCTCTCACTCAAAGCCTTCATTCGTAGCAGCTAGCACTGAGATTGAAGGAATCCGTTCGTGTGGAGTCAGTAGAGGCGTTGTCACCATTCAACGTTCATGATCGCTCCGTAGATCTGCATCAAAGGTTTCAATCGCCACAAGAGGTAATGATTCTATCACTGATCATGCTCATTCGTAAGGATCACTAAAGGAGATTTTTTTTAAATTCCCTTGCATTTTGGATTGCTCTTCTCCTTCATGGGGCCTCGGTAAAACTAACATGGGCTACACTCATTCCCATTCACAAACCACTTTAGTCACCTTCTCCAATAGGATGCAAAGCAAGGCGCAAATGCCACCATCAACACCATCGCGTGACAGTTTATCGTCGGTGAAGAATCCACCTCTTCCTGCCAGAATTATAGCATGCAGGTATTGATATGGAGCATCATACCCGTCAGCCCTGTGACATGATTGAAGAAGGAGCCAGAGTCCAAAATCACATTCTCCAACAAGGATGTCGCTGGCATCCTCCTTAATAACAACTATATCATGGTCATCACTGTGTAGTACGATAATTGAGACGTAAAATGAGTGTTGACCGACCCTGGAAGCTAGACAAACATCCTATTTTGGGACGCCTTTGAGAGACTCCGACTTGATCCAAATGACATTCGTGCGTTTCAAGGTTCCTTTTTAGTTTCTCCATAACATATATTCTATCATATGTATATGTTTTGTTTCACTTTTAAAAAGTTAAAATGGATTTAAAACTTATAGAATTATAGATTTCATTAAGGTATTTGAGAAGTCGAAAGGTCGATAATTACACATGATTAAATAAAAATTTATAAATATTTGTCACAATTAAATTGTGAAAAAATAATCTCTATTTTTTTGCTATATTGAAACCATGGTTAATCTACGTAAGATCTCTAAAGATTTAAGACGGGTTGGTAGAACTTATCTAAACATATTTGTTTTTTTTATAAATTGAATTAATTTTTTCTCTAAAATTAATTCTTCTTTAAGATGAAAATTATAGTTTTTCCTTTTAAAATAGATTTTGTTATGGGTCTCCTACAAGGTCCAAGATAAAAGGTCCAATAGAAATAACAATGCAGAAAGGCATGCAAAATAGGTCAGACCTCGCCTTAACTGAGGGAATATGGTTCCAGCTACCAACACACTCCTCACTGTTGGATATGGCTGAACGGTCACCCACACAATGCACTAGGTCTCTTGGTGATGATTTTAATCGCTTGTCTTATATAAGGCATAACACATGTCATTTCAAGTATTCATTCATTCACACATTCAAATTACTTTCTCACCCATTCATTGACTTAGACATTGGAGTGCTAACATTGCAGATCAAAGAATTTAATCAACATGAGACCCCAATATCAACACTTAAGAGAGTGATTTTCAACTTTATTTCCAAGGTTGATGAGGAACTTTAGAATAATTTTGAAGAGTTTGTGAAAAGATTTGAAGATTTTCAAGTAGAGCGAATGAACAAGAAAAGTGGAGCTAAAGTTGGAGGAGAATTATGAAAACAATTTCCCCGAGTTGAAAAAACTCCATCTACATTTTAAGTTTGTTTTTTAAGTGAAGGTTACACAAACATACACATCATAAACAACATTTTGATAAAATTGAGAGAGTAGAAGCTTTTGAGGGCCTTGAGGGATAATAAATATGAAATTAGTTGAAACATTTCAGATTGGAATAGAGTTAGACTAGCTTTTTGCATACACAATGTCAAAATGGAAGATAAATTTAAACCACGTGTGCAACCACAAAGGAAGCATGAATGATTCACCCCGTTCTTGATATTTCTTGGGTGAATCTAGTACATGTATTTAAGATGAAAATATTGTTATTAGAAATGCAAATAAATGGTGACTATATGGAGGGTGTGCATTGGCTACTAAAGGGTTAATGAAGCGACATGGAAATATCTTTTTCCCATGTTATTCATGGACCAAATGTCAGAGCGACAAGTTAGGAAATCATTCTATTATATTCGGATGACTATTCAAGCTATAAATATTTTATGATAGTTTTATAGGAACAAGAGAAAATCGCGTTCACATGCCCATTTGGAGTATTTTCTTAGCAGAGGATGCCTTTTTGGTTTGTGTAATGCTCTCTAGTCACTTCCTAAAGATACATTCTTTATATTTTCTTTAACATGATGAGAAACTATTTATGTATTTATGGATGATTTTTGTGTGTGTCTGATACCACTTACGATACTTGTCTTCAATACATCAATGTCGTTTTAAAATAATTCATGGAGACTAATTTATTATTGAATTGGGAGAAATGTCATTTCAAAGTTATGAAATGAATTGTCTTAGAACACTAAACTTCTTCCAAATACATTTAGTTAGATCAAGCAAATATCAAATTATTAAAGAAATTTCCTCCTCCAATCAATGATAAAGGCATGAGAAGATTTTTGGGGCACACTGTAGCGGGGTATTCGTTAGCATTAGAGATATTGACTAAATCCAAGGTAAACCATACAAGTCGAGTCGCCACCGTACTTCTATTTATCCAAAGGAATGGTTAGAAAGCGAACAAAAACCTAAAAGTTTTATCGAATCAAAAACTAGTAAAAATGTCAGAGATCGGGGTAAGGGGGTTGGTTATGCAACGAGAAGGTTTTAAGCACCCAAAACTTCCTAGGTACTCCTAGGGAGCCATTTTCACACTTGTTGTAAGGTTGGTATTTTGTGAAAATTTATTTGTGCAAACATGATTGAAGAGATGAGGAGAGAATGTACAAGTTAATTACAATTTGTGTTTGGATGGATAAACCCATTGCCTACATACCATCTTAAAAAAGATTAGGATCAAAACCTCGTAGTTCGGGGTAAAAATTTCAAAACAAGTGGGTGAATTGATTGGTCCAAAAGCCTTAAGGTCTTTTGTTATCCAAGGGAGAAAACTCAACCTAAAACCACAAATCCACCATGTGAGGATAGCTTCAACATGCTAGTGAGGGGTTAACCCTATAATAAGCATAGAAGACTCATTGTCCATCACTAAGGATATAGGTGAGTATTACATCTACCTCAAGGATAACTCAAACCTAATAGCTAAAGGTTATGAAAAGTTTTTGATAAGAAAGTGGCCATTGAAACCACAAAAGCGTTTGAATGGGTTATATTTACCAATGAAAAGTATTTACAAAATATGGTCAAAGTTGACTTAAAGATTCAATTCAAAATAAGTGTTATGAAAAGAAAGTTTGAAAATCAAAAGCATAAGGCTTAGGTTTCTAATGTTTAAAAGAAATGTTAATGTTTGCACAAAATTTTTGGCTTGGGTTAGAGTGGAGGTAAGAAGAAGAATGGCTAAAGTCCTAATCATACAAGAGATGAAGGATAAGAAACAAAACCACAAATGAAGTTACTCTCTTGAGATCATATTTATGATTCAAGTAGCTCTCATCCTTTGGAATAAGCAAGAAAATAAGTGTAAGCTCAAGCAATCAACACAATCAAACAAGATCTTAGAAGATCCCCAATGGCTTCTTGTATCTTTCACTTTGGATGAATATGGCAATGGTTCTTCAATTTGGCTTACATAGGATTCCCTAGCACAAAAGCACACACATCAAAGAGTTCTATGAAGCAAATCAAGAATGGACAAGAGTGAGTTTAGAGAGTTGGTCCTTCTAATCCATCTTCAACATTAAGGTCCTTTTTCTCCAATTTTGCATAGGGAATGTCCTATAAACTAAGTCTATTTGTCCATTTTTTTGCATTTGGTCCACAACAATCAAAACAAAACACAAGCACAATAATATGTACACAATTATGTGCTCAAGTGAGCAAAAGGCAAATTGCATTAACATAAACATGTGCTCAAATGAGCAAAGGAAAAAGCAAATGGATAATATGTACAAGAATAGTAAATTGCATAAATGTAAAGAGCAAGAATCAAATGTTAATGGTTAACGGTTAGTGTTAGAGTTAGTGTGCCATAAGGCAATTTAGCGCTATGTTAAGCAATCGTAATTGGACTTATGTAGAAGTCACAACTATCTGAGGCCGGTCAATAATAATGTAGGCAACAACACAAGTTAGAGATTTTGATTAGTGAATCAAAATCCAACAACTTGCCATGCCAAAAAGAAGATGAGAAATGATCTTGTATTGATTTAGGTTCTTTGCATGATTTAGGAAGCAACCTATCCTTAATGCAAAGTCATTCACTTGATCCATGATCAAGATGAATTAGATTTGAATTAAGGAAGATTAAACCTCCATGTATCAATGCTAACCACCAATCTTTAACACATTGATCAAAAAAAAGAAAAAGAAAAAGAAGAAGAAGAAGATGATGAAGAATTAAAGTGTATTAATGGAAATGGAATGAGATATTCAACAAGCATTGACCAAAGATAGAGAATATCAAGGTCAAACAATAGAAAACAGAAGCAAGATGAAGATTGGAAGTCAAGAAACAAATAAAATATTTTTGGTATTTTTTTAATATTAAAATAAAACTTGAATTAAAATAATAAAGAAAGGTCAAACTTCAAACTCACTTCAAATCAACTTTGAAAAGTCCAAGTGAATTATCCCAAGTTCAACAAGGTCAAATAAAGTTTGACAAAAAATTTCAGCATTTTTAGAAGTCAGAAACTATTTTAAATCAATTAAAAATGCATAAAAATAACCTAATTGAACTAAAATCTCAAATAAATCTCAAATCAATTAATAAATTGATGAGAATATTTTTCATAGATCTATCATCATTCAAATAGGTTGGAAAAATATTTTTGTATTTTTTGGATATCAAAAACTATTTTAAATGAATTAAAAATAACCAGAAAAGAGAAAATTACTAAAAAATATCAAATGATAAAATAAAAAATATTAAAAATCATTTTTAGAAATTAGAAATTAAAAGGAGAAAAATGAAATTGGTCTCATAATTTTTGGACCAATAATGAAGGAATTTTAAATTTTTAAAAGGAAATGGAATTAAAAGAAATAAAAGAATTAAAATCAGAAATTAGAAAAATAGGAAAATACGTGGACCGTTTGATAAAGCTTCATTAATTGACGTAGATCATCACACGGCTAAGAAGCGCGCGTTCACCATATGCGTGAGTCAAATGAAATACACCATGCCATTAATAAAGTCATAAGGTTGGACGTGTGAGATTGCATCTGGAAAAGGGAATGGACGATCCAAATCAAATCTGGAGACCAGACGGTGGCTAGCGCCACCGTCTTCTCCGGCCAAGTCCAAATTTGCAGAGATTCAAATGGTAACCAAAAGACATGATCCAGGCATCAATCGAGAGTTGGGGTGATGTACATCACCCCTGTACCAACCAAATCCATTCTAGATCTCTATATTGAAAGAAATCAGAAGTGGAAGATCTGTGGTGTTCATATGAACTTCACGAGTTTTGAAAATTGAAAGCACAATAATGTTGCCTATATGCAGAGGACTTCAGATCACACAACAACAATGAGAAATAAGCACTATGCAAGTTGATTCGAAGAAAATAACAGTTGAGGTAAACCTCTGATTTGCAGGGCTTGGAGTCACAATTCTTTGATGCTATTGCTTACAGTCCACACTTTGGATCAAGGTGAAGAGGTCTAGGAACTTTTAGATCTGAAATTTCAACCAAGGAGATCAAAATTCAAATATGAAATTTGAGAGAAAAGTGAGCTAGTTCCTTTAGTGAGGGTTGTGATTTCAGTTTAGCAGCATTTGAGGCGCCTTCAGGTTGAGGAATTATGAAGCTATGGCATTGTATTTATAGGCAAGGCAATGTTGAACGCATGATCTAAAATTTGCATGAATGGAAAGGGCCTCCATGCATGGGCCTGTACAGGCGCATGGAGGGCCCAATTCCAACTGGATTTGGTAGCTAATGCATGATGAAAGTAAATTGGACGTGCAGATTGGATGGTAATAGCTCATGCAATGCAAATTAAATGATTTTCCAAAATTGCACTATTAGGTTCAAGCCTTTGAAAATGCTATGTCAAAAATAGAAATACCACCTCATGAGTAATGGTTAGAAAGATTATTGCATAAGGATCATTTGTTATATTGATCAAAACTCCATTTGGGCCTTGGAAATTGATGAAAATTGGCCATGAAGTGTAGGGTGCAAAATATGCACATGTGAGATTTTCAAATTTGGCCAAAGTTCAAGCCCTTTTGTCTCATTGATGAAAGTTCCAAATGACAAAATCTTCAACATTAAAGTTGTAGATATTTTCAAGGCAATCCATTTGGACTTAAATTGTGCATCATTTGGAATTTTTATGAATAATTTATGGGCACTTGAAGTTGGACTTTTTCACATTTCAATGCATTTGGTCCAAAGTGACCTATAATGTTTTGCATTATCACATGTATTTATTTTGAGATTTTGAAATTTTTCTCAACATAACATTTGAATTAGACATCTTAAGCTTTCCAATTCATTTGATCCCACCTCAAAATCATGAAAAATGAAGGAGTTATGTCCTTGGGAAGTTGACCCAAAATTAGGGTTTCAGTCAAAATGACCTATAATGTCTTGGAATGGATGATGACCTTCCAAGATTCAAACCAATTTTTAATGAACATGAAAGTTGTTCATATGGTCCTTAAGAACATTGTTTCTCTTGGGGTCATCTCCATTTGACAAACACATAAAAAGTTAGGTCTCAGTGTATTTCAAAATAGTTAGATGAATTGACTGATCAACTTCTCAAGTCCATGCCTCATATCTTGATGAATTAATGATTGAGGACACCAAATTAAGTTCAAATATGCATGAAATTATGAGTGAAAGAACTTCCTTTGATTGTATTTGATCATGGGTTGAGGTTGCTTCATGAGCAAGGTACAATTGATGAACAAATGAATTAGGGTTTCCTTGGGAAACAAGTCTCAAACCCCTTGATTTGCTTTGATCAAAATGATGAATTGAGATACTTGGGAGACATATTTGATGGATGATAGCTTTGGGAACCATTACCATGTTTGCTTTCATCTTCTCTTGACCATATCAATGCACATAGGATCTCCTAGAAGCTTTGGACCTTGTGACTGCTCAAGCTACAAACAAGAGATGTTAGTGACATATTTTTGTGCTTTTGGTTAATAAAAAAATGATAAAAGCAATAATATACAATTAAAGCATGCTTGGTGACCTCAAGCCAACTCTCAAAAGATCCCACCCAAAGGTAAGGAGCCAAGATGCTTATGATCCTTGAGGCAATGTAAATGCAATGTTATGATGCCATGAGGGATCTTAGGGTCAAAATTGGGGTCTTACACACACTGCTTTTTACCGATGTTTTATAAAAGATTTTCAAACCCTTATGCAACCTCCTTTTTAAGGAAAATTACTTCGATTTTGGTGATGAATGTTTGAGATCTTTTGATATTCTAAAAAATTATATGGTCATAGCATCCATAATCATAGATCCCAATTGGAAAATTCCTTTTGGAGAAAAGGGTTGAAAATAATTCTTTCATGTCGTTTACTATGCTAGTAGTACCCTTAATGAAAATCAAAGTAATTATGCCATAATTGCAAAAGAATTACTATGAGTGGTCTTTTCTTTTGAGAAATTTAACTTATATACGACTCATTCAAAAGTTATTGTTTTCACTGATCATGCTGCATTGAAGCATCTACTAACAAAAGGTAAGTCAAAACATGACTTGTTTATAGGATTTTTATTTTAAATGAGTCTAATATAGAGATATGGGACAAGAAACATGTGGAAAATGTGGTGGTTTACCCCTTGTCAAAGTTGGACAACTCTCCTTTAGACTAAAAACAAAAGAACATTGTGTAGGAATAACTAAACGGGCACATGTTTGTAATAACCAAGAGACATTAGTTTCTTTATTTCAAAAATCTAAATGTTATAAATATTATCCATAAAGAGTTCACATGGAAACAAAATAAGAAATTATTCAATGAGGCCAACCATTACTTATGAGATGATCAGTTCCTTTTCAGAATTAAGGTCGATGGATTGATAAAAAGATGTGATGCAAGAAAAGAAGTGACAAACATTATGTAGCATTGCCATATTTTTATTTATAGGGAACAATATAGAGGTGATATAGTGGACATAAAGATCATACAAATATGTTTATGGCCTAATTTGTTCAAGGATTATGCTGAATTTATGAAGAAATGTGATGAGTTTACAAATATGTTTATGGCCTAATTTGTTCAAGGATTATGCTGAATTTGTGAAGAAATGTGATGAGTACCAACAAACTGAAAGCATATCAAGGAGGAACGATATGTCATGGTGTATTATACTTTATATAGAACCCTTTAATTAATGGGGTATTGATTTTATTATTTCATTTCCTTCCTTCTACTCTAAAATATAAATCTTATTTTATGTTGATTATGTGATTAAATGGGTGAAATTTATTTCTTCTATTACCATTGAGTCCTACGCGGTGATCAACTTTTTGAGAAAGAACCTATTTGCTCGGTTTGGTGTACAAATGGTGTTGATAAGTGATTGGGGTATAGTTTTGAAACAATTATTTTGATAATGTGTTATCTAAGAATAATGTTAAATATAAAGTTGCAACACAATATCATCCACTAACTAGTGGGAAAATTATAGTTCATGACTGTATATTGAATTTGATTTTAAAGAACATAACTACTTATTTTCGGAAGGATTGGTCAAATAAGTTTGATGATATGTTATGGACATACATAACCTCTTTTAGGGTTCATTTGGGACCATCTCCTTATCAATTGGTGTATGGGAAGTCATGCCATTTTCTGGTGGAACATAAGAAAAAAAGTGTATTGGGCTATCAAATATTGTATTTTTATGCAAAGTTGGTAGGAAAAAAGGACTTATTAAGTTAAAAGAGTTGGAAGAGATGAGGTTTGAGGAATATTAAAACATGATAATCTACAAATAGAAGACCAAAATGCATCATAGTAAAAATTTGGTCAAAAAATACTTTCGTCGTAGATAACAAGTTTTAATTTTCAATTCTAATTTAAAACGTGTTCCTTGAAAATTGAAGTCAAAATGACATGGTACGTTTATTGTTAAGGAAATTTTTCAGCATGAAGCCATTGAATTACATAAACACAAAAGCAATAACACTTTCAAAGTGAATGGAAAACGATTGAATATTTATCTAGGAGGAGAAGTCACAAGAAAAAGAGTATTCATGGTGATGGTGTTGGTGTAAGCCACACAAGACAATAGTTTTATGATTGAACTTAAAACTTATGTCATGTTTATTATTTATAATAAAAATACTTTTCTTTATTATCTTTGTTTTTAATAGAAAGTTAAGTGTGACTTAATTGTGAGACACCATTAAATGTAAGTATAACATTCTAAAAGTATCCATAGAAACCTTATTATCAAATAGGACAATATTATTGCGTAGAGACTATATAATGTTAGTAGATTGATGACAATATCTCACAAGTCATATATATAATATCAAGTCTTCACAATTGTATAAATATTATGAATAATATTAATATTTAATTTACCTACAATGAGAATAATTCATTGTGTGTTATGTAAATATCATAAGATATTCTTATAGTGATAGTGTTGTATGTCATCCTTTGACCTAAAATCACTATAGTCTTTAGTTGAGGAGTTCATCATTTTAGTATCGTCAAACTGTATCTCTAACAAGACAATTATAAATTTGTTTGATTCGATAATCAACAAGTCATGTTGATGGGCGTAGGTAACCTATATAAGATTTCCCCTCCTAAATATGCATGAGTGATATTTATGGACCCTTTGATCCAGTTGTCATACCCTGATTTTGGCCCTGAAAATTTTCCCCATCATCACTCGTTTGCATTCTTTCTTCATGACCATTCCACCTGGTCATGATACTATCCAAAAGAAAAACGTTTGTTGTTAGACTCGCTACCACGACCAGTCCATGTTTGTCTTTTGGACTTTGTTTCTTGATTTTTGATATAAGATGATTAATCTCCTTGGCCATGCGAGATTTGAAAACTCTTTCATTTGTTAGAATCAAGTGAACCTCATGTTTCATCTTCCATTCCAATTTCATCGAAGTGATTATTCATCCCGCCTTGTCACATTACTAGTTCTCACTTTTCTTTCAAATAAATTATGTGTCAAGTGCAAAATATTTTATTTTTGGGTCATCATGCATATTCATTTTCTTATTCATTCATAATTCAAAGAAATTCCAAACATATCTCTTCATACACATTTATACTCTCCATTTCACATTCAAGATTCTACATTTCATGTTCAAAATTTTCATTACATTGGAATTTTTTTTATTAATATTCAAGAATTTCCACATACTCATTCATAGTTAGATCGCTTCATTCATTCATTCAATCATAATCACCCATGTACATGGCATATGAATAACTTATAATCAAAAAGCATCTCATCACATGAATACTTGAATTTTTCTAAGATGCAAAGAGAGGTCTTTGTCTTGCTACAAGAAACACTAGTTTCCATTCATTGCAAATCATAAGATTATCCAAAAAAAATACATAATTTACAAAGAGCACGGTTTGCATCAACGATAAGTTGAAAGGATAAAGCGTCGGAAGTCACAAGCGAGAAGAGACGATGATGTTGGGCCTCAAGTTCAGCCCGAATTTCTAGTTGCCATTTCAAAATTCCATGGTTCTCGTTTTGCTTCAGCCAACACCTTCACCGTTTCAACATTGGACACTTCTTTCAAATGATATTAGAACAGGGATAGTTAGCTCTTTGATCGCTGGAAATCCTTAAACCTGATACTGAGCTTGCTGATTTTATTCGAAATGAGTGTAGTAGGAGTTCTTGGCAGGGGATTATTACTAGGTTGTGGCCTAATACTAAGTATGTGGATGTTATCGTGACAGGAACAGTATCACAGTATATTCCTATTTTTGGGTCATTATAGCATTTGTTTACCACTTGTTTGCACTATGTATGCTTCCAGTGAATGTTACTTTGGTGTCAATCTCAACCGTCTTTGTAAACCTAGTGAAGTTTCTTATACACTTATTCCCACCATGTGTTACTATGAGTTTTTGCCCGTTAATAAAACCAATGGTGTCATTGGTTCTCTTCACACACCTAGATCCCTTAACAAGAAAGAACAGAAAGAGCTCGTTGAACTTGTTTATGTCAAACTCGGTCAAGAGCATGAACTTGTTGTCACTACTTATGCCGGACTATACCGTTATAGAGTTGATGATGTGCTGAAGGTAGCTGGATTCAAGAGCAAAGCACCACAATTCAACTTTGTATGCAGAAAACGTATTGAGCATTGACATAGACGAAACCGACAAGGTTGAGCTTCAGAATGCGATGGCAAATGCTGTGACACATTTAGTACCATTCGGCGCAACGGTGTCGGAATACACAAACTACAGCAGCAACAACAAATGATGGAGATCAATCCAGTGCAAGGTGTTGCCATGCGAATTGCATCCAGCAACTGTATGCTTTTATTTGATACACAAGAATCCTATAACAAATCCATAACAAAATCACAGCAACATCAACCAAATCATGATCGAAAAAGGCTTTGTAATAATTGATGTTTTATTTGAAACTCTTACCAAATTTCACTGCTGGAACAAGATGGGCAATTGTTATGTCTTGGGGAGTTGGAGGGAACAAATTTTGGTTTTGATACAATTTGTAAGGTGAGTTCTCAACTCCTCAATAGTGTCAGCACTAGACAGCCCTCCATTTTGTGATACCAAAGGTTTTGATAGCCGCTGTAGCAACCACTCAATGTTGTGAAATCTGCAAGTGCAATTACAGAAAAAAGGTGATTTGAAAAGAAGACTTGGCAGTGGACATCAAAGAGTTTCCTCCACACCGGCTAGCTGAAATAAGAAGATTAAGTGAAGGCTACAAAAAGAAAGAGAACAACAACAAAATACAGTATCGCTTCAATTTTGCAGTTTCATAGTAATTCTCGAAAAAAAATCCAAATTGTCACCTCAAAACTTTTGTATACTCTTCTCAATTTCACACTTCCAGGAACGGCATGTGTCTCAGTTGCTTGGTACAGAATCTTTTGAGTGCGTGTGCATCAATATTCCGAAGAGGCGAAGCACTTTCAACTTCTTCATCTCTTCACAAAACAACATCCATGACATCTGCAGCATCACTGGATAATTCTCTATCGGACATGTGCCGTTCTCCTCCAAGGCCCTTACCATATGATGCAGAGCCTATAAACTCAGCAGACAAATGGAATGAATGTGCTCGAGAAGATGAATTGAAGATATACCGTTCTAATTCTGCGTCAAGAGCTTCCATCAGCAAAACATACACCTGGAGTTGGGCTTGTTCACACGTCATCATCAGAAGAAGAGGATATATGTCCAACTTGCCTTGAAGAATACACTGAAGAGAATCCCAAGATAATGACAAAATGCTCTCATCATTTTCACCTTAGCTGCATCTATGAATGGATGGAGAAAAGTGACAACCGTCCAGTTTGTGGAAAGGAGATGGAATTCGATGAGACAATATACTCTTGATAATCTGGAGGTGGATAAAGGCAACATCTGAAGATAGTAATCAGGCTGCAGTGAAAAGAAAAATCTCTAAGAATCAGAGAGAATTTGAATTTGAAGTCAGTATTCTAGGAATAATTCAACACAAAAATACCGTGTATCCCATGCTTGGGATGAATCTACTGATCTGGAAACTATTAACACGCAGCAAGTTCATTCAAGCACTTCTGAAAATGCCATGGATTTGTCTTCGGATGTTCATGGTTTGCCCGAAGCTTCGGTATCGAATGCTGAGATCAAGCCAAACAATTCACCTTATCATACTGGTGTTGAACATGTCCATGCTGCATACCTCAAACCTGCGGGTTTTGTCTCCAAACAAGAAAAATAAAATGCGCGTCAGTTCAATAATAATAATCAGACCACGCTACGAAACCGTTACTATCATGTCAAGTTTGGAACATAAGGAAGCAAGCTACTGTTAGAAAGTTCTTTGAATAAAACAAAGACAGAAGGAAAGGTTCTCACTTTGTTTCCAACTGGAGATGATTGAGTTTGGATAACAATTATACATATTGATCTGGTTTGTCTCATTAGTTGCATCAGGCCTTCAATTGTCTTGAGTTAATGTTAGGTCATTGCTGGTGTATTTAATGTTTGGTCAGGTTCTTAGTTGTTAATTTGTGTTAGGCTCATTGGTTATCTCGGTGTTAATGATACTAATTGGTATTGGAGTCTATATTCAAAGTTAAACTATACAAATCCAAAAGCTCTTCCGGTCTTTTATGAAGTCCTATAAAATAGAAAATTCCTTCTACAATTACCCTGTTCGTGGCGGTCTATGTATTCTGCATCGGCTTCTGGTGACTGACATTCATCATGATGTCACTTATGGGAGAGGTTATGCTTCTGCCTGTCTTTGAATCAGTAGTTGTGTTGTGTGGTATTTAAGGCCTCCTCTATGTTGTTTGATCCCATGGATGTCTGGTAGTTCGGTTGCACCACGATTGTAATTTAGAGTATTACGGTTTGGGAAATTTTGAAGTGGTATTCATGGCAGAGTTGTAAAAGCTGCAAGCTGGGTACTTACCTCTGCAGAAGGATATTACCTCGGTAGATACTAAGAAAAGCATATCTGATTGGCACATATGATTATGAATTCTTCCAAATTTGGGAGCCTCTATTGTGAAGGACTTGTCTCTTGTGTCCCGTCGTGTCCTATAGAGGTGAGTTGTACATTGTTCGATTCTATAGAAAAGGCCAAGAGCTTTCAGATGTCCTCTCTCTCGACGAGGCCACACCAGAACCGTGTCAAAATAGTTTATGCGATATCGCGCCGACACCAATTTAACCCAAAAACAAATCATGTCACTTGCAAACCTCAGCTGAAATTCAACCCGGTGACGTATGTCCTGCAAGTATCAGCAACAGATGAAATTAACACCACCATGTACCATTAATTCAAGAAAATCGGATACTCAAGTGGTTTCACAATAGTGATTTACCTGTGGTAAAAAGTTAGGATGAGAGTTGAGGGGGGACCACCAAGCTAGGATGAAGACAAAATCTCCAAGCATCCTCCGTACGAAGGCTCCACTACACAGCAGAAAACGCAGCAGAGGAAAGAGAGGGGTCCTGTATAAAAAGCCATTACTATTCACGAAACCCTAATTTTTGGAGGAGAGGGCGGAGAAAAAAGAAACCCTAATCAACGAAGGTAAAGGAGGAAAAGTCTGAAGAACTCTATACCTTTTATTGCCGTCGGACGAAGCTCACATTGGAGGCGAAGGGGGAGCGCGAACTGACCATTAAGAGGGTGTTTGGAAGACAAACCCGGGCGTTACTTTCTCAACCTCAGTTTGGATCCGTTTGTGACAGGTAAGTCACCTCCTCGAATCATTGCTTTCATTTTCTCTTTGATCTCGACCAGATTGTTTTTTTTCTTGACCATGGAGTAGGGTTTCATGTTGGTTGCTTACTGCTATGTTTGGATTGTTGTCCATCTTCATGGATACACGACGGCTTTGAGTCGCTTACTGTTCGTCAATGAATGACTTTCCTTTCGTGAAGATTGGGTCTCTCGTGAGGGAGGGAGATGAGTTTTGTTGGGTTTTATTGATCTTTGCTCTTGCTTTCAAGTATTATGATTGTTTCTGTTTTGTTTTCTTCCGTTGGAATCATTTTGTTTTAACCGAGGTGTTGACCTTGAAGGAGAATTGCGACCCAAAGCGCAGCGGAAATTAAAATTTTCTCCTTTAGAGATCCTTACGAATGGTCATGATCAGTGATAGAATATTTACCTCTTGTGACGACTGAAACCTTTGGTGCAGATCTCTTGTGATGATCAAAACCTTTGATGCAGATCCACGAAGCGATCACGAACGTTGAACGATGACAACGTCTCTACTCAGTCCACACGAACGGGTTCCTTCAATCTCAGTGCTAGCTGGTACGAATGAAGGCTTTGAGTGAGAGAGAAAGAGAGTGATAGAAAACGAAAATAATGCAACCGCAAAAAATTTTTGCTTCTGCACAAGGGTTCTATTTATAGAACCACTTGTGTGGGCTTCAAGCTAAAAAGCCCACTTAAGTGTATTTTGGCCCATATCTTATAATATGCCCAAAATCACTTAAGCCCATGGTACCTTACCATATTTCGTATTCTACTCAAGTACACCGTACCTTACGATGTTCTATAATTCACTTAAGGGTACCGTACCTTACGATATTCCTTAGTTACTCTATCTCTCATCAATCCGTCCTTTGTGTGTGACCCTGTAGGTTTTCGCGGCGTTGGCAATTATATTAAATCATGTATTTAACATAATAAACAGTGAGCGGTATCTAGCAACACATCACTGCTACCCAAGACACGAAAATGTCATGTGATCTGACAATTCCTTCTGTGATAATAATTATGTGTATAATTACCCTTTTGCCCTTATGTCTATATTGAACACAAGGTATAGACCGTGTCATCCTTGTCCAATTCAATATTGGGCCCATAGACATTTATCCTGTTACGCAGGATGGGCAAATTCCATCTAGGACACTCATGTCCCTCAGCATGCTTTGTGGAGTACCCATCAACTGTCTTTATGGTTATCCAGTTACGGACAACGTTTGATCAGCAATAAAGCACTCGACTCTACATCTAGGATCCATAGTGGTTTCAGGTCGAAGAGTGGAATACACTATTATCACCATGAGAATAACTTATGACACCTTGCATAACTTTCTATATAGTATTCTCATAGCGGGTCAATCCGGTATAAATATTACTCCTAATATTCATACCTATGTTTAAGACTTGATAACTCTTTATCCATGATCCATGAGATGTGATCATCAGTCTACAAACATAATAGTCTTAATACTTTAATGTTATCCCACTTCACACTAAAGCTCGACTACGGATACTTTAAGAATAATGTCCTTATGTTTAATGTGTTCTCATGATTAAGTCACACTTAATACATTAAACGGACTATCTATTCCAGGGACTTTACTAAACAAACGTAATAAAGAAAAAGCCTTTTATTATTAATAAATAATTCGATACAAGTACCAAAAGTATTGGCCTCTAGGGCTTACACCAACAGACCTTTCATTCCAGCCGTTTCTCATTAACGACTAGTAATTAGCCATAAATGCCAGCAACTCTCCTGATTCCAACCCCACAGCCATGCGGTGCAAGGGTATTATGGGCTTGTTTCTAAAGCCAAAATCTAGTGGACCATATTTGCTTTTTATTTTTATTTTTATTTTTTTTCAGTTAGTTGGTTTCCACACTCATTTTGGTATTTGTTGGTCCTAAGCCTAGCAACAGGAAGCTTGTGGCTTAGTGGAGAGGGAGATTAGCTCACGTTCTCTTTGGTCCTGGGTTCGATACACAGGTGTGTTGTGTTGGCTTTTTCAGCATTTTTTATTTTTCTCATATTTTCTTTAATTCTCACATTTAATTACTACTTAACTAACATGTTTCTATTGTTTATTCATTTTTATTATAACTTAGGTGATTATTCTTTCTATGGGATTTATAAGAATTAATTATTTTTATGTGTGGGATATGTTTCGATCATGATAAATCATCTCAATTTCATTGATAAAAAGAAAAAAAACTATTCAAAAATAATAATGATAAATATCACTTAATTCTCGATTCAACGTCGAGTCCCCATTTCCATGCCCTTGTAAGTCGATTGCTTTTAAGCATCGCCATCAACCTCACATGGCTTACTCTTGGGCCTTCTTACAATGAGCTCTTAAGCAACATCAACTTAACTTTCAATAATTTCAAACCTCTGTACTTTGATTATTTTAATTTATTATTCAAGACATTTTCTAAATAAAGCGTGAAGAAAAAGATTACCTGGATGGAATGTCCAGTCGTAATCCCGAATATTAGGCTCAAGATGTAAGAGCTTGCAAGCCGTTAATATTCGTCTTCTCTTTAACACTCAAATATTCAAATCATTTTCTAAATAAAACGTGAAGAAAAAGATTACTTGGAGGGAATATCCAGTCGTAATCCCGAATATTAGGCTCAAGCTGTAAGAGCTTGCAAGCCATAAATATTCGTCTTCCCTCCAAAACATTCGTAAATATTCGAATCATTTTCTTAGCAATTTTGGAAAGAAACAGACTGCCTGTAGTCCCGAGTGTTAGACCCAAGCTGTAAGAGCTTGTAAGTCACAAGTACTTGTCTTTCAAACTTCAAAATACCTAATTCCTACCTTAATACTTTTTCAATAAAGATGGAAATGGAACATGGTGTATACCGTGCACTCCTGAGACTAGGATTCGAGATGTATATCTCGCTCATCCAAGTTCTCGCCATCACTAAAAATACATCCAACCAATCAAACTCTTTTCTCGCCGCCGTGCGATTAATCAAAAACCTTTTTCATAAATGAAAGATATATTGTCTTAAGGTGATGCAAAACAATGTTTCGACCACGATTGTTGAGTAGAGATAAATGATGCTTTTCCGAATATAGATTTATAAATCCGTTCGATGTATGGTATGCGTCTACTCCTCATCTGTTTTGGGTAAAACGATGTTTTCGTCGATTAATACAATATAGCTTTCGCTAAAATCGACCAACAAACAAACATTTTTCTACCCAGAACTACGTAAGCCTTGACTTCTCTATTGAGATACGTAGGAGCAGGATTTATGAATCTTGTCAGGCCCACTAATAAAAAACTTAGGTTTAGTCCTTCGTCAAAAATCCAAAAAAACATTTCTTCTCTCTTCTATTCTTTCATTCCCACCTAATAATTCGAAAAGCCTAATATTTCAACTAACACTAACGCACACAACTGACCTAATGGTTCCCGTTGAGTACAACGGACGTGAGGGGTGCTAATACCTTCCCCTTGCGTAATCGACTCCCGAACCCTGATATTGGTTACGATGACCATATCTTATCCTTTCTTGTCTTGGGTTTTATCGATATTTCCCCTTTCCTTTTTAGGAATAAATAAAGTTCGGTGGCGACTCTGTTCAGTCCATCAATGCGAGTGTACGATCGCGCTTCGCATTGAAGTCGTATCCCCATTTATTTTTTCGAGGTACGACAGATGGCGACTCTGCTGGGGATGACAAATCTCTAAGTGAGTCAAACCTAGTTAGGTCGTTTTTGTGCCTTTGTTTGTTTACTTATGTGGGTTTTCTTTATTGTTTTTACTATCTCTATTGTCATATTGATACGAATCTGCTGTATTGGTTCGATTATGGTTTGGTACTTGGATATTCTGACTGCAAACCTTGTGGGAAAGACTTTTTACCCGAGTCTCGAGTAAAAACATAAGATAGGACGAGGTTGAGTAGTGCGGGTCCGCGAGATGTATTTCTCGTTGGTTCGGTACGAGAACCTTACTTAGAGTAGATTCTTGAGAGGATGTTGTCGCTCGGCAAGTACGTTACCGTAAGCTTCGATATTTTCTTTAGGATCCATGACTCTGAGAATCATTTGTAGAACCTTAGTTCTTTGCCCAACTAGGAAAGATGGTTGCGTAGTGTGGGTCTGCGAGATGTATTTCTCGTTGGATCGATGCGAGAACCTCACTTAGAGTAGATTCTTTAGATGGAGTTGATGCCCGGCAAGTAAGTTGCCGCAGGTAGCAAACAGTCTAATGGATCCATGACTCTAGGAACTCTTTTAAAAAAACTTAGACCATACCTGGTGAGAACCATGTTCTATACAAAGCAATCAGACTTATCCATGCCTTAAGCCTATTGAACCTATACAAAAAAAATGCATTACATTCATACATTGCATCAACATCATAAAAAGCAAGCTCTTAGTTGTCTCTTATTTGTTTCAGGAATGGAGAACTTGAAAATGACAACTTCAATAAGACACACTTTCACGCTTAAGTACAAGGAACCTAGGTTGGACAGTCTGAAGGGTTTGATCTCTGATTTGTCTCTCAGCAGACGTGATGAGTTCGGAAAAAACTATGGGAAAATTTTGAGCCTGCTAAATAAGAAAGTTGACTATGGAATCATCGGCTCTCTGGCACAATATTATGATCCACCTCTGTGTTGTTTCACATTCGCTGATTTCCAGCTAGCTCCTACTTTGGAAGAAGTGGAGAGAATCGTGGGTCTCAAATTGAAAGATTTTAATCCATTTCCAAAGCTCGAAGAAGATATGGGCCCAAAGAAGATAGCTTCGGCCCTAAGTATCAATGTCCCGACTGTTCGAGACAATTGGGCTGAAAAAGGGGGTTGCAAAGGTTTTGCCGCGATGTTTTTGGAGGATTTAGCTCTAAGGTTCAAGAAAAGTGGAAATTGGAATGCATTCTATGTTGTGGTGGCTTTATTGATCCATGGGATTGTGCTATTCCCAAATGTTGAAAAATTTGTGGATCAAGTGGCCATAGAAGTCTTTCTCTCTGGCAATCCAGTACCATTTCTCTTAGCTGACATTTACTATGCCCTTCACGCTCGACATGAAAAGAGGGGTGGAACCTTGCTGTGCTGTGCTCCTTTGCTTTACACTTGGTTCATGCAACACATGCCCGAAGAAGGTCCTTTTGTGGCAAAAGAACTTAAATCTCCTCAAAAATTAGCTTCTCTCACCGCAAGTTCCATCAGATGGTATATCCGAGAGTGGGAAACCCCAGACATTATAGTCAGCTGTGGGGAATTTCCTAATGTACCGTTGTTGGGTACCAAGGGTTGCATCAACTATAACCCTATGTTATCTCGATTACAACACGGTTACTCCATGGGTGGTCCTCCTGACGCAAAGGACTTACAGCCATTTGTGCTCTCTGACATCCAAGCAAGCAATCCTGATGTAAGAGCAGTACGAAAGGCTTGGTTAAAGGTTGTAAGAAAGGGTAAAGAGTTTGGAAAAAGAAACATTCTCGCCAAAGAACCTTACACTCAATGGGTGAAAGAGAGAGTCGAGGAAATCCAGTTGCCATTTATCTTGAAGGCTCCAGCTTTTCCTAAAACTCCTGAGCCCGAGCCCATACTCCCTGAGGACATGGAGAAACTCGCTACTAAGGTTAAGGAGCTCGAAGTGGAGAATACTGAATTACGAATTCAGATGGACCGAGTTATCTTGGAAAATCAGAATTTGAAAGAGGAACGTAAGGGAAAGGCCCAAGAACTTGAGGATAGCAACAAGAGAGCCCGACTATTGGAAGACCAGAAAGATGATCTTGATCATATCCTATTAGGTTCCACATCAGTGATCCGAACCAGGAAGGAAGAGCTCAAGAAAGCTGAGTATAGGATCTGTGAGTTAGGGAGACTGTTGGATAAATCTCTTATGGACAAAAAAGAAATTAAGCTCGACTTTGAGGCACAAATCCGTGACTTGAGGGACGCTCTAAAGAAATGCGAGGAAAAATTGTCTCGCGAGATACTCCAAAAGGAAGAAGCTGAAAGAAACTGTCACCATCTCAGGTACCAGTTGGAAGAAGCTACTAGGAGGTTTACAGTTTTGGAAAGCCAAGAAGGTGATGCAGCCTACTTACTCCTAAAAAATGATTGTGTGTACTGGAAGAGGTTGTATAGAGAGGCTAGAGCAACCCTAGATGAAGATCAAAAGGTCATCCAGAAACTCCAAGAGCTCTATGTTGAATGGAATGGCAAGTTCCGCAACTTGGCTAGGTTTGTTAACCTCAACATGTTGGAACTCCCAGAAAAACTCCAGGAAGCGGATTGGTGTATGTGTCCAGAAAACACGCCTCCTCAAGTTTTCAACTTCGTCAAGTTTATCAAGAAAATGATGAATGAGCTCACCACAGATCTGGCTACGATCATAAGAGCTGAGACAGAACTTAAGTTTACTTGTACTTGAATTTGAATTGTTGGTGTCTAAATCTTTTTGTATTCGAATCATGTGTACTTGAAGTTAAATCCTTTTGTATTCGAATTTGATTTTGATTAATGGAAGTTGTCATTTTGGGTCTCAATTATTACATGTCGTTCTTATATTTTAACATCGCTGAAATAAATAATAAAGATAACTAAGAGTTTTGCAAACAAATGCATCCATACATGCATTCATACATTTTCAAAAAAAGAGTCTCACTTCACCCTTTCTTCCACCAGTTTCACGCTGAATTTTCAACACCAGTATAATACTCGCGCCAGAGCAAGACAAAGAATGGCTGAACAAGAACAAGAGAGTGCCCGAGTTAGAGCTGAACTAGATGAAATCAAGGGAGGCATGTCCCAGATGCGAGAGATGGTGCAAGCTTTAACCTTCAGGTTTGAGGTTCCGCAAGCGACCGTGATTTCAGAGACCACGGGCCCAGCAGTGGAAGTCCCACCTCAGAGGACGTTACCCTTAACCCTTCCTCCATATGGGCTACCCTATGATTTCGTCCCCCGAGCGGAGGTGGTACACGAAATGGGGCAATCTGTCCAACAAGTTGTGCCATTACCAGTTTACACCGACGCACGTCCAGTCATCCATACCGTGGTTCCACCAGCCGCCTATGCTAGGCATGTTCCTCATTATGAAGATCAAAACCACATGTATCAGACTGTCGACTCAACTGTTACTGGTGACGAAGTAAGGTTTAAGGACTTCAAGGAGGTAAAGGAGAACATGCAGCTCCTTGAGAAGAAGTTCCGAGATCTAGAAGGAGACCACGTCTTTGGATCTGCTGCCAAAGAAATGTGCCTGGTGTCCGGGTTGGTGATTCCAGCCAAATTCAGAACTCCAGACTTCGACAAATACAAGGGGCATACTTGTCCAAAGAGCCATCTCATCATGTATTACCGAAAAATGGCTGCACACGTGGAGGACGACAAGCTGATGATCCACTGCTTTCAAGACAGCTTGAGTGGGGCTCCTTCCAAATGGTATCTAAGTCTGGATCAGAATAGGATCAGGTGTTTCCAGGACCTGTCAGACGCGTTCATAAAACATTACAAATATAATATGGATATGGCGCTTGACAGAAGACAATTGCAGAGCATGTTCCAACATGACAAGGAGTCCTTCAAGGATTATGCTCAAAGATGGAGGGAACTGGCTTCTCAGGTTGAACCACCTCTTGCTGAGAAAGAATTGGCCGAACTGTTTATCGACACTGTCCAGCCTCAATTCTATGAGAAGATGGTTGGAAGTGCTTCTTTGGGATTCTCCGAGCTTGTTTCTATAGGAGCACGCGTGGAATATGGTGTAAGGAATGGCAAACTGGCGGCTGTGGCTGGAACTTCAAACGTTAATCAAAAGAAGTTCTCTGGAGGGTTTCCCAGAAAGAAGGAAGGGGAAACAAATGCTGTGACTGTTGGTCAGGGAAGAGCTCCTCCAAGAAGGAGACCACAACAATATCCACCTCAGCAATATGTTCAACAACCAATTCCCTATCAACAACCCATGTATCCCGTCCAGTATGCTCCGTAAACATACGTAGCTGCTGTGACGCCTGCATTCAATCAACAGCCTGCTCAGGCTTATCAAGCGCCTCCAGCTTATCGACCAGCTCCAGTTCAACAACGTGCTGCGGCTCCTCCAGCTTATCAACAAGCACCTGCAACTCCTGTTGATCAACAGCCGAGAGCTCAAGCGCCAAGGCAAAATGCTCAAAACCAAAACAGAAGGCAAGGGGAGAGGGCGACCTTCAATCCAATTCCAATGTCGTACACTGAGTTGTATCCCTCCCTATTGCAAAAGGGGTTGGTGGTTCCCAGACCTATGGGACCTCCACCTGACCGTCTTCCTCCATGGTACAATCCTAATGCACACTGTCCTTTTCATGAAGGTGCCCCCGGGCATGACCTAGAGGGTTGTTACGCTCTAAAGCATAGGGTTCGGGAATTGATTGAGAGCAAGATCTTGTCTTTCAAGGACATGGGGCCGAATGTGAAGAACAATCCTCTTCCTCCCCATGGAGATCCCGCGGTAAATGCCATTGAAGATGCCTCTGCTGGTGTTACGGTTGATAAGGTGGATGATGTGAAGACTCCTTTGGTGGCATTCCATGCCCGATTGGTGGAAGCTGGCCTAATTAATGTAAATCATGAAAATTGTGAAGAGTGTACCACACATCCAAAAGGGTGTCAGATGGTGCGAGACAATATTCAAGGCTTGATGGATGAAGGAATGCTTCAAATATCCAGTGCTGTGAAGAACGAGGATGTGTTGGTGATTGAACCTTGTTTCAATTTACCTGAACCAGTCGAAATCCCATATTATAGTGGTGGAGTGGTCCCGGTGAACAGTAAGCCATCGCCTGTCGAGATATGTATGCCCACGCCTTTTCCCTACGAGAGCACCAAGGTTGTGCCTTGGAAATATGAGATTACTGTTGTGGATAAGGTTGTTGAAGGAAGTTCAGACGCTGAGGTGACAGAAGCTGTAAGTGAATACGTCACAAATATTGCAGGAATGAGCAGAATGACCCGTAGTGGTCGAATCTATACGCCCGAATTCAATGTGACTCCTCAAAGGCCGACCAAGGAATCAACAGTTGCAGCTCCCACTAAAGACCCCGAAGTGGTCCAACCCGAAGATGCTGTTGAATTCTTGAAGTTAATCAAGAGAAGTGACTACAAAGTGGTGGATCAACTGCATCAAACACCATCTAAGATCTCTATTCTGTCTCTGTTATTGAGCTCCCAAGCCCATAGGGAGGCTTTGTTGAAGGTGCTTGCTCAAGCTCATGTAACACAAAGCATAACAGTAGACCAATTTGATGGAGTAGTTGCAAACATCACAGCTTGTAATACTTTGAGCTTCAGTGGAGAGGAATTACCTGAGGATGGACAAAATCACAATCGTGCTCTCCATATCTCGGTAAAATGCAAAGATGATGCTTTGGCAAGAGTGTTGGTTGATACCGGATCTTCTCTGAATGTTATGCCAAAAAGAACACTCGCCAAGTTGTCTTATCAAGGACCAACTATGAAGCCTAGTGCCTTGGTAGTGAAAGCTTTTGATGGTTCCAGGAGAACCGTGATTGGAGAGTTGGAACTGCCCATATTGATTGGCCCTCATGTATTCCCGATTAATTTCCAAGTCATGGATATTAATCCAGCATATAGCTGCTTGCTGGGACGTCCATGGATTCATGCTGCAGGGGCAGTCACCTCCACTTTACATCAGAAAATGAAGTTTGTAGTGGACAATCAATTAATCATCATTTCTGGAGAGGAGGACTTTGTGGTCAGTCACCTTTCATCCTTCAGATACATTGAGGCTGATGAGGACGCTTTGGAAACTTCTTTCCAAGCTCTTGAAATAGCCAATGCCACTTTTGTGGAAATGAAGGACCCTGTTGGGAAAGCTTGTTCATCTTTCGCTTCTCTGAAAAGCGCAAAGTCTAGCATCGAAGGAGGAAACCCTGAAGGTTGGGGTCAACTTATTGATATTCGTGAGAAGTATGATCGCTTTGGTCTGGGATATGTGCCTTCCGCTGTGAAAGGAGCCCGAGTCCCTGCAAAGGATAACACCCGAAGCATCCAGGAAGTGTTCCTTAGCACAGGATTCATCCATGGAGATCAGGTCAATGCAATTGAAGATAGCACCGAAAGTGAAGACGAGCCATGTTTGGTTTACCGATGTGAGACAGCTTTGAACAACTGGAAGGCGGTTGAGATCCCCGAAATTTTTCCTTTGTCAAAGTAGTAATTGTTGTTTTTTCCTTTCAAATCCTTAGCTCTGCCCAAGACTAATGGATCACGTTGTAGGGCCCCTTTTCATTTTCAAATAATCATTATCAGTGAATAAAAGACATTTTGTTAAATTCTTATTCATTTACTCAGCTTTCTCTTAAGAAAATGGCAATCTTTTCAAAAAAACAAAAAACTTTTCATTTATGCATCTTTTATTTTTACTTTGTCTAAAAGAAATCAATCATTCAAACATGCAGAATAAACGATAACCCCGTTGAATCCAATGACTTTACTACCTCTCATAACTTTGACTCCCCTATCTACCAAGCGGAAGAAGAGGGTGAAGAAGATTGTTACATCCCCGACGAACTGGCAAGGCTGCTCGAGCACGAGTCCAAAGCCCTTCAGCCACATGAAGAACCGGTGGAAACAATCAACCTTGGCACAGAGGAAGAGAAGAAAGAAGTCAAAATCGGCACCACACTTGAAGCAGGCGTCAAAGAGAGATTAGTCGAGCTGCTACAAGAATATGTGGATGTATTTGCATGGTCATACCAGGATATGCCAGGTTTGGACACCGACATCGTTGAGCACAAGCTCCCGCTTCAGCCAGAATGCCCGCCAGTAAAACAAAAACTCCGAAGAACAAGACTAGATATGGCTCTGAAGATTCGTGAAGAAGTCAAACGACAATTTGACGCTGGTTTTCTCGCAGTGGCGAAGTACCCACAATGGGCAGCTAACATTGTACCTGTGCCTAAAAAGGATGGCAAGGTGAGGATGTGTGTTGACTATAGGGATCTGAACAGAGCTAGTCCAAAGGACGATTTCCCTCTACCACACATTGATACTCTGGTAGACAACACTGCAAGTTTTGCTGTATTCTCCTTTATAGATGGTTTTTTGGGATACAATCAAATCAAGATGGCTCCAGATGACATGGAGAAGACCACTTTTATTACCCCATGGGGCACTTTTTGCTATAAGGTAATGCCTTTCGGTCTCAAAAATGCTGGGGCAACTTACCAAAGAGCTATGGTCACTCTCTTCCATGATATGATGCACAAGGAGATAGAGGTCTATGTTGACGACATGATCGCCAAATCTCAGAATAAAGAAGATCATATGAGCCATCTGAAGAAGCTGTTTGAACGCCTCAGAAAGTTTAGATTACGATTAAACCCTGCAAAATGCACATTTGGTGTCCGTTCAGGGAAGTTGCTTGGTTTTATCGTTAGTCAACGAGGAATTGAGGTGGACCCTGACAAGGTCCGAGCTATACAAGAAATGCCTGCTCCACGCACCGAGCGAGAAGTCAGAGGTTTCCTTGGACGTTTGAATTACATCTCAAGGTTTATCTCACACATGACGGCCACGTGTGAGCCTATCTTCAAATTGCTTCGAAAAGACCAAGATGTTGAATGGAATTTTGATTATCAAAATGCTTTTGAGAAGATCGGTCAATACTTGCAAGAGCCTCCTATTTTGATTCCACCTGTCCCGGGAAAGCCATTAATCATGTATATGACTGTGCTTGAAGGATCAATGGGATGCGTGCTGGGGCAACATGATGAAACTGGTCGGAAAGAACATGCTATTTACTATCTGAGTAAAAAGTTTACCGATTGTGAAAGTCGATATTCGCTTTTGGAGAAAACTTGTTGCGCGCTGGCATGGGCCGCTCGTCGTTTGAGGCAGTACATGATTTGCCATACTACTTTGTTGATCTCGAAAATGGATCCAATAAGGTACATCTTTGAGAAACCTGCCTTGACTGGAAGACTTGCCCGTTGGCAGATGCTCTTTTCAGAGTACGACATCCAATACGTAACCCATAAGGCAATCAAGGGAAGTGTGTTAGCAGAGTATCTTGCTCATCAACCAGTTGAAGACTATCAGGCGTTGAAGTTTGATTTCCCCGATGAGGATATCATGGTGATAAAGGATTGTGAGACCCCAGGCCCAGATGAAGGACCAGAACCAGGATCTCGATGGAAGCTCGCGTTTGATGGCTCTTCCAATTACAGTGGTCGTGGTGTGGGAGCTGTTTTGATGAATCCAAATGGTGGCTTTACCCCTTTCACAGCAAGGTTGTGCTTTGATTGTACGAATAATGTCGCTGAATATGAAGCTTGTATCCTTGGTCTTGAAGCTGCAATTGATCTCCGAATCAAGATCCTTGAGGTGTATGGAGATTCAGCCTTGGTGATCTATCAAGTCAAAGGTGAATGGGAAACTCGCGATGCGAAGCTGATCCCGTATCACGCTCATGTTGTGAAGATGATAGAATACTTTGATGATATCACTTTCCATCACATCCCAAGGGTAGAAAATCAAGTGGCTGACGCTTTGGCAACATTAGCATCAATGTACCAAGTCAGATTCCATAATGAAGCTCCACTTATTCGAATCGAACGAAGAGATGAGCCTGCCTACTGTCAATTGATTGAAGAAGAAACTGATGGTAAACCATGGTTTCATGACATCAAGCGATATCTTTTAAGTCAAGAGTATCCAGAAGATGCTACATTGTTGGATAAGAAAACTCTGAGGAGGTTATCGTCCAAATTCTTTTTGAGCAATTGAAATTCTAGTTATCAGACTTTGGATGTCACACTGGTTGTTATGACATCCAATTCTGCACAGACAGGGATTATGCAGAACGTAATAGTAAGTGCAGTAAATAACACAAGTAATTGTTCACCCAGTTCAGTCCAACATGACCTACATCTGGGGGCTACCAAGCCAGGGAGGAAATCCACTATTAGTAGTATCAATTCAAAGCTAAACTCACCCGTTTACAACTTATCACTTAATCCCTACCCAATGCAATTTCAATCTTAACCTAAGATCAGAGTTCCTACTCACTCCCCCTCAATCACCTCAGTGATATTAAAGACACTTTGAAGTCACACTTCAAAAACAACTCTTGATTATGCTTCACAGCTTAAATCAAGATACACAGCACTCACGCTTAAAAGCTTTGAGTGACACAACACTTACAACTCAATGAACACCCTATGCCAAAGCAATCATCTACTTGATAATGGCTTGGCTTACAAGATACGTCTAATACAAGACTCACAAAATACAGCAGTGAAGTATGATGGACACACTAACTCTTCACGCTTCAAAATCCCCAAAACTGAATGAAGGAATGCCTTCCTTTTTATATTGCAGCACCTGGGCTTTTGCACCTGTATTTTCCTGAATTTTAGGTCACACAAGTTCCCTCAAATTCAACATTTAGGTTGCTAACAAATAGGCTATTTGTTAGGTTCATTGAATGTAGCTTGGTTGTTGATTTCCTGGATTTTCTCTCAGCTGTTGAATCCCTAAAGAATAGCCTGAGAAAAAGCTGAAACAGAAAACTGAACAACCTACAATTTAGCATATGCTGTCAGGCACGAATGTCACGACATTCAGCTTGACATCAAGGTCCATATGCTGAGTCTGTTTTTCCAGAAAACAGACTGTACAATTTGCTGACCTGTACATGATCAAAATGACCATACTACAGTAACAGCTTACATTAGTAAATGTCAAAGTGTCCAACTTAACATTTACACATTTGGCCTTAAGTTAGTTCTGTTATTCTCTTGAAGAACAAACTAAGTTATATGCTGAAGTATAGCAGAACACCACTCTGCCTAATCTTCACCAGCTGCTGTTAATGATGAATGTCACAACATCCAGTTTGACATTCAGTCAGTAGGCCTTATGCCAGGTCTGGTTCTTCCTTGATAACCAGACTGCAAATGAATACTAAGTTCTAACAGAACTTCTGTTCCTTAGTATCTGTTGACAGGTATGAATGTCACAGTATTCAATAATCCTGTGTTAGCTAGTCCTGCAGTAACTACAATGTAGTCACATATACATGTCATGACATCAGTCAAGACATTAGTGTTTTACCATATAATGCAGCCAATTTAAACACCTACAAACTCCCCCTTTGGCAAATTTTTGGCTAAAACACTTTGATCCCCATAACAGAGTTCATAGCAGCGGAATAATACTAGCTAATACACTCAGAGTGGCAGCACACTCACACACATGGAAGTTAAATAAAAACTTCACATAGCAGCACACACATATTAGAAGTTGCACTTAAACTTCAACATCAGCTGCAGGGGGGGGGATTTTCAGATCTGTCATGAGAGTCTGTTGTGGAGACCCACTCTGTTTGTCAGGGGTATTGGTGATTATTACTCCCCCTTTTTGTCACAAATGTTGCCAAAGCCAACAACATAGTCAGAGCACAATGACAGAGATCCAGACTTGGTTTTACTTCACAGTTTCAACCAAGTTAACATCCACTTGATCTTGCTTCACAGCTTCGATCAAGTGATCACCCACTTTTGCTTTACAGTAGGTACCACCATATCAGATGCCATGATTTTGTTTCTGACATCCAGAACCACTCTTGCATGAACAGCATCCTTGAACTCCTGCAGGTACAGAGCCCTTCTCTCTGTTGGGTGTCTCCTTACCCTCTTGTATACACCCTTGTTGCAAGCAGCATAGCTATGATCTGTTGACCAATCATAGCCTAGTACAAATTGTTTAATAGGCAGAGATATTAAACAATTTATCCCAAACATCAGTGGTTGCTATAAGGTCTCAGAGAGACATATTCCCAGTTTTCTCCTTAAGTTTTCAAACTGAGTAGCATCCGGAGCCTTTGTAAATATGTCAGCCAGTTGAAGATCCGTGGCTACATGTTCCAAAGTGATCACCTTGTCTTCCACCAGATCTCTGATGAAGTGGTGCCTAATGTCAATATGTTTGGTCCTGCTGTGTTGGATGGGATTCTTGGAGATGTTGATGGCACTGAGATTATCACAGAACAATGTCATGACATTTTGAGTGACATTGTACTCAGTGAGCATTTGTTTCATCCAAACCAGTTGGGAGCAACTGCTTCCAGCAGCTATGTATTCAGCCTCTGCAGTGGACAGAGAGACACAGTTCTGCTTCTTGCTGAACCACGATATGAGGTTTTCTCCTAAGAAGAAACATCCACCTGATGTGCTTTTTCTGTCATCAGCACTTCCAGCCCAATCAGCACCACAGTATCCAGATAGGACAGGCTTAGACCCATGTGAGTACAGCATCCCATAGTCACACGTCCCATTGATGTACTTGAGAATCCTTTTGACTTGATTCAAGTGGCTCACCTTGGGCTCTGCTTGGTATCTGGCACACACTCCAACTGCATAAGAAATGTCAGGTCTACTTGCAGTTAGATACAGCAGACTACCTATCATGCTTCTGTACAGGCATTGATCAACACTAGGCCCTCCATCATCTTTGGTTAGCTTCAGATGAGTAGGAGCTGGAGTCCTCTTGTGCCTGGTAGTTACACCACTGGTGGGATCCCCTATGATAAGATCCTTAGGGTGGTCTTTCTGAATTCTGATAGATGGCACTTTGGTGGGTGCTTCTACTTCACATTCAGGAGGAGGTTCCTGTACTTCTTCAGGCTTGACTGGACTGTCAGTTGGACTATCAAGGAATGTTTCAACATCCTCCATGACATCGGTTCCTTCCTCTTCATCATCCACAATGACATTTATGGACTCCATCAGGACATTGGTCTTGTAGTTGAACACTCTATAGGCTCTGCTGTTAGTGGAGTATCCCAGAAATACGCCTTCATCACTTTTGGGATCTAGCTTCCTTCTCTGTTCACGATCTGTGAGAATGTAGCATTTACTTCCAAAAATATGAAAGTACTTCACAGTGGGTTTTCTACCCTTCCATATTTCATACAGAGTGGAGGAGGTTTCATGGCTTATTCCTTCAGATGAGCAAAACTCATCAAACTTGGAATTCTTGAATTCAGTACCATGATCACTTCTAATCCGGACCACACAACTGTCCTTTTCCCTTTGAAGTCTTATGCACAGATCTTTGAAGACATCAAATGTATCTGACTTCTCTCTGATGAAGCTTATCCACGTGTATCTGGAATGGTCATCAACCACCACGTAGGCATACTTCTTCCCACCAAGACTTTCAACCTGCATAGGTCCCATTAGGTCCATGTGCAGCAGTTCCAGAACTCTGGAGGTTGTGGAATGTCCCAGCTTTGGGTGTGACATCTTGGTTTGCTTGCCCACTTGGCATTCTCCACAGACTCTTCCTTCATCAATCAGAAGCTTTGGCATTCCTCTGACTGCTTCCTTGGATATGATCTTCTTCATTCCCCGTAAGTGGAGATGTCCAAGTCTTCTATGCCACAGCTTCACCTCCTGTTCTTCCTTGGCTGAGGAGCATGTTGTGGAAAAGTTAGAGAGATCAGGTTCCCACAGGTAGCAGTTGTCTTTGGACCTGGTTCCTCTCATAACTTCCTGATGTCACCATTTGTCACAATGCACAGCTCCTTAGTAAACTGAACATGAAAACCTTGATCACACAGATGACTTATGCTGATGAGGTTTGCAGTTAGTCCTCTTACTAACAGCACATTGTTCAGTTTTGGCACTCCAGAACACTCCAGTTTCCCCACACCTCTGATTTTTCCTTTGGCACCATCACCAAAAGTCACATAGCTGGTGGTGTGAGGTTGAATGTCTACCAGTAGATTTTCCATACCAGTCATATGTCTTGAGCATCCACTGTCAAAGTACCAGTCTTCTCTGGAAGAAGCCCTTAGGGCAGTGTGTGCTATCCTAGCATACCATTGTTGCTTCTTAATGGGAACACATCGCTTACGTGTTTTATGCTTAGGTCTGACATGTGAGGCTCTATTAGGGAAGCCATGAATCCAGTAGCAGAAGGCTTTTATATGTCCAAGCCTGCCACAGTGGTGACACCTCCAATTCTGGTATATTCTCTTCTGATGGTCATTCATCCTAGCTCCTCGATGTTGAGACATTGGCTTTGACATCTGCTTGAACTTCTGAACTCTAGCCTTTGGGCGTTTGTGTTCAGCTCTTTTTCCAAATCCTAGCCCAGATTTGGTTCCAGACTGCTGTCCCACCTTTAAAATTTCTTCCAAGGTGTCAGTTCCCTTATTCATCATTCTGATGGATTTGGTCATCTGGTTCAGCTTGGAGGTCAGCAGGGCTATCTCATCATTTAGCCCCTCTATGGCAGACAGTTGCTTCTGTCTCTCATCTTCCAGTTCCTTGATGAGTTTCTTCTGCTTTTCTCCTTGTGCACGCACTTCTGCACTGGTGGTACACAGCTTCTTATATGCTGCAGCAAGTTCATCAAATATCAGCTCATCTGCACTTGTGTCATCTTCAGAGACACATACACACTGGTTAGTGCAGTGACATGTTTGGCAGATTCTCCTTCAGATTCACTTTCAGAATCTCCTTCAGACCATGTGATAGCTAGCCCCTTATTTTGCAATTTGAGGTAAGTAGGGCATTCAGCTCTGACGTGTCCATACCCTTCACAGCCATGACACTGGATTCCCTTCCCATGGTTGAACTTCTCCTCAGAAGTTGATCTTTTCTTAATGTCATTCGGGATGTTCTTGACATTAGGTCTACCTCTTTGATCAATCTTCTTCATGAACTTGTTGAATTGCCTCCCAAGCATGGCTAAGGCTTCTGATATACTTTCATCACCTCCTGTATATCCTTCTTCTGACTCCTCTTCAGCATTTGATATAAAGGCTATGCTTTTCTTCTTCTCAGCATACTCACCTAAGCCCATTTCAAAGGTTTGGAGAGAACCAATGAGCTCATCTACCTTCATATTGCAGATGTCCTGTGCCTCCTCTATGGCTGTGACCTTCATAGCAAATCTCTTAGGCAAGGACCTGAGAATTTTTCTTACAAGTTTCTCTTCAGTCATTTTCTCACCTAGTCCACCAGAGGTGTTTGCAATTTCAAGAATATTCATGTGAAAGTCATGAATAGTCTCCTCCTCTTTCATCCTCAGATTTTCAAACTTGGTTGTCAACATCTGAAGTTTGGACATCTTCACCTTGGAAGTACCTTCATGAGTTACCTTGAGGGTATCCCAAACTTCCTTAGCTAGTTCACCATGGTGCACCAGCCTGAAGATGTTCTTAGTGATTCCATTGAACAGTGCATTCAAGGCTTTGGAGTTTCCAAGAGCTAATGCCTCTTGTTCCTTGTCCCAATCTTCTTCGGGAATCTGCACACTGACTCCATCTTCATCAGTCCTCGTTGGATGTTCCCATCCCTTGTTGACAGCTCTCCAGACTTTGCTATCTAGAGACTTTAAGAAGGCTATCATGCGAGGCTTCCAGTCATCATAATTAGATCCATCCAACATGGGTGGTCTGTTTGAGTGTCCTAAATCCTTGTCCATGGTACTAGAAAGTAACTTCCCTAGATCTCACCCAGAACTTCACAGGCAGGGTGCCTGCTCTGATACCAATTGAAATTCTAGTTATCAGACTTTGGATGTCACACTGGTTGTTATGACATCCAATTCTGCACAGACAGGGATTATGCAGAACTTAATAGTAAGTGCAGTAAATAACACAAGTAATTGTTCACCCAGTTCAGTCCAACATGACCTACATCTGGGGGCTACCAAGCCAGGGAGGAAATCCACTATTAGTAGTATCAATTCAAAGCTAAACTCACCCGTTTACAACTTATCACTTAATCCCTACCCAATGCAATTTCAATCTTAACCTAAGATCAGAGTTCCTACTCACTCCCCCTCAATCACCTCAGTGATATTAAAGACACTTTGAAGTCACACTTCAAAAACAACTCTTGATTATGCTTCACAGCTTAAATCAAGATACACAGCACTCACGCTTAAAAGCTTTGAGTGACACAACACTTACAACTCAATGAACACCCTATGCCAAAGCAATCATCTACTTGATAATGGCTTGGCTTACAAGATACGTCTAATACAAGACTCACAAAATACAGCAGTGAAGTATGATGGACACACTAACTCTTCACGCTTCAAAATCCCCGAAACTGAATGAAGGAATGCCTTCCTTTTTATATTGCAGCACCTGGGCTTTTGCACATGTATTTTCCTGAATTTTAGGTCACACAAGTTCCCTCAAATTCAACATTTAGGTTGCTAACAAATAGGCTATTTGTTAGGTTCATTGAATGTAGCTTGGTTGTTGATTTCCTGGATTTTCTCTCAGCTGTTGAATCCCTAAAGAATAGCCTGAGAAAAAGCTGAAACAGAAAACTGAACAACCTACAATTTAGCATATGCTGTCAGGCACGAATGTCACGACATTCAGCTTGACATCAAGGTCCATATGCTGAGTCTGTTTTTCCAGAAAACAGACTGTACAATTTGCTGACCTGTACATGATCAAAATGACCATACTACAGTAACAACTTACATTAGTAAATGTCAAAGTGTCCAACTTAACATTTACACATTTGGCCTTAAGTTAGTTCTGTTATTCTCTTGAAGAACAAACTAAGTTATATGTTGAAGTATAGCAGAACACCACTCTGCCTAATCTTCACCAGCTGCTGTTAATGATGAATGTCACAACATCCAGTTTGACATTCAGTCAGTAGGCCTTATGCCAGGTCTGGTTCTTCCTTGATAACCAGACTGCAAATGAATACTAAGTTCTAACAGAACTTCTGTTCCTTAGTATCTGTTGACAGGTATGAATGTCACAGCATTCAATAATCCTGTGTTAGCTAGTCCTGCAGTAACTACAATGTAGTCACATATACATGTCATGACATCAGTCAAGACATTAGTGTTTTACCATATAATGCAGCCAATTTAAACACCTACAGCAATGATGTGCTTTACAAGAGAAACCATGACATGGTTTTGCTCAGATGCGTGGATAGACACAAAGCAGACATGTTAATCAAGGAAATTCATGAAGGATCCTTTGGGACCCATGCCAATGGACATGCCATGGCCAAAAAGATTTTGAGAGCTGGCTATTACTGGTTGACCATGGAGTCCGATTGTTTCAGCTATGCAAGAAAATGTCATAAATGCCAAATTTATGCTGATAAAGTGCATGTACCGCCAACACTACTGAATGTTTTAACATCACCTTGGCCTTTCTCAATGTGGGGCATCGACATGATTGGTGCTATTGAGCCTAAAGCTTCCAATGGTCACCGCTTCATCCTGGTCGCCATCGATTACTTTACTAAATGGGTAGAGGCTGCTTCCTACACCAATGTGACGAGACATGCGGTTGCCCGCTTTATCAAGAAGGAGATTATTTGTCGCTATGGAATCCCAAGCAAGATCATCACCGACAACGGTTCAAACTTGAACAATAAGACAATGACAGAATTATGTGAGAGTTTCAAGATTGACCACCATAATTCTTCTCCATACCGTCCAAAGATGAACGGTGCTGTTGAGGCTGCCAATAAAAATATCAAGAAGATCCTGCAAAAGATGGTGAAAACTTATAAGGATTGGCACGAGATGTTACCCTTTGCTTTGCATGGATACCGGACCTCAATCCGCACTTCAACAGGGGCAACCCCATTCTCCTTAGTATATGGGATGGACGCAGTCCTCCCAATCGAAGTAGAGATACCTTCAATGAGAATATTGATGGAGGCCAAGCTGGATGAAGCTGAATGGATCCAAAACAACTATGATCAACTTAATCTCATTGATGAGAAGCGGATGACCGCTCTGTGCCATGGACAATTGTACCAGCAACGAATCAAGAAGGCATTTGACAAGAAGGTCCGTCCTCGAGAGTTCAAGGAAGGAGATCTCGTGCTCAAGAAGATCTTGCCAGTACACAAAGATTCACGTGGGAAGTGGACTCCCAACTATGAAGGCCCATACGTTGTAAAGAGAGCATACTCTGGAGGTGCTCTATTTCTCACAACTATGGATGGCGAAGAGCTCATTCACCCTGTGAACTCTGGTGCAGTCAAAAGATACTATGCCTGACAAATCCCGGTGGACTGAAAACCCGAAAGGGCGGTCCAGGCAAAAGTTAGGGTTTTTTAAAAAAAAAATGGTAGCTCGCTAAGTTGAAAACCTGAAAGGGCGACTTAGGCAAAAAGGAGCGTCCTGGTGGATTGAAAACCCGAAAGGGCGATCCAGGCAAAAATTAGGGACAAAAGGCATAGACTGCATTGGTTCGTCACTGATCAACACAGAAGAGCTAAAAATGGAAGATCAATCTAGTTACTCCCTTCAGAAGCGAGGTCTCGTGGAGTCATTGTTATTAGGGATAGTGGTAGTCATTGTGATTAAATGTAAACCTTTCCCTATTGCCATTTTTAAATTTGTAACATTCTATGGAGCTACGCCATTTGCGTGCTACCATTCTTGAATAGATACAAGTTTGCCCATCAAATTCTATCATTTGCTGTTTTTCTCTGATTTTCTTTGTTATGCAAAATGTCATTTATTTGTTAATAATGAAATTTTGAAATCAAAAATAATTTTTCAACATAATGAGAAATACAATTTTGCTTTGACATGTGGAAATATTAAAAGGAAATCTTTCGTCTTTCCCCGCAAGTCTCAAGTTGCAAGACTCCCCTTGGATGATCAATATCTATCTCCAGAGAGCACAAATTTATCATTCTCTGGAAGGATTATTGGGCCAGTTATAACGGTTCAGCTTGATAGATCCTCCTTTGATGCATTTACTCACTCCTTTGGTTGAGTTATTGGTGTTGAACATTCAGTACCTTCATAAAGCTTTCCCTAATTTCCAGTATGTATATTGTCAGCATTTTCATTTCATGATCATTCATACATCATGCATATAAGCAAAATCCAAATCATGCATAGCCCGAAGCGCTCCGCGCTCATTTGCATAATCTCAGGTCTCGTTGTTGTTTGTATCCCTTGACCTCTGAGACCAGTTGCTACTGGCATCGTCTGTTAAGTCTGGTTGTCACCAGTGTCTTTGACCAAATCCAGTTGTAACTGGTGTCCTTTAAGGTCGGGTTGTAACCAGCATTTATTTTAAACCCGATTGTCGTTGGCATCACTGTCAGTCTGTTTGTAAATACATTTGTGATTGATATCTGAAGTTTGGTTGTCGCCAACATCATTTCAAGTCCAATTGTTGTTGGTAAAAATTTGTTAAAGAAGTTGGTTGTAATCCATTACTTACGGTTAAAAGTCCAATTGTTGTTGGCATGTACAGAGAGTTTAATTACCCTGTCTTTCCTGATGGTTCCGTGAAAGTCATGTATGACTTATCATTTTGAGGAATTTCCAGAAGATTGGAGGTTTTTCGTGTTAGAAAACTCCAATGATGTTCCTTTGTATATTTTCCAATATTTTCAGGTCATGTATGAACCTATTGGTAAAACTCCCTTTGATTTTTTCCAAGTGTTATCAGGTCATGTATGAACCTGTTATTGAAAATTCTTTGAATGTTCAAATGTTCTCAGGTCATGTATGAACCTGTTGTTGAAAATTCTTTAAACGTTCCTGTTTTATCAGGTCATGTATGAACCTGTTGTTGAAAATTCTTTGGATGGTCCAGCATTGTTAGGTCATGTATGAACCCGTTGCTGTTGAGCTTTTATTCCAATATTCCTAGGTCATGTCTGAACCTGTTTTTGAAGAATATTTCCAATGTTGTCAAGTCATGTATGAACTTGTTGTGGAAATTTTCTCAAAATGTTCAAGTTTGTCATCAGGTCATGTATGAACTTGTTGATACACTCTCTCTGATTTTTCTGAGTTTGTTAGGTCATGTATGAACCTGCTATCAGAACTTCTTGATATTCTCCAGCATTGTTAGGTCATGTATGAACCCATTGCTGTTGAGCCTTTATTCCAGTATTGTCAGGTCATGTATGAACCTGTTTTTGAGTTTTTATTCCAGTGTCGGCAAGTCATGTATGAACTTGTTGTGGAAGTTTTCTCAAAGTATTCAAGTTTGTCATCAGGTCATGTATGAACCTGTTGATATGCTCTTTTTGAATTTTTCTGAGTTTGTTAAGTCATGTCTGAACCTGCTGTCAGAAATTCTTGATATTCCCCAACATTGTCAGGTCATGTATGAACCTGTTGTTGAGCTTTCTTTCCAGTATTACCAGGTCATGTATGAACCTGTTTTGAAGAATCTTTCTCTATGTTTATTTCAGTGTTGTCAGGTCATGTATGAATTTGTTGATACACTCTTTTTGAATTTTTCTGTTTGTTGACAAGTCATGTTTGAACTTACTGTCAGAACCGTTCTTGGTATTCCCCAGCATTGTCAGGTCATGTATGAACCTGCTGTTGAGCTTTATTTCCTGTATTACTAGGTCATGTCTGAACCTATTTTGAAGAATCTTTTCCAGTATTGTCAGGTCATGTATGAACCTGTTGCTGAACCTTTTGTTCCAATGTTATCAGGTCATGTATGAACCTGTTGTAGAAATTTTTCTTATTCGGGTTTAGTAAGTCATGTGTGAACTTAGTACCGAAATCTCTTGTATTCTAAGTGTCGTTCATCGAATTTCACTTTGAGTACTCTCTAGTGTGTGTCCGATTCTCCAGCAAGATTGTTTTCCCCAGCGAGTTGGTTTTTACCATTTGTTTGTCTCCCTGTGGACCATCAACATTCCCCACAGATCGGTCTGTCCAGTAGCATCTCCTGTTAAGGATTCACTGTGTCCCTAACAGATAAATTCAAAAAAATAAAGAGTCCTGCATCCATGCATATCATATCATAGCATTTTCATTTTTCAGGTTCAAAATCTGGGTCTCCATGGTATTTAACCATCCCCCACTGCGATCCGATGAAAAGTGTTGTTTCATTTTCCTCTGGTGGAGGATGTTTAAATAGGGGCAACTATCATACCCCGATTTTGGCCCTGAAAATTTTCCCCATCATCACTCGTTTGCATTCTTTCTTCATGACCATTCCACCTGGTCATGATACTATCCAAAAGAAAAACGTTTGTTGTTAGACTCGCTACCACGACCAGTCCATGTTGGTCTTTTGAACTTTGTTTCTTGATTTTTGGTATAAGATGATTAATCTCCTTGGCCATGCGAGATTTGAAAACTCTTTCATTTGTTAGAATCAAGTGAACCTCATGTTTCATCTTCCATTCCAATTTCATCGAAGTGATTATTCATCCCGCCTTGTCACATTACCAGTTCTCACTTTTCTTTCAAATAAATTATGTGTCAAGTGCAAAATATTTTATTTTTGGGTCATCATGCATATTCATTTTCTCATTCATTCATAATTCAAAGAAATTCCAAACATATCTCTTCATACACATTTATACTCTCCATTTCACATTCAAGATTCTACATTTCATGTCCAAAATTTTCATTACATTGGAAATTTTTTCATTAATATTCAAGAATTTCCACATAGTCATTCATAGTTAGATCGCTTCATTCATTCATTCAATCATAATCACCCATGTACATGGCATATGAATAACTTATAATCAAAAAGCATCTCATCACATGAATACTTGAATTTTTCTAAGATGCAAAGAGAGGTCTTTGTCTTGCTACAAGAAACACTAGTTTCCATTCATTGCAAATCATAAGATTATCCAAAAAAAATACATAATTTACAAAGAGCACGGTTTGCATCAACGATAAGTTGAAAGGATAAAGCGTCGGAAGTCACAAGCGAGAAGAGACGACGATGTTGGGCCTCAAGTTCAGCCCGAATTTCTAGTTGCCATTTCAAAATTCCATGGTTCTCGTTTTGCTTCAGCCAACACCTTCACCGTTTCAACATTGGACACTTCTTTCAAATGATATTAGAACAGGGATAGTTAGCTCTTTGATCGCTGAAAATCCTTAAACCTGATACTGAGCTTGCTGATTTTATTCAAAATGAGTGTAGTAGGAGTTCTTGGCAGGGGATTATTACTAGGTTGTGGCCTAATACTAAGTATGTGGATGTTATCGTGACAGGAACAATATCATAGTATATTCCTATTTTTGGGTCATTATAGCATTTGTTTACCACTTGTTTGCACTATGTATGCTTCCAGTGAATGTTACTTTGGTGTCAATCTCAACCGTCTTTGTAAACCTAGTGAAGTTTCTTATACACTTATTCCCACCATGTGTTACTATGAGTTTTTGCCCGTTAATAAAACCGATGGTGTCGTTGGTTCTCTTCACACACCTAGATCCCTTAACAAGAAAGAACATAAAGAGCTCGTTGAACTTGTTGATGTCAAACTCGGTCAAGAGCATGAACTTTTTGTCACTACTTATGCCGGACTATACCGTTATAGAGTTGATGATGTGCTGAAGGTAACTGGATTCAAGAGCAAAGCACCACAATTCAACTTTGTATGCAGAAAACGTATTGAGCATTGACATAGACGAAACCGACAAGGTTGAGCTTCAGAATGCGATGGCAAATGCTGTGACACATTTAGTACCATTCGGCGCAACGGTGTCGGAATACACAAACTACAACAGCAACAACAAATGATGGTGCATAACTTAAATGGAGATCAATCCAGTGCAAGGTGCTGCCATGCGAATTGCATCCAGCAACTGTATGCTTTTATTTGATACACAAGAATCCTGTAACAAATCCATAACAAAATCACAGCAACATCAAACAAATCATGATCGAAAAAGGCTTTGTAATAATTGATGTTTTATTTGAAACTCTTACCAAATTTCACTTCTAGAACTAGATGGGCAATTGTTATGTCTTGGGGAGTTGGAGGGAACAAATTTTGGTTTTGATACAATTTGTAAGGTGAGTTCTCAACTCCTCAATAGTGTCAGCACCAGACAGCCCTCCATTTTGTGATACCAAAGATTTTGATAGCCGCTGTAGCAACCACTCAATGTTGTGAAATCTGCAAGTGCAATTACAGAAAAAAGGTGATTTGAAAAGAAGACTTGGCAGTGGACATCAAAGAGTTTCCTCCACACCGGCTAGCTGAAATAAGAAGATTAAGTGAAGGCTACAAAAAGAAAGAGAACAACAACAAAATACAGTATCGCTTCAATTTCGCAGTTTCATAGTAATTCTCGCAAAAAAATCCAAACTGTCACCTCAAAACTTTTGTATACTCTTCTCAATTTCACACTTCCAGGAACGGCATGTGTCTCAGTTGCTTGGTACATAATCTTTTGAGTGCGTGTGCATCAATATTCCGAAGAGGCAAAGCACTTTCAACTTCTTCATCTCTTCACAAAACAACATCCATGACATCTGCAGCGTCACTGGATAATTCTCTATCGGACATGTGCCGTTCTCCTCCAAGGCCCTTACCATATGATGCAGAGCCTCTAAACTCAGCACACAAATGGAATGAATGTGCTCGAGAAGATGAATTGAAGATATACCGTTCTAAGTCTGCGTCAAGAGCTTCCATCAGCAAAACATACACCTGGAGTTGGGCTTGTTCACACGTCATCATCAGAAGAAGAGGATATATGTCCAACTTGCCTTGAAGAATACACTGAAGAGAATCCCAAGATAATGACAAAATGCTCTCATCATTTTCACCTTAGCTGCATCTATGAATGGATGGAGAAAAGTGACAATTGTCCAGTTTGTGGAAAGGAGATGGAATTCGATGAGACAATATACTCTTGATAATCTGGAGGTGGATAAAGGCAACATCTGAAGATAGTAATCAGGCTGCAGTGAAAAGAAAAATCTCTAAGAATCAGAGAGAATTTGAATTTGAAGTCAGTATTCTAGGAATAATTCAACATAAAAATACCGTGTATCCCGTGCTTGGGATGAATCTACTGATCTGGAAACTATTAACACGCAGCAAGTTCATTCAAGCACTTCTGGAAATGCCATGGATTTGTCTTCGGATGTTCATGGTTTGCCCGAAGCTTCGGTATCGAATGCTGAGATAAAGCCAAATAATTCACCTTATCATACTGGTGTTGAACATGTCCATGCTGCATACCTCAAACCTGCGGGTTTTGTCTCCAAACAAGAAAAATAAAATGCGCGTCAGTTCAATAATAATAATCAGACCACGCTACGAAACCGTTACTATCATGTCAAGTTTAGAACATAAGGAAGCAAGCTACTGTTAGAAAGTTCTTTGAATAAAACAAAGACAGAAGGAAAGGTTCTCACTTTGTTTCCAACTGGAGATGATTGAGTTTGGATAACAATTATACATATTGATCTGGTTTGTCTCATTAGTTGCATCGGGCCTTCAATTGTCATGAGTTAATGTTAGGTCATTGCTGGTGTATTTAATGTTTGGTCAGGTTCTTAGTTGTTAATGTGTGTTAGGCTCATTGGTTATCTCGGTGTTAATGATACTAATTGGTATTGGAGTCTATATTCAAAGTTAAACTATACAGATCCAAAAGCTCTTTCGGTCTTTTATGAATTCCTTCTACAATTACCCTGTTCGTGGCGGTCTATGTATTCTGCATCGGCTTCTGGTGACTGACATTCATCATGATGTCACTTATGGGAGAGGTTATGCTTCTGCCTGTCTTTGAATCAGTAGTTGTGTTGTGTGGTATTTAAGGCCTCCTATATGTTATTTTATCCCATGGATGTCTGGTAGTTCGGCTGCACCACGATTGTAATTCAGAGTATTACGGTTTGGGAAATTTTGAAGTGGTATTCATGGCAGAGTTGTAAAAGCTGCAAGTTGGGTACTTACCTCTGCAGAAGGATATTACCTCGGTAGATACTAAGGGAAGCATATCTGATTGGCACATATGATTATGAATTCTTCCAAATTTGGGAGCCTCTATTGTGAAGGACTTGTCTCTTGTGTCCCGTCGTGTCCTATAGAGGTGAGTTGTACATTGTTCGATTCTATAGAAAAGGCCAAGAGCTTTCAGATGTCCTCTCTCTCGACGAGGCCACACCAGAACCGTGTCAAAATAGTTTATGCGATATCGCGCCGACACCAATTTAACCCAAAAACAAATCATGTCGCTTGCAAACCTCAGCTGAAATTCAACCCGGTGACGTATGTCCTGCAAGTATCAGCAACAGATGAAATTAACACCACCATGTACCATTAATTCAAGAAAATCGGATACTCAAGTGGTTTCACAATAGTGATTTACCTGTGGTAAAAAGTTAGGATGAGAGTTGAGGGGGGACCACCAAGCTAGGATGAAGACAAAATCTCCAAGCATCCTCCGTACGAAGGCTCCACTACACAGCAGAAAACGCAGCAAAGGAAAGAGAGGGGTCCTGTATAAAAAGCCATTACTATTCACGAAACCCTAATTTTTGGAGGAGAGGGCGGCGAAAAAAGAAACCCTAATCAACGAAGGTGAAGGAGGAAAAGTCTGAAGAACTCTATACCTTTTACTGCCGTCGGACGAAGCTCACATTGGAGGCGAAGGGGGAGCGCGAACTGACCATTAAGAGGGTGTTTGGAAGACAAACCCGGGCGTTACTTTCTCAACCTCAGTTTGGATCCGTTTGTGACAGGTAAGTCACCTCCTCGAATCATTGCTTCCATTTTCTCTTTGATCTCGACCGGATTGTTTTTTTTCTTGACCATGGAGTAGGGTTTCATGTTGGTTGCTTACTGTTATGTTTGGATTGTTGTCCATCTTCATGGATACGCGACGACTTTGAGTCGCTTACTGTTCGTCAATGAATGACTTTCCTTTCGTGAAGATTGGGTCTCTCGTGATGGAGGGAGATGAGTTTTGTTGGGTTTTATTGATCTTTGCTCTTGCTTTCAAGTATTATGATTGTTTTTGTTTTGTTTTCTTCCGTTGTGTAGGTGTTTAATTGGCTGCATTATATGGTAAAACACTAGTTGGATTCTAATGTCTTGACTGATGTCATGACATGGTGTGTATGTGTGACTGCAATTGTAGGTTAGAATATCTAACTGTACTCTGATGTCTTGACTGATGTCATGACACACTTGAGTAGTTACTGCAGGATTAGCTAATACAGGATTTATTGAATGTCAAACTGGAGACTGTGACATTCATCCCTGTCAGCAGATACTGAGGAATAGAACAGTTGGTGTTCTGTTAGAGCTCAGTATTCATTTGCAGTCTGGTTATCAAGGAAGAACCAGACCTGGCATAAGGCCTACTGTATGAATGTCAAACTGGATGTTATGACATTCATCATGGACAGTATATACTGAATAATAGACAGAGTGGTGTTCTGCTACACTTCAGTATGTTTCTTAGTTTGTTCTTCAAGAGGATAACAGAACTAACTTAAGGCCAAATGTGTAAATGTCAAATTGGATACTTTGACATTTATTAATGTAAGCTGTTACTGTAGTATGGTCATTTTGGTCATGTACAGGTCAGCAAAATTGTACAGTCTATTTTCTGGAAAAACAGACTCAGCATATGATCCTTGATGTCTAGCTGAATGTCGTGACATTCATTCCTGACAGCATATGCTATATTGTAGGTTGTTCAGTTTTCTGTTTCAGCTTTTTCTTAGGCTATTCTTCAGGAAGTCAACAGCTTAGAGAAAAACCAGGAAATCAACAACCAAGTTACATTTAATGAACCTAACAAATAGCCTATTTGTTAGTAACCTAGATATTGAATTTATGGGAACTCGCGTGACCTTAAATTCAGGAGAATACAAGTGCAAAAGCCCAGGTACTGCAATATAAAAGGAAGTCGTTCCTTCATTCAGTTTTGGGGATTTTGAGGCGTGAAGATTAAGTGTGTCCATCATACTTCACTGCTGTATTTTTGTGAGTCTTGTATTAGACATATCTTGTAAGCCAAGCCATTATCACGTTGATGATTGTTTTGGTATAGGGTGTTCATTGAGTTGTAAGTGTTGTGTCGCTCAAAGCTTTTAAGCGTGAGTGTTGTGTATCTTGATTAAAGTTGTTAAGCACAATCAAGAGTTGTTTGAAGTGTGACTTCAAAAGTGTCTTTAATATTGATTAAAGGTAGTAATCACTGAGGTGATTGAGGGGGAGTGAGTAGGAACTCTGATCTTAGAGTAAGATTGAAATTGCATTGGGTAGGGATTAAGTGACGAGTTGTAAACAGGTGAGTTTAGCTTTGAATTAATACTACTGATAGTGGATTTCCTCCCTGGCTTGGTAGCCCCCAGATGTAGGTCATGTTGGACTGAACTAGGTAAACAATTACTTGTGTTATTTACTGCACTTACTGTTAAGTTCTGCATAATTCTTGTCTGTGCAGAATTGGATGTCATAACAACCCGTGTGACATCCAAAGTCTGATAACTAGAATTTCAATTGGCATCAGAGCAGGCACCCTGCCTGTGAATTTCTGGGTGAGATCTAGGGAAGTTACTTTCTAGTACCATGGACAAGGATATAGGACACTCAAATAGACCACCCATGTTGGATGGCTCTAATTATGATGACTGGAAGCCTCGTATGATAGCCTTCCTAAGGTCTCTAGATAGCAAAGTCTGGAGAGCTGTCAATAAAGGATGGGAACATCCAATGAAGACAGGTGAAGATGGAGTCAGTGTGCAGATTCCTGAAGAAGAGTGGGACAAGGAGCAAGAGGCATTAGCTCTTGGAAATTCCAAGGCCTTGAATGCATTGTTCAATGGAATCAGTAAGAACATCTTCAGGCTGGTACACCACTGTGAACTAGCTAAGGAAGTTTGGGATACCCTCAAGGTAACTCATGAAGGTACTTCCAAAGTGAAGATGTCCAAATTGCAGATGCTGACCACCAAGTTTGAAAATATGAGGATGAAAGAGGATGAGACTATTCATGACTTTCACATGAATATTCTTGAAATTGCAAACACCTCTGGTGGACTAGGTGAGAAAATGGCTGAAGAGAAACTTGTAAGAAAGATTCTCAGGTCCTTGCCTAAGAGATTTGCTATGAAGGTCACAGCCATAGAGGAGGCACAGGACATCTGCAATATGAAGGTGGATGAGCTCATTGGTTCTCTCCAAACCTTTGAAATGGGCTTGTGTGAGAATGCTGAAAAGAAGAACAAAAGCATAGCTTTTGTATCTAATGCTGAAGAGGAGTCAGAAGCAGGATATACTGAAGGTGATGAAAGTATATCAGAAGCTTTAGCCATGCTTGGGAGACAGTTCAACAAGTTCGTGAAGAAGATTGATCAAAGAGGGAGACCTAATGTCAAGAACATCCCGTCTGACATCAGGAAAAGATCAACTTCTGAAGAAAAGTTCAACCAAGGCAAGGGAATCCGGTGTCATGGTTGTGAAGGGTATGGACACGTCAGAGCTGAATGCCCCACTTATCTCAAGATGCAAAAGAAGGGGCTAACTATCACATGGTCTGAAGGAGATTCTGAAAGTGAATCTGAAGGAGAATCTGCCAAACATGTCACTACACTAACCAGTGTTTGTGCCTCTGATGATGACTCAAGTGCAGATGAACTGACCTTTGATGAACTTGCTGCAGCCTATAAGAAGTTGTGTATCACCAGTGCAGAAGTCCGTGCACAAGGAGAAAAGCAGAAGAAACTCATCAAGGAACTGGAAGATGAGAGACAGAAGCATCTGACAGCCATAGAGGGTCTAAATGGTGAGATAGTCTTGCTGAACTCCAAGCTGAATCAGATGACTAAATCCATCAGAATGATGAACAAGGGAACTGACACCTTGGAAGAAATTCTAAAGGTGGGACAGAAGTCTGGAACCAAATCTGGCCTAGGATTTGGGAAAAGATCCTCAGCTGAACACAAATGCCCAAAGGCTAAAGTTCAGAAGTTCAAGCGGAAGTCAAAGCCAATGTCTCAACATCGGGGAACTAGGATGAATAATCATCAGAAGAGGAAATTCCAGGAGTGGAGGTGTCACCACTGTGGTAGGTTTGGGCATATCAAAGCCTTCTGCTACTGGATTCATGGTTTCCCTAACCAAGCCTCGCATGTCAGGCCTATGCAGAAGACATATAAGCGCTATGTCCCTAGCAAGAAGCAACAATGGTATGCTAGGTTAGCACACACAGCTTTAAGGGCTTTTACCAGAGAAGACTGGTACTTTGACAGTGGATGCTCAAGACATATGACTGGTATGGAAAATCTACTGGTGGATATTCAACCTCACACTACCAGCTATGTGACCTTTGGTGATGGTGCCAAAGGAAAAATAAAAGGTGTGGGCAAGCTGGACTGCTCTGGAGTTCCAAAACTGAATAATGTACTGTTAGTAAGAGGACTAACTGCAAATCTCATCAACATAAGCCAGCTGTGTGATCAAGGATTCTATGTTCAGTTTACTAAGGAGCTGTGCATTGTGACAAATGGTGACAATCAGGAAGTTATGAGAGGAACCAGGTCCAAAGATAACTGTTATCTGTGGGAACCTAAAGTCTCTAACTTTTCCACAATATGCTCCTCAGCCAAGGAAGAACAGGAGGTGAAGTTGTGGCATAGACGACTTGGACATCTCCACTTACGGGGAATGAAGAAGATTATATCCAAGGAAGCAGTCAGAGGGATCCCAAAGCTGCTTATTGATGAAGGAAGAGTCTGTGGAGAATGCCAGGTGGGCAAGCAAACCAAGATGTCACATCCGAAGCTGGGACATCCTACAACTTCCAGAGTTCTGGAACTGTTGCATATGGACTTAATGGGACCTATGCAGGTTGAAAGTCTTGGAGGGAAGAGATATCCTACGTGGTGGTTGATGACCATTCCAGATACACGTGGATAAGCTTCATCAGAGAGAAGTCAGATACATTTGATGTCTTCAAAGACCTGTGCATCAGACTTCAAAGGGAAAAGGACAGTTGTGTGGTCCGGATTAGGAGTGATCATGGTACGGAGTTCAAGAATTCCGAGTTTGATGAGTTCTGCTCGTCTGAAGGAATAAGTCATGAGTTCTCCTCCCCTATAACTCCCCAGCAGAATGGGATAGTTGAAAGAAAAAATAGAACTATTCAAGAATCTGCCAGAGCAATGATTCATGCAAAGAAGCTCCCCATGCACTTTTGGGCTGAAGCAATGAATACCGCGTGTTATGTTCACAACAGAGTCACCTTGAGAAAAGGAACCTCCTCCACTCTCTATGAAATATGGAAAGGCAGAAAACCCACAATGAAATACTTTCATATCTTTGGAAGTAAATGCTACATTCTCACAGATCGTGAACAGAGAAGGAAACTGGATCCCAAAAGTGATGAAGGTATATTTCTAGGATACTCCACTAACAGCAGAGCCTACAGAGTGTTCAACTACAGGACCAATGTCCTGATGGAATCCATAAATATTATTGTGGATGATATAGAGGAAGGGATCGATGTCATAGAGGATGTTGAAACATTCCTTGACAGTTCAACTGACATTCCAGTCAAGTCTGAAGAAGTACAGGAACCTCCTCCTGAATGTGAAGTAGATGCAACCACCAAAATGCCATCTATAAGAATTCAGAAAGACCACCCTAAGGATCTTATCATAGGGGATCCTAATAGTGGTGTGACTACCAGATCACGGGGAATAAGCTCAAATTCCTGCTTTGTATCCAAGGTTGAACCAAAGAATGTGAAAGAAGCCCTGACTGACGAGTATTGGATCAATGCCATGCAAGAGGAACTTGAGCAGTTCAAAAGGAATGAAGTATGGGAGCTAGTTCCAAGACCTGAAGGGACCAACATCATTGGTACCAAGTGGATCTACAAAAACAAATTTGATGAGAAAGGAGTAATTACTAGGAATAAAGCAAGACTAGTAGCTCAAGGATACACTCAAGTTGAAGGGGTTGATTTTGATGAGACATTTGCTCCTGTGGCTAGGCTTGAGTCCATCAGATTGTTGTTAGGGGTAGCATGCATTCTGAAGTTCAAACTATTTCAAATGGATGTGAAGAGTGCATTCTTGAATGGCTACTTGAATGAAGAAGTCTATGTGGAACAACCTAAAGGGTTCTGTGATCCTAACCAACCTAAGCATGTATACAAGTTGAGGAAAGCCTTGTATGGGTTGAAACAAGCACCTAGAGCATGGTATGAAAGGTTGACCGAATTTCTGACCTCAAATGGATACAGAAAAGATGGAATAGATAAAACCTTGTTCGTGAAGGATGAAGACGGCAAAATCATGATTGCTCAAATCTATGTGGATGATATAGTCTTTGGTGGTATGTCAGAACAAATGGTATCACATTTTGTTCAACAGATGCAATCTGAGTTTGAAATGAGTCTGGTTGGGGAACTAACCTACTTTCTTGGAATGCAAGACAACCAAATGGAGGACTCTATGTTCCTCTCCCAAAGCAAGTATGCCAAAAACATCGTTAAGAAGTTTGGTATGGATAATGCTAGGCACAAAAGGACTCCTGCTCCTACTCATCTGAAGTTAACCAAAGATGATGGAGGGCCTAGTGTTGATCAATGCTTGTATAGAAGCATGATAGGAAGTCTACTATATCTAACTGCAAGTAGACCTGACATCTCTTATGCAGTTGGAGTGTGTGCGAGATACCAAGCAGAGCCTAAGATGAGCCACTTGAATCAAGTCAAAAGGATTCTCAAGTACATCAATGGGACTTGTGACTATGGAATGCTGTACTCACATGGGTCTGAGCTTGTCCTATCTGGGTACTGTGATGCTGACTGGGCTGGGAGTGCTGATGATAGAAAAAGCACATCAGGAGGATGTTTCTTCTTGGGAGACAATCTCATATCTTGGTTCAGCAAGAAGCAGAATTGTGTATCTCTGTCCACTGCAGAGGCTGAATACATGGCTGCTGGAAGCAGCTGTTCCCAACTGGTTTGGATGAAACAGATGCTCACTGAGTACAATGTCACTCAAAATGTCATGACATTGTTCTGTGATAATCTCAGTGCCATCAATATCTCCAAGAATCCCATCCAACACAGCAGGACCAAACATATTGACATTAGACACCACTTCATCAGAGATCTGGTGGAAGACAAGGTGATTACTTTGGAACATGTAGCCACTGAACTTCAACTGGCTGACATATTTACAAAGGCTCTGGATGCTACTCAGTTTGAAAACTTAAGGGGCAAACTGGGAATATGTCTCTCTGAGACCTTATAGCAATCACTGATGTTTGGAATGTATTTATTGGAACTATGTTCTGATTGGTCAACGGATCATAGCTTTCCCACTGGCAACAAGTGTGGCAACAAGAGGGTAAGGAGACACCCTAACGTGAGAAGACCTATACACCTGCAGGAATTCAAGGACGCGGTTCATGCAGGAGTGGTTCTGGACGTCAGAAACAAAGTCATGGCATCTGATATGGTTGTACCTACAGTAAAGCAAAAGTGGGTGATTACTTGATCAAAGCTGTGAAGCAAGATCAAGTGGGTACTAACTTGGTTGAAACTGTGAAGTAAAACCAAGTCTGTAAGTCTGTCATTAATTTTCTTCTGCTTATGTTGTTGGCTTTGGCAACATTTGTGACAAAAAGGGGGAGTAACAGGTGATACCCCAGACAACAGATTGGTCTGTGAAAACAGACGTTCATGACAGATTCGAAGATTCCTCCCCTGCAGCTGATGTGTGTTGAAGTTTTGTATTTAACTTCTGCTCCTCTATATGTGTGCTGCTTTGTGAAGTTTTTATTTAACTTCCATGTATGTGAGTGTGCTGCCACTCTGAGTGTATTAGCTAGGTTTATTTCCTGCTAGATGTGTGATTCCGCTGCTATTGACTCTGTTATGGGGATCAAAGTGTTTTAGTCAAAAATTTGCCAAAGGGGGAGTTTGTAGGTGTTTAATTGGCTGCATTATATGGTAAAACACTAGCTGGATTCTAATGTCTTGACTGATGTCGTGACATGGTGTGTATGTGTGACTGCAATTGTAGGTTAGAATATCTAACTGTACTCTGATGTCTTGACTGATGTCATGACACACTTGAGTAGTTACTGCAGGATTAGCTAATACAGGATTTATTGAATGTCAAACTGGAGACTGTGACATTCATCCCTGTCAGCAGATACTGAGGAATAGAACAGTTGGTGTTCTGTTAGAGCTCAGTATTCATTTGCAGTCTGGTTATCAAGGAAGAACCAGACCTGGCATAAGGCCTACTGTATGAATGTCAAACTGGATGTTATGACATTCATCATGGACAGTATATACTGAATAATAGACAGAGTGGTGTTCTGCTACACTTCAGTATGTTTCTTAGTTTGTTCTTCAAGAGGATAACAGAACTAACTTAAGGCCAAATGTGTAAATGTCAAATTGGATACTTTGACATTTATTAATGTAAGCTGTTACTGTAGTATGGTCATTTTGGTCATGTACAGGTCAGCAAAATTGTACAGTCTGTTTTCTGGAAAAACAGACTCAGCATATGATCCTTGATGTCTAGCTGAATGTCGTGACATTCATTCCTGACAGCATATGCTATATTGTAGGTTGTTCAGTTTTCTGTTTCAGCTTTTTCTTAGGCTATTCTTCAGGAAGTCAACAGCTTAGAGAAAACCCAGGAAATCAACAACCAAGTTACATTTAATGAACCTAACAAATAGCCTATTTGTTAGTAACCTAGATATTGAATTTATGGGAACTCGCGTGACCTTAAATTCAGGAGAATACAAGTGCAAAAGCCCAGGTACTGCAATCTAAAAGGAAGTCGTTCCTTCATTCAGTTTTGGGGATTTTGAGGCGTGAAGATTAAGTGTGTCCATCATACTTCACTGCTGTATTTTTGTGAGTCTTGTATTAGACATATCTTGTAAGCCAAGCCATTATCACGTTGATGATTGTTTTGGTATAGAGTGTTCATTGAGTTGTAAGTGTTGTGTCGCTCAAAGCTTTTAAGCGTGAGTGCTGTGTATCTTGATTAAAGCTGTTAAGCACAATCAAGAGTTGTTTGAAGTGTGACTTCAAAAGTGTCTTTAATATTGATTAAAGGTAGTAATCACTGAGGTGATTGAGGGGAGTGAGTAGGAACTCTGATCTTAGAGTAAGATTGAAATTGCATTGGGTAGGGATTAAGTGACGAGTTGTAAACGGGTGAGTTTAGCTTTGAATTAATACTACTGATAGTGGATTTCCTCCCTGGCTTGGTAGCCCCCAGATGTAGGTCATGTTGGACTGAACTGGGTAAACAATTACTTGTGTTATTTACTGCACTTACTGTTAAGTTCTGCATAATTTTTGTCTGTGCAGAATTGAATGTCATAACAACCCGTGTGACATCCAAAGTCTGATAACTAGAATTTCACGTTGGAATCATTTTGTTTTAACCAAGGTGTTGACCTTTCATTCCAGCCGTTTCTCATTAACGACTAGTAATTAGCCATAAATGCCAACAACTCTCCTGATTCCAACCCCACAGCCATGCGGTGCAAGGGTATTATGGGCTTGTTTCTAAAGCCAAAATCCAGTGGACCATATTTGCTTTTTATTTTTATTTTTATTTTTTTTCGGTTAGTTGGTTTCCACCCTCAGTTTGGTATTTGTTGGTCCTAAGCCTAGCAACAGGAAGCTTGTGGCTTAGTGGAGAGGGAGATTAGCTCACGTTCTCTTTGGTCCTGGGTTTGATACCCAGGTGTGTTGTGTTGGCTTTTTCAGCATTTTTGATTTTTCTCATATTTTCTTTAATTCTCACATTTAATTACTACTTAACTAACATGTTTCTATTGTTTATTCATTTTTATTATAACTTAGGTGATTATTCTTTCTTTGGGATTTATGAGAATTAATTATTTTTATGTGTGGGATATGTTTCGATCATGATAAATCATCTCAATTTCATTGATAAAAAGAAAAAAAAAACTATTCAAAAATAATAATGATAAATATCACTTAATTCTCGATTCAACGTCGAGTCCCCATTTCCATGCCCTTGTAAGTCGATTGCGTTTAAGCATTGCCATCAACCTCACATAGCTTACTCTTGGGCCTTCTTACAATGAGCTCTTAAGCAACATCAACTTAACTTTCAATAATTTCAAACCTCTGTACTTTGATTATTTTAATTTATTATTCAAGACATTTTCTAAATAAAGTGTGAAGAAAAAGATTACCTGGATGGAATGTCCAGTCGTAATCCCGA